>NC_058523.1:386570947-386885113 GCF_904849725.1 Hordeum vulgare subsp. vulgare | reverse complement strand
ATGAAAACCAAGTTTTTGCTCGATCTTGCAATGAAACGGAAATAGCTTCAATTTAATCACATCATTATCCACATCTTTCTTCTTTTACATATCGCATAACTCAATGAAGGTATTAAGATGGGATGCGGCATCTTCACTAGGAAGGCCAGAGAATTGCTCTTTCATAACAAGATTCAGCAAAGCAGCATTGATTTCATATGATTCTGCACTAGTGGCGGGAGAAATCGGAGTACTATTAAAATCATTATTATTTGTACTCGAGAAGTCACAAAGTTTGGTGTTTTCAGTTATGATGACTTCAGCAAGCAGACAAGCACACAAGGGAACAGAAAACAAGCGAAAGAAAAGTACAAACAAAAAAGGCACATATTTTTGTAAATTTCTGTTTTTCAGAAGTGGGGGAGAGGAAAACGAGAGGCAAAAAAAAGTAAATGCAAGAGATGAGTTTGCGACGGTTACTTGGATAAGCTTCACTTGATACTCCCCGGCAACGGCGCCAGAAATTGGCACATTGATGCGAGACTATTCTTGACTTGATCCTCCTCCCCGGCAACGGTGCCAGAAATCCTTCTTGCTACCTCTTGAGCTTGCGTTGGTTTTCCCTTGAAGAGGAAAGGGTGATGTAGCATAGTAGCAGTAAGTATTTCCCTCAGTTTGAGAACCAAGGTATCAATCCAGTAGGAGTATCAAACCAAGTCTCTAGAGTACCTGCGCAAAAACAGCAAACTTGCACCCAACGCTACAAAGGGGTTGTCAATCCCGTCACGATTGATTGCAAGGTGAGATGTTAAGGAGGAAAGTGCAACAAAGTAAAAGTGTAAGGCTGAAAATATGATGTGAAGTAGACCCAGGGGCCATAGTGTTCACTAGAGGCTTCTCTCATGATAGCAAATATTACGGTGGGTGAACGAATTACTGTCAAGCAATTGATAGAACCGCACAAAGTCATGACGATATCTAAGGAAATGATCATACATATAGGCATCACGTCCGAGACAAGTAGACCGATACTTTATGCATCTACTACTATTACTCCACACATCGACCGCTATCGAACATGCATCTAGTGTATTGAGTTCATGACAAGCAGAGTAACGCCTTAAGCAAGATGACATGCTGTAGAGGGATAAATTCATGCAATAGATATAAACCCCATCTTTTTACCCTTGATGGCAACAACACGATGCGTGCCTCGCTACCCCTTCTATCACTGGGTGAGGTCACCGCATGGTATGAACCCAAAACCAAGCACTTCTCCCATTGCAAGAATCATAGATTCAAGTTGGCCAAACAAAACCCACAACTCGAAGAGAATTACAAGGATATGAAATCATGCATATAAGAGATAAGAAGAAACTCAAATAAGATTCATAGATAATTTGATCATAAATCCACAATTCATCGGATCTCGACAAACACACAACAAAAGGGGATTACATCGGATAGATCTGCATGGAGATCATGGAGAACTTTGTATTGAAGATACAAGAGAGAGAAGAAGCCATCTAGCTACTAGCTATGGACCCAAAGGTCTATGGTGAAATACTCACGCATCATCAGAGAGGCAATGGTATTGATGCAGAAGCCCTCCGTGTTCGAATCCCCCTCCGGCCGGGCCCCAGAACATGCCCCAGATGGGATCTTGCGGAGACAAAAGCTTGCAGCGGCGGAAAAGTATTTTCGTGGCTCTTTCTCGTGGTTTTGGATTTTTCGGAGATTTATAGGCGGAAGAAGTTGGGCAGAGGAGCCATAGGGGGCCCACAAGCCTGCTAGGCGCCCCCCCTGCAGGTCGCGGCTAGGGGGCTTGTGCCTGTGCCTTGGTTCTCAAGCTTCATGCGTATCTTCTGTCCCGGGAAAAAATCTTTTCGGAGGTTTTATTCCGTTTGGACTCTGCTTGATATTCTCCTCTGAAAAAGGTAAAAAAACACGGAAAAACAGGAACTGTCACTTGGCACTGGGTTAATAAGTTAGTCCCAAAAAAGATATAAAAGGCATACAAACATCCAAAGTTTGACAAGATAATAGCATGGAACCATCAAAAATTATAGATACGTTGGAGACGTATCAAGTCTCCTCAACACAAAATCACTCTCTCATAGAATATGCATGGGTAGGAGAGATTGATTTGGTGGAAAGAAGTTTGGGGAGGCTAGAGATCAAATTTCAAATGCTTGGATTGGAATATCTTGGTCTTAACACATGAGTAGGTGTTTCTCCATCAGAAAATGGATCTATCAATGAAGTGTGTGTTCTGAGTGCTTCACCCATGAGTGAGAGGTGGGCGAAGGGGTATATATAAGCAACAGACAAAATCCAACCGTTACACCTAAAGTGGCAAACTCGGTGACATCGAAGTTACAAACTTGGTGGTACCGATTAGCACAAAAGGCACAACTTTTGAATCTCTATGATACCTATATACACAACTCGGTGGCACCGAAACAGTGTCTAACCGTCAGATGCCCAAACTCGGTGGCACCGATACTCAAACTCGGAAATTCCGATTTTGTGTATCTTGGCAACAGAATGCCGGTGACACTGAACTCGGTAGCAACGATATGGATTCGGTTGCACCGATTTGGTGGGAATGTCTAGGGTTTCTGTCTGAGGTCAAACTTGGTGGCTCCGAAATATGTAAGTTGGTGACACCGAATTTGAGTATGTGGAATTCGGCAGAATGGTTATGTGGGAAAATGACTAAGCATTTTGGTGGCAAACTTTGAGCACTTTGACCAACCCGTTCATTTTAGTACCTCACCCCCTTTTAATAGTATTGGCTTTCCTATGGACTCAAAAATGATTTCTCACAAATATAAAATGAAGAGTCTTCTAGCTTGAAGCTTGAGCCAGTATTACTCCTTTCTTGCATCTAGGGGCATCTCCTCATAAGCCATAGCATCTTTTGAACTTTTCTGAAATACACTTGGAAAACATATTAGTCCAATGATGCATATGTTGTGATCAATTATCAAGACCACCCTAGTGAGCAATTGTGCTTTCAGCTGTTCCCAGAGTCCTGCTCTAGGGTGTCGGTTGTCCATTGATTTGCTTGAAAATAGGGAAGATACATACATACACTTGTTTAATTGTAAAATGGGCGGAGGAGTTCCACGTTCCACGGTCGCTCTGTTTAGGAGTCAAAGGCGTCCATCTTGTTTTTTCTTGCCTTCTAAGCATCAGTCATATAGTAGGCATTGTTGCTCAGAGCTTTGCTGCTGATGAATGGGCCCTCCCATGGAGCGGAAAACTTGTGCTGGTCAGCATTGTGTTGGATCAGCCGGAGCACTAGATCGCCTTCTCAGAATGAGACAGGCTTGACACGCCAGCTGTGGTATCGGCGCAGACCCTGCTGTTAGATAGGTATTCGGGACAGCGCCAACTCGCGTGCCTCCTCGAGGAGGTCGACGCCGACTTATTTGGCTTCTTTGGCGTCGGCCTCGGTGTATAGGGTGACCCAGGGTGAGTCGAACTCGACGTTGATGGGGATGATTGCCTCGGCCCCATACACCATAAAGAATGGGGTGAAAATGGTCGACCGGTTGGACATGGTTCAGAGGCTCCACAGTACAGCCGACAGTTCCTCGACCAAGACGCCTGCCGAGAGCTCGAGCTACTTGACCAACCTGGGTTTTAGGCTGGCCAGGATGAGTCCGTTTGCCCGTTCTGCCTATCCGTTTGACTGCAGGTGTGCCACGGCCGCAGGTCCAGCCGGATTCTCTGCTCGCTACAGTAACGGGAAAGTCCGCCCTTGGTGAAGTTGGTGCCATTATCGGTGATGATGCTTTTGGGGAGGCCGTAGCGGACGATGATGTCCTTGGTGAACGTGACGGCCGTCGGGGCGTCAAGTTCTTGATTGGCCTGGCCTCAATCCATTTTTTGAACTTATCGACGGCCACCAGGAGATGCGTCACACCGTCTCAGGCAGGTTTGAATGGGCCCACCATGTCCAGGCCCCACACTACGAAAGGCCATGTGAGAGGGATGGTTTGCAGGCCTGCGGGCGGCTTGTGGCTGCGCACTTTCAAGAACAGGCAACCGTTGCACTTGTCGGCCAACTCCTTGCCGTCTTTCAGGGCAGACGACTAGTAGAACCCGTGGCGGAATGCCTTGGCCACGAGGGAGCGTGAGGCGGCATGGTGGCCACACTCGCCCTGGTGGATGTCGAGGAGGATCTCGTGACCATTGTCCGCCTCGACGCAGTGCTGGAATACCCTAGATATGATGTGCTTGATTGATGGAGTGTGATAGTCCAAATGGTGCAACAGATTGATGGAGTGTCCTCGAATCATCCTATCATAACCTGATTTAGTCATCAAGGTGTGTCTCAGAATAGTGTTAGTTGTGGGTATCCCTGCTTGCAAAAAGTATACCGAGCCCATCTTGTGACTAGCCAAATACTTGTGAGAAATTGGCTTGTACATATTTGCCATGGTGTTGTGGCTCATTGATACGTCCATTTTGCACCATGCTTTTATGTTTATATTTATCACTTTATGGGCTGTTATTACACTTCACGGTACAGTACTTATGCCTTTTCTCTCTTATTTTATAACGTTTACATGAAGAGGGAGAATGCCGGCAGCTGGAATTCTGGTCTGGAAAAGGAGCAAGTTTGAGATACCTATTCTGCGCAACTCCAAAAGCCGTGAAAATCAACGAGGAATTATTTTAGAATTTTTAAAAAATACTGGACGGAAGAAGTACCAGAGGGGAGCCACCAGAAGTCCACAAGCCTGCCAGGCGCGGCCCACCCCCAGGCCGCGCCTAGGTGGCTTGTGGGCCCCCTGTTGCCCCTCTAGATCCCATCTTTTGCTATAAGGAGGGTTTGGTTCCAGAAAAAATAGAGGGATGCTTTCGGAAGGAGTCGCCGCCGCCACGAGGCGGAACTTGAGCAGAACCAATCTAGAGCTCCAGCAGGGTCGTCCTGCCGGGGAAACTTCCCTCTCGGAGGGGGAAATCGTCGCCATCGTCATCACCAGCACTCCTTTCATCGGAGGGGACTCATCACCATCAACATTTTCATCATCACCATCTCATCTCCAAACCCTAGTTCATCTCTTGTAACCAATCTCCGTCTCGCGACTCCGATTGGTACTTGTAAGGTTGCTAGTAGTGTTAATTATTCTTTGTAGTTGATGCTAGTTGGATTACTCGGTGGAAGATTATATGTTCAAATCCTCACTGTTATTCAATACCTCTCTGGTCATGAACATAATTATGCTTTGTGAGTAGTGAGTTTTGTTCCCGATGACATGGGATAAGTCTTGCTATAAGTAGTCATGTGAATTTGGTATTCGTTCGATATTTTGATGCGTTGTATGTTGTTTTTCCTCTAGTGGTGTTACGTGAACGCCAAATACATAACACTTCACCATTATTTGGTCCTAGAGGAAGGCATTGGGAAGTAATAAGTAGATGATGGGTTGCTAGAGTGACAGAAGCTTAAACCCTAGTTTATGCGTTGCTTCGTAAGGGGCTGATTTGGATCCACTAGTTTAATGCTATGGTTAGACTTTGTCTTAATTCTTATTTCGTAGTTGCGGATGCTTGCGAGAGGGGTTAATCATAAGTGGGATGTTTGTCCAAGTAAGGGCAGCACCCAAGCACCGGTCCACCCACATATCAAAGTATCAAAGTAGCGAACACGAATCATATGAACATCATGAAAACTAGATTGACAGAAATTCCCATGTGTCCTCGGGAGCTCTTTACCTCCTATAAGAGTTTGTCCACGCTTGTCCCTTGCTACGAAAGGGGTTGGGCCATATTGATGTACCTTTTTTACTTGCTACTTACTACAAATCATCTTACCACACAACTATATGTTACCGATAATTTCAGTGCTTGCACACAATACCTTGCTGAAAACCACTTGTCAGTTCCTTCTGCTCCTCGTTGGGTTCGACACTCTTACTTACCCAAAGGCCTACGATAGATCCCCTACACCTGTGGGTCATCAAGACTCTTTTCTGGCACCGTTGTCGGGGAGGTGAAGCACCTTTGGTAAGTGGAATTTGGTAAGGAGACATTTATATATTGTGCTTAAATTTATTGTCACTTGTCACTATGGAAACTAATCCTTTGAGGAGCTTGTTCGGGGTATCTTCACATCGAATGGTAGCACAAGGAGTTGCTCCTGAACCTGCTTTACCTACTTAAAATATTTTTTATGAAATTCCTTCGAGTATGCTAGAGAAACTGTTGGCTAATCCTTTTACATGAGATGGAACATCACACCCCGACTTGCATCTAATCTATGTAGATGAAGTTTGTTGTTCATTTAAGCTTGCAGGTTTGCCCGAGGATGAGGTCAAGAAGAAGGTCTTTCCCTTATCTTTGCGGGATAAAGCATTGACATGGTATAGGCTATGTGATGATACTGGATCATGGAACTACAACCGATTGAAATTGGAATTTCATCAAAAGTTTTATCCTATGCATTTGGTACATCGTGATCGGAGTTATATCTATAATTTTTGGCCTCGTGATAGAGAAAGTATCGCTCAAGCTTGGGGGAGGCTTAAATCAATGTTATATTCATGCCCCAACCATGAGCTCTCGACAGAAATTATTATTCAGAACTTTTATGTTCGGCTTTCTCATGATAATCGCACCATGCTTGACACTTCTTGTACCGGTTCTTTTATGAAGAAAGATATTGACTTCAAATGGATTTTATTGGAAAGAATTAAATGCAATTCTGAAGATTGGGAGTTTGATGAAGGTAAGGAGTCAGGTATGAATCTTAAGTTTGATTGCGTTAAATCCTTTGTTGAAACAAATACTTTTTGTGATTTTAGCGCTAAATATGGACTTGACTCTGAGATAGTAGCTTCATTGTGTGAATCATTTGCTGCTCATATTGATCACCCTAAAGAGAAGTGGTTTAAATAGCATCCTCCCTTAGAAGTCAATGTAGTTAAACCCAATCCAGTTGAAGAGAAAGTCAATGCTTATAATGATCCTATTGTTCCTAGTGCTTACATTGAGGGACCACCTTTCCCTGTTAGAATAAAGGATCATTCTAAAGCTTCAACTGTGATACCTAGGGGACACATTAGAACACCTACACCCCCTGAGCAACTTAGAGTTGAACCTAGCATTGCTATTATCAAAGATCTCCTGTCCGACAATGTTGATGGCCATGATATTCACTTATCTGAAGATGCTGCTAGAATTGCTAAACCTCATGCTAGAGACAAACATAGGCCTGTTGTTGGCACGCCTGTTGTTTCTATTAAGATAGGAGATCATTGTTATCATGGTTTATGAGATGTGGGTGCTCGTGTTAGTGCAATATCTGTCGAGATGGAACCTATTAATGTCACTATTCAGCTTGCCAATAGAGATACTCTCTGCCCTTTGAAAATTGTTAGAGATGTTGAAGTCTTGTGTGGTAAAACTAAGTATCCTGCTGATTTTCTCGTTCCTGCTACCACACAAGATAGCTTTTGTCCCATCATATTTGGCAGACCTTTCCTCAATACTGTCAATGCTCATATTTACTGTGAGAAGCAAACTGTCACTATTGGCTTTGAAGGTGTGTCACATGAGTTCAATTTCTCAAAGTTTGGTAGACAACCTCATGAAAAAGAGTTGTCTAGTAAGGATGAAATTATTGCTCTAGCTTCTATTGTTGTGCCTCCTACTGATCCTTTAGAGCAATATTTTCTTGAGCATGGAAATGATATGCATATGGATGAAAGGAATGAGATAGATAGAGTTATCTTTGAACAACATCCTATCCTTAAGAATAATTTGCCTATTGAACTGCTTGGATATCCACCCCCACCAAAGGGTGATCCCGTGTTTGAGCTTAAACAGTTACCTGGTACTCTTAAGTATGCTTATCTTGATGAAAAAGAGATATATCCTATTATTATTAGTGCTAGGCTTTCAGAGCATGAAGAAAAGAAATTATTGAAAAATCTAAGGAAGCACTGTGCTGCTATTGGATATACTCTTGACGATCTTAAGGGCATTAGTCCCACTCTATGCCAGCACAAAATTAAAACCAATCCTGATTCCAAACCAGTTGCTGATCATCAACGGAGATTAAATCCTAAGATGAAAGAGGTAGTAAAAAAAGAAATACTAAATCTCCTGGAAGCAGGTATTATCTATCCCGTTGCTCATAGTGATTAGGTAAGTCCGGTGCATTGCGTCCCTAAGAAGGGAGGTATTACCGTTGTCCCTAATGATAAAGATGAATTGATCCCACAGAGGATTATTACTGGCTATAGGATGGTGATTGATTTTAGAAAATTGAATAAGGCCACTAGGAAAGATCATTACCCTTTGCCTTTTATTGACCAAAATGCTAGAAAGATTGTCTAAACACACACACTTCTGCTTTCTAGATGGTTATTCTGGTTTCTCTCAAATACCTGTTGCACAATCTGATCAGGAGAAAACCACTTTTACTTGCCCTTTCGGTACCTTTGCTTATAGACGTATGCCTTTTGTCTTATGTAATGCACCTGCTACCTTTCAAAGATGTATGATGGCTATATTCTGTGACTTTTGTGAAAAGATTGTTGATGTTTTCATGGATGACTTCTCCGTTTACGGGTCTTCTTTTGATGATTGCCTCAGCAACCTTGATCGAGTTTTGCAGAGATGTAAAGATACCAACCTTGTCTTGAATTGGGAGAAGTGCCACTTTATGGTTAATGAAGGCATCGTCTTAGGACATAAAGTTTCTGAAAGAGGTATTGAAGTCAATAAGGCTAAGGTTGATGCGATCGAGAAAATGCCATCCCTACAGATATTAAAGGTACAAGAAGTTTCCTTGGTCTTGCTGGATTCTATAGAAGGTTCATTAAGGACTTTTCTAAGATTTCTAGGCCTCTTACCAATCTCTTGCAAAAGGATATTCCTTTTGTTTTTGACGATGATTGTGAGGAAGCCTTCGAAATACTTAAGAATGCCTTGATAACTGCACCTATTGTTCAACCACCTGATTGGAACTTACCTTTTGAGATTATGTGTAATGCTAGTGATTATGCTATTGGTGCTGTTCTAGGACAAAGAGTTGATAAGAAGTTGAATGTTATTCACTATGCTAGTAAAACTCTAGACAGTGCCCAAAGAAACTATGCTACTACTAGAAAGGAATTTTTAGCAGTCGTGTTTGCATGTGAAAAGTTCAGATCTTACATTGTTGATTCCAAGGTTACTATTCACAGTGATCATGCTGCTATTAAGTACCTCATGGGAAAGAAAGATGCTAAACCTAGACTTATCAGATGGGTTCTCTTTCTACAAGAATTTGATTTGCATGTTGTTGATAGGAAGGGTGCTGAGAACCCCATAGCAGATAACTTGTCTAGGTTGGAGAATCTTCTTGATGACCCACAACCTATTGATGATAGCTTTCCTGATGAGCAACTGAATGTCATCAATGCTTCACATAGTACACTGTGGTATGCTGATTATGCAAATTATATTGTTGGCAAATATATACCACCTAGTTTCACATACCAACAAAAGAAGAAATTCTTCTTTGATTTGAGACATTACTTTTGGGATGATCCTCACCTTTATAAAGAAGGAGTAGATGGTGTTATTATATGTTGTGTACCTGAGCATGAACAGGGACAGATCCTACAGAAGTGTCACTCCAAGGCTTACGGAGGACACCATGCGGGAGATAGAACTGCACACAAGGTATTGCAATCAGGTTTCTATTCGCCTACACTCTTCAAGGATGCCCGTAAGTTTGTCTTGTCTTGTGATGAATGTCAAAGAATAGGTAATATCGATAAACGTCAGGAAATGCCTATGAATTATTCACTTGTCATTGAACCATTTGATGTTTGGGGTTTTGATTATATGGGACCTTTTCCAAAGTCCAACGGGTCTACTCATATCCTAGTTGTTGTTGATTACATTACTAAGTGGGTAGAAGCTATCCCAACTAGTAGTGTTGATCACAACACCTCTATTAGGATTCTTAAAGAAGTTATTTTCCCTAGATTTGGATTCCCTAGATATTTGATGACTGATGGTGGTTCACATTTCATTCATGGTGCTTTCTGTAAAACGCTTGCTAAGTATGATCTCAACCATAGAGTTGCATCTCCCTATCATCCTTAGTCCAGTGGTCAAGTAGAGCTAAGTAATAGAGAGATTAAACTAATTTTGCAAAAGACTATTAATAGGTCTAAAAATAATTGGTCTAAGAAGCTTGATGATGCACTGTGGGCTTATAGAACTACTTATAAGAATCCCATGGGCATGTCTCCGTATAAAATGGTTTACGGTAAAGCATGTCATTTACCTCTTGAGCTAGAGCATAAGGCTTATTGGGCAATCAAAGAGCTCAACTTTGATTTTAAACTTGCTGGTGAGAAGAGGTTATTTGATATTGGCTCACTTGATGAATGGAGAGCTCAGGCATATGAAAATGCCAAGTTGTTTAAAGAAAACGTTAAGAGGTGGCATGATAAAAGGATAAAAAAATGTGAGTTCAATGTAGGTGATTATGTCTTGCTATACAATTCTCGTTTAAGATTTTTTGCAGGCAAGCTTCTCTCTAAATGGGAAGGTCCTTACATTGTTGAGGAAGTATATCATTCCGGTGCCATCAAGATCAACAACTCGGAAGGTAATTTTCCGAGAGTGGTAAATGGGAAAAGAATTAATCATTATATCTCACGTACTCCCATAAATGTTGAAACCAATATTATTAATACCATAACTCCAGAGGAGTACATAAGGGATATTTATCAGCCTGTTTCAGACTCCAAAAACAAAGAGGCATGTGATTCGGTAAGTAAACCGACTCCAGAACTTTTCCAGTAGCAATTTTTCTCCGTTTTGGAATTTTTAGAAAATTAGAAAATTTTAAAGTAGTCCGGAAAGCGCACGAGGAGGCGACAAGCCTGCCAAGCGCGACCTACCCCCGGGCCATGCCTGGGTGGCTTGTGGGCACCTCGTGTGCCTCCCGGACTCCGTTTTCTTGTGGAGTACTCCTTTTGGTCGGGAAAAATTCATTATATATTCTCCCAGAAGGTCTGACCCTCGTGTCACACAAATATCCTCTGTTTTCATTTCGAGCTACTGTGCAGACAGATCTAGATCGCTATGGCGTCCCCAAAAGTTTTGAAGGACAAGTTCTTCGAGAAGGTCATCAATCCCTACCTCGCGGGAGTGCTGCAACACCCTCAATCTATCGAGATGCATGAGGGGGTGTTGCACATCCGTGATGTTGAGGGGCCCAAGAAGACCGGAAGCGTGGAGGCTAGGCCCGAAGCAATGGAGGAGCAAGTCTTCAAGTGCCAAGGGATGGTGGAACGCGGACTCAACGCCAACCACATGATGATCACGGAGTTCACGAACAAGCACAAGATTGATGCCAACGACATCGGGAAGCACCTCTTCAGGCTCTATGACAGAATTGATCACCTCCAAGCCTAGATCTATGACCTGCAGAACCAAAACTGTGAGTATGAGTATAGATTTAAATCAATACGGTTGGCTGCAGATTTGAGGGTTTCGGAGACTCGATCATCTTTCCATGATGGAGCACCTATGCCTTGGAAGACGGAGGATCGGACCCAGGTTGCAACAACTCCACCACCATCACCTTCAAAGGAAGACAACTGAGCACGGGTATGGGCAATCTCCTTGGCTTGTGCCAAGCTTGGGGGAGTTGCCCCGGTATCGTATCACCATCACATCTTTTGCCTTTAGCTTTTTCTTTGTTCGATCCTTTTTAGTTTTATCTTTCTCTAGTAGAATAAAGTTCTTAGTGTTCTAGGCTTGAGTTTTGCTCTTTGTCACCCCCAATGTATTCGATCTCGTGAGTCATATACTAAAGAGTGTTTTAGTTAAGGGCCTTGCTTCATGCCTTGATCTAAAGAAAAGAATAATAAGAGAACAAAAGCATGAAAGATCATGTAATGATCTTATGGGAAGTGATGGCTTCACATATAAAAAGAATGATGATTGAAACTTGTTGTGGGTGAACAAACGTAGACCTTGGTCATTGTTGCAATTAATAGGAAGTAATAAAGAAAGAGAGATTCACATATAAATATATCATCTTGGGCACCATCTATGATTGTGAACACTCATTAAACTATTACATGCTTAGAAGTAGATGTTAGACAAGGAAGACAACATAATGAATTATGTTTGCTTGGTTCCGAACAATGTTATATGACTAGAGATCCCTTAGCATGTGACGATTGCTTCCACCTCATATCAGCCAAAACTTCCGCACTAAGTAGAGATACTACTTGTGCATCCATAAACCTTCAACCCAGTTTTCCCATGAGAGTCCACCATACCTACCTATGGATTGAAGAAGATCCCTCAAGTAAGTTGTCATCGGTGCAAGCAATAAAAATTTCTCCCTAAATATGTATGATTTATTAGTGTGTGGAAAGTAAGTTTTGTACGAACCTGTGATGAGGAAAACATAAAAACGACGGACTGCATAATAAAGTTCTTTATCATAGGAGGCAATATAAAGTGACGTTCCTTCACACTAAGAGGTCACACATCCAAACCTCAAAAGCGCATGACAACCTCTGCTTCCCTCTGCGAAGGGCCTATCTTGTACCTTTACTTTTTGTCCATAAAAGTGTCATGGTGATCGACACCAATTCCTTATTTCGCCTTTATCTTGGCTAACGTCATATGCTAAGGAACGATCTATATTCATATGTCAACTTGGAAGTAAGTATTCATGAATTATTATTGTTGACATTACCCTTGAGGTAAGTAGTTGGGAGGCGAAACTATAAGCCCCTATCTTTCTCTATGTCCAACTGAAACTTTGATCTCATGAGTACCACGTGAGTTTTAACAATTGTAGAAGACGAAAGTGTGATTGAGTATGTGGATTTGCTTTACAAGCTCTTATTTGACTCTTTCCGACGTTGTGATAAATTGCAATTGCTTCAATGACTGAAGGCTATTGGTTGTTAATTCTCAATATGGTTCTTGATCCATACTTTACTTTGTGAAAGAATTATCACTTCAGCATAAGAGATTATATGATGATATTGTTGTTCTAATTATGATCATGATGTCTGCATGTCTGTATCTTGTTTTGTCGACACCTCTATCTCTAAACATGTGGGCATATATATTGATCTCGGCTTCCGCTTGAGGACAAGCGAGGTCTAAGCTTGGGGGAGTTGATACGTCCATTTCGCATCATGCTTTTATGTTGTACAATACTTATGCCTTTTCTCTCTTATTTTATAAGGTTTACATGAAGAGGGAGAATGTCGGCAGCTGGAATTCTGGTCTGAAAAAGGAGCAAGTTTGAGATACCTATTATCCGCAACTCCAAAAGCTGTGAAAATCAACGAGGAATTATTTTAGAATTTATAAAAAATACTGGACGGAAGAAGTACGAGGGGGATGCACCAGGAGGCCACAAGCCTGCCAAGCGTGGCCCACCCCCCTGGCCGCGCCTAGGTGGCTTGTGGGCCCACTGTTGCCCCTCTGGATCCCATCTTTTCTTATTAGGAGGGTTTCGTTCGAGAAAAAATCAGAGGGAGGCTTTCGGGAGGAGTCGCCGCCGCCACGAGGCAGAACTTGAGCAGAACCAATCTAGAGCTCCTGCATGGTCGTCTTGCCGGGGAAACTTCCCTCCCGGAGGGGGAAATCGTTGCCAGCGTCATCACCAACACTCCTCTCATCGGAGGGGACTCATCACCATTAACATCTTCATCAGAACCATCTCATCTCCAAACCCTAGTTCATCTCTTGTAACCAATCTCCGTCTCGCGACTCCGATTGGTACTTGTAAGGCTGCTAGTAGTGTTAATTACTCTTTGTAGACGATGCTAGTTGGATTACTCGATGGAAGATTATATGTTCAGATCCTCAATGCTATTCAATACCTCTCTGGTCATGAACATAATTATGCTTTGTGAGTAGTCACTTTTGTTCCTGAGGACATGGGATAAGTCTTGCTATAAGTAGTCATGTGAATTTTGTATTCGTTCGATATTTTGATGCGTTGTATGTTGTTTTTCCTCTAGTGGTGTTATGTGAACGTCGACTACATAACACTTCACCATTATTTGGGCCTAGAGGAAGGCATTGGAAAGTAATAAGTAGATGATGGGTTGCTAGAGTGACAGAAGCTTAAACCCTAGTTTATGCGTTGCTTCGTAAGGGGCTGATTTGGATCCACTAGTTTAATGCTATGGTTAGATTTTGTCTTAATTCTTCTTTCGTAGTTGCGGATGCTTGTGAGAGGGGTTAATCATAAGTGGGATGTTTGTACAAGTAAGGGCAGCACCCAAGCACTGGTCCACCCACATATCAAACTATCAAAGTAGCAAACGCGACTCATATGAACATGATGAAAACTAGCTTGACAGAAATTCCCATGTGTCCTCGGGAGCGCTTTACCTCCGATAAGAGTTTGTCCAGGCTTGTCCCTTGCTACAAAAGGGATTGGGCCATCTTGTTGTACCTTTGTTACTTGCTACTTTCTACGAATCATCTTACCACACAACTATCTGTTACCGATAATTTCAGTGCTTGCAGAGAATACCTTGCTGAAAACCACTTGTCAGTTCCTTATGCTCCTCGTTGGGGTCGACACTCTTACTTATAGAAAGGACTATGATAGATCCCCTACACTTGTGGGTCATCACTCATATTCGCTTCAGAATACACAGCCACATCACTCTCTTTTTTCTTGGGGGCACCAATGATAGTGGCACACTCATCAATCGTAGACTCATATTTGTGACCATCTATCATCTAGACCAAAGAACCATCTCCATAGAAATGAATAGTTGAGTGAAATTTCATGATCAACTCATCATTCCATGGGGTCATCTCTTTACTAACAAAGTCTTCATTGTCCAGTAGCCTAAAATTTTCTTGGACATGGGGAAATTAATTCTCATTCTCCTTGATATATTCCCAGTCAAGATACCTCATATCGCTCACAGGTGGACTCTTGTCAAACATGGCAGTCTCATAAAAATCTTGTTGTTCCTTGGTGTGAAACCTTGGATCAACAATAGTTCTTATTCTAACACCATATGGGTCAATAACACTCCACTTCCTCAAACCTACATCCTTACTCTTCCTCATATCCTCTACTACCTCCTCTGCATTGTGAACTAGCAGGGTTGGTCGGAGCTTCCTCAGAACATGTGCATTCTCATCTTCTACCTCCTCTACAGCGGGGGCAGTGGAAGCATGGCCTTTCTCCTTGGGAGCTGCAAGAATGTCCTTTGTAGTCTTTCTCCGAGCTACAGCCTTCTTTGCCTTGGCACGAGGCTTAGGAGAAGATTTCATAGCATCAACCATGAGCTTCTTCTTAGGAGGAGCTGGGATCTCATCTTCACCGGCATCTTCTTCACGGTCCTCATACATGGAAGTATTTCTCCCAACAAGATGAACTATCCGCTTCCTGAGCCTCTTCAGACCAGCCTTCTTGGCAATCTTGTCAGTGAAAAGTGTTGTGCCCTGCCTTGCCGATTCACATGCTCTAAGATCAGCAGGTTTAGCGTATTATTTCGTGACAGTCTTCCTTGGAGCCTAAGGAGGAGCTGAAGTTTCCTCTGGCACAAAGTGTGAGTCTTCTTCGTTGGAATTCAGTTTCTTCCTCTGCTTGGTGGCTACCTTGGGAAAGCCATGGGAGTTGTAGGGTCCAGGATCAGAGTCAAACTTCTCTGGGATAATGCGTGAGTCCATCTCAACACTTGATTCTCTGAAATCATTCTGGCTATCATGTGATCCAGACATCTTGGCAGACACGCAGAAACTCAGTAGAAAACAGTAAAACCTGTGAAGTAGATATAGGAAAGATAGAAGGGTTGAGCATCACAAAATTCAGATGTTTTGGAAAATTTGATCAAAGAAATCCTTAGTTTTAGCTTTCTGCAGATCACTTTTCGGTAGCACCGAGTTTGAATTTTCGAAATCACCGAGACAAATGAACTCCTTAACAAAAACTTGGTCATCACTTTCGGTGGCACCGAAACTGACAACTCGGTCTCACCGAGTCCATTCTGAGTAACCCTAGATTCAAATCGGTGGGACCGAGTTTTGCAACTCGGAGGCACCGAGATGGATTCTGCGGAAGGCTAACCCTAAAAACTTCCTTGTTCTCTAATGTACAAGAGCATATGGTGGATGGAGAGAGTTTGCACACTGTGGCTTGTGGATAAGAATTCTAATGAGCATGAGATAGACCAGGGAAGCGCAAAAGAAAGGGGTGGATCCATACACTACTTGAATTCAGTTATTTGCCGTCTGCCATATCTTTGTCGTCTGCTAGTTGATGGCAAAGAGTGTCTTTGCCGTCAGCTTCCACAAAGCGGATGGCAAAGAACTAGCTGATGGCATAGAACTTCGTTGCCATCAGTCACTTCTTTGCCGTTAGCCGCAGACGGCAAGGAGCCGCACAGCAGACGGCAAAGCTATGGGTGGGGCCCACCTGACTGAAGGGACGGTAGGTCAAATTGGAATCACTTCTTGGCCGTCAAACGCACACGGCAAAGAGGCGCACAGCAGACGGCAAAGCTATAACGTCTGTAACGGCTCTTTTCCCCCACCCCGACCCCTCTCTCTCACTCACTCACACACGCTCCACCGGCCCCTCTCTTCCACTCCTCTCCCCGACGCCCACAGCCGCCACCACCATCGCCGCCCCACTGGCCCTGTCGCGCCGCCGCCCCACCGCCCTCGGCGCTGCCTCGGTGCCCCACAGCCCCGGCGTCGCTGCCCCACTACCCCCGGCGCCGCCCCGCCGCCCCAACACCCCCGGCGCCGCCGGCCCGCCGCCCGACAGCCCCCAACGCCCCGGTGCCCTGACGCGCCCACGACGCCCCAGCCGCCCCCGCCGGTGAGCCCCCCTTTCTTATGGTTAGGTTAGTTTTTCCTTATTTTTATTTATGTTAAATTAGTTAGGTTAGTTTTTTTAGTTTATTAGGTTTAGGATAGTTAGTTAGCTTGTTAAATTAGTTAGGTTAGTTAGTTAGCTTGGTTAGTTAGGTTAGTTAGTTAGCTTAACAGAAAGAAGAGGAAGAATAAGAAGAGGAGGAGGAGGAGGAGGAGAAGAATAAGAAGAAGAGGAGAAAAAAATAAGAAGGAGAAGAATAAAATAAGAAGAGAAGAAGAAGATAAGAAGAGAATAAGAAGATAAGAAGAAGAGAAGAAGAAAAAAATAAGAAGGAGAAGAAGAGAACAAAGAAGAAAAGAAGAATAAGTAGAAGAAGAAGATAAAGAAAAATTGAAATAGAAATAAGAGGAAGAACAAGAAGAAGAGGAGGAGGAAGAATAGGAGAAGAGGAGGAGGAGGAGGAGAAGAAGAAGAGGAGGAGAAATAGGAAAAATGAAAAGAAGGAAGAACAAGAAGAAGAGAAGAAGAAGGAGAAGGAGGAGGAGGAGAAGGAGCCCTCCTTCTTCTCCTTCTTCTCTCCTCCTGCGAGCAGAAGAAGAAGAGAAAAAGAAGAAGAAGAAGAAGAAGAAGAAGAAGAAGAAGAAGACGAAGAAGAAGAAGAAGAAGAAGAAATGGAAGAAATGGAAGAAGAAGAAAAGGAAGAAGAGGAAAAAAGAATCGGCCTAAGTAGAAAATGACACCGTGACACGATGCCCCGACACCCCGACACGACGCCCCGACACGACATCCTGACACCCCAGCACGAAACTCCGTGCAACTGTTAATACACCGTATATTTGTGTTAGGTCGTATATTTTTCGATTTTATTAATGAACACAAAAAATTTGTGTTGACCGGGTGGATTTACATGTGACAGTTGTCTCGTCGCTGTGAGGTCTACTATGCGAAGACCTCCCCGTGCATTCTACGAGCTCCGCCCCTGCATTCGTGGGTTAGTACAAATGTCATCTCCTCCTCGGCCCTTCATTTATTGTGGGTCGGTTTTCGGATGAAACTTGCTAGATGTAGGTAATTAAATTAATTTATCAGTATGCGTGACCAGTAGACGTATCCCGTTCGAAAGGGTTGCAGTTATAAATATGCATGAATTTGCTTATATTTATAACCATGATTCTTTCGAATTGTCCAACGTTATCCATGGACAACCCGAGTATGTGTAGATTGGGTTCGTTTTCCCATATGCTTTGTTCCGGATCCAATGCATAATTTTGCCAGTGCCTCCCTGTTGTTCTTCGGATATACATCCTCTCTATTTATTGCGGAGATGTGGATCAAGAGAACGGTGGGGAGGTGCTGCCGAAATTTTGCATTGGATTCAGAGCAGAGCATGGGAAAACGAACCCAATCTACACATACTCGGGTGGGATTAGGACCTATCTTTACCTATTAGCGTGTAGGTTGCATGGACATAATAAAAATGGCGAACTTGATTAATTAATGAATATATATGCTAAATTAAATATAAATATATTTCTTGTGTGTTTAGTAGCAAGGCAAGATGAGTGATCATGCGTGGATGTACACCGGTCACCCTAGTCAGAAAGAGATGACAAGAGAATGATTTCTAAAAACCAAGGAATTTGTGAAAGCTGCATTTGCAAATGGCCAGGAAAGAAACTATTGCCCATGTCCTAGATGCGACAACTATAAAAAGACGATAGAGGCTGTAATGATTAAACACCTGCAGATGAGGTGTTTTAAGCCTAATTATACGGTGTGGACATTTCATGGTGAGTCTATGCAACGCACTAGAGCTGAGGTGGTATGTCGTTGCACCGACGAGCATGGTACCGGGATCGAAGACATGGTGCAAGACTTTGATGATGCTCGGGATTCGGAAGATGAGATGGAGGAATGTGCAAAGGCCTTCTATGAAATGTTGGAGTTTTAAAAACGTCCTCTCCATGAGCACACTGAGCTTTGTCAGCTGGATGCAATTGCACAAGTAATGGCTCTGAAGGCTCAGTTCAACTTGGGAAGAGAATGCTACGACGCGATGATGACACTATTTGGACGCTTCCTACCCAAAGGCCATGTCATGCCTGCAAACCTGTACCAGTCGGACAAAATACTTCATGTACTTAAGATGCCCTATGAGAAGATAGATGCATGTGAGAAAGGATGTGTCTTATTTAGGAAGGATTATGCACACTTGGAATGTTGTCCCAATTGCGAGTCTTGCAGGTATCTTGTGGTAGACAACGGTATGGGTGAGAAGAGGCAGACAAAAATAGCAGTTAGTGTTCTTTGGTATATGCCAATCATACCAAGGCTTCAACGTATTTTCATGGTTGAAGAGACAGCCAGACAGATAACATGGCACAAATTGGGCAAAAGAACTGATCGAGATGCGGATGGGAATAAGATGGTGGTACACACATCGGATGGGGAAGCATGGAAACATTTCGAATTGGGTTGCATCAGGATAAAGCGGCAGATCCAAGGAATCCTCAAGTCTGTGCCGGCACGGATGGTTCTAATCCCATCGGCATGATGTCAACCCAATACAGTTGTTGGCATGTATATGTCATTCCACTCAATCTCCCCCCCCCCCCGGCAGATTATGCAAAGAAAGAACTTATTTCTGACGTTGATAATTCCAGGGCCCAATTATCTGGGGAAGAATATGAATGTGTACCTGCAGCCTCTTAAGGGTGAATTAGAAGAAGCTTGGGATAATGGGGTCAAGACATACGATGCCGCTAGAAAACAGAACTTCAAAATGCATGTGTGGTACATGTACTCTATGCATGACTTGCCGGCGTATGCGCTATTCTCTAGATGGTGTGTGCATGGAAGTTTCCGTGCCCCCAATGCAAGGCAGCTCTTCAGTTTCATTGGTTGCAGGAGGGTCGGAAGTATTCTTGCTTTTACTTGCATAGACGGTTCCTGGATCCTGACCAACAGTTCAGAAAAGACAAGAAGAACTTTACCAAAGGTAAAGTTGTCAAAAACTTGGCACCGCGTGCGTTGACAGGCCAACAGATCCTGGATCACTTAAACGCCCTCGAGCCTGATCCAGAGCGTCCAGGGTATTTCAAGGGGTATAAGTCAAAACACGCCTGGACTCACAAGCCATGCTTCTGGGATCTGCCTTACTTCAAAGACCTCCTTCTTGCACACAATATTGACATGATGCACACTGAAAGAATATCGGAGAGGCTATTTTTGGTACATTGTTTGACATAGATGGGAAGACAAAGGATAATACTAAGGCTAGAGCCAATCAAGAGACACCATGTCACAGACCGTTACAAACATGCGAGAAGGCAAAGGAAAGCAGAAGTGGTCGAAGCCAAAGGCCTGGTTCAATCTTGAAATGCCAGCTATGAGGGAAATTATCTTGTGGGTCAAAATGCACTTGATGTTCCCCGATGGGTATGTAGCAAATCTAACGAGGGGAGCGAGTCTTGAAAAATTAAAAATCTTTGGTCTCAGGAGTCATGATTGGCACATATGGAGAGAGTGGGTAATGCCGGCGATGTTACGTGTATTTATTCCTGAGGATGAATGGCTAGTACTGGCGGAGCTGAGCTATTTCTTCTATGTTCTTTGCGCAAAAGAATTGTCATCTGGCATGGTAGATGACATGGAGGAGTTTGCACTGGAGTTGTTGTGCAAGTTCGAGAAGATCTTTCCGCCGGGCTTCTTTAATCCAACAGAGCATTTGATTTTACATCTACCGACCGAGGCAAGATTGGGTGGGCCCGTGCAAAATCATTGGTGCTACGCAACTGAGAGGATGCAGAAGACGCTTCGAGCTAAATGTAAAAATAAGCGTAGAATTGAAGCATCGACGGGTGAGGCATTTATTACTGAGGAGGTGTGAAACTTTGTGACAGCACACTACGAAACCAAAAATCATCATTTGCATAATCCGAAGCCTCGGCACAATGATGCACACCCTAAAAAGGTGGGTCCAACCTCAGCCTATTCAAAGGGAAGATCGCACCAGCCGGTGCTTCAAAACCAATAACGTTGGATGTCGAAGAATGGCAGAACATTTCGTTGTATATCTTCAACAACCTAATAGAAGTGTGGCCGTACATCGAGTAAGTTCTCGGCACATTTTCCCGTAACTTCTAATTCCTTTGAACTGCTCTTATTCCCGGATATTTCATACAGCTGATACGTCGCCAAATTCTCGGATGGAGCGGTGATCCAATATGATTCCGTCGAAGAGTATGAGCTTCTGGCAAAGACAGGAGGCGGCTATCCCGGTTTCATCTCTTGGTTCAAAAAATGGTAATTATCAATAATGGACCATTTCATTTCTTGGTCTAACTTGCGGCTAATGCAACAATCGTTTCATATTAAACTTGTAGGCTAATTCAGGGTCTATGGACGCCGAATTGAGATAAGCCGCTAATGGTTTTGACTATAAGGTCCGTTCATTTGAGAAATACAACATCAACGGGTATCTCTTTCGTACCTTTGGAAAAGAGCTATCTATGCCCGACCGGAAATCTACAAATTGTGGTGTCTCTGCTATCGGCGAAGGTGTTATGGAGTATTATGGAAGAGTTGAAGCAATTTATGAACTTCAATTCTATGGTGAAAACCAACTAAACGTCGTAGTCTTCAAATGTTATTGGTTCCAGCCGAAGGAGACTAGAAAGACTCATGATCATATAGGACTAGTCGAAATCAATCCAAACACCCATTTAGATGTTCCCGATGTCTATATTACCGCTCAACATGCGACCCAAGTTTTCTATCTACCGTGGGCATGCCAAACTGATAAGAATCTGGAAGGTTGGTATGTTGTTTATGAAGTGCCGCCACGTGTTAGACCACCTGTCCCAAATGAATAGGATTATGAACCTCACATTAACCCAGACACATATGATGGAGAATTCTTCCAAGAAACATGTCTTTCCAAGAAACGTTTCAAGAACCGTCGTGCTTCACCCCAGAACATGGAAGTAGACAGCGACAATGAATCCGACTTCAACCCTAAGCCGGAACCAGCAGAGCTGGAACTAGAAGAGGTTACTGATGCGGTTGACCTGTCAATGCTTGACCGATTACGGAAAGGCCTTCCACAACTTCATGCCGTTGAACCCGATGAGCACGTCATTCATGAAGACATGCGTGATACTGATGATGATGATGCATTTATTGATGATGATTATTAGTTTGTAAGATTCCCAACTTAAATTAGATATGTACATATTATTTTTCATGTCAGTTATTTTTTTATGTTGTACTAATTTCTTTTAATCTTTACATGGCAGGTCAGCATGTGTTGAAAGATGGTGGGCGCGGGTCCAGATCGCTCGACGGGTTCTTCTTCGGCGGCCCGCACGAGGGGTGGTACTTCCGTTCCACCCCTATCTCTCCGTAGAGCCTTGGCAGACAGTTTGACGACACCACCCGCGGGTGCTTCTTCGTCGGTGACATTGCCCACTTGGAGAGGTGCTGGTCGGGTAGGGAAGAAGGGGAAGGGTACAGGGAGAGGTGGTGGTCGCGGAAGAGGTAGGCGGTGTTGGAAATATGCCCTAGAGGCAATGATAAATAGTTATTATTATATTTCCTGTTTAAAGATAATCGTTTATTATCCATGTTATAATTGTATTGAATGAAAACATAGATACATGTGTGGATACATAGACAAAACAATGTCCCTAGCAAGCCTCTAGTTGGCTAGCCAGTTGATCAATGATAGTCAAGGTTTTCTGGCTATGTGCTAGTGTTGTCACTTGATAACTGGATCACATTATTAGGAGAATCATGTGATGGACTAGACCAAAACTATGAACATAGCATATTGATCGTGTCGTTTTATTGCTATTGTTTTCTGTGTGTCAAGTATTTGTTCCTATGACCATGAGATCATATAACTCACTGGCACCGGAGGAATACCTTGTGTGCATCAAACGTCACAACGTAACTGGGTGACTATAAATGTGTTCTACATGTATCTCCGAAGGTGTCTGTTGAGTTAGTACGGATCAAGACTGGGATTTGTCACTCCGTGTGACGGAGAGGTATCTCGGGGCCCACTCGGTAATACAACATCACACACAAGCCTTGCAAGCAATGTGACTAAGTGTAAGTCACGGGATCTTGTATTACGGAATGAGTAAACAGACTTGCCAGTAACGAGATTGAAATAGGTATGCGGATACTGATGATCGAATCTCGGGCAAGTAACATACCGAAGGACAAAGGGAATGACATACGAGATTATATGAATCCTTGACACCGAGGTTCAACCGGTAAGATCTTCGGAGAATATGTAGGATCCAATATGGCCATCCAGATCCAATTACTGGATATTGACCGAGGAGTGCCTCGGGGCATGTCTACATAGTTCTCGAACCCGCAGGGTCTACGCACTTAAGGTTCGATGATGTTTTAGTATAGTTGAGTTATATGTGTGGTTACCGAATGTTGTTCGGAGTCCCGGATGAGATCATGGACGTCACCAGGGTTTCCGGAATGGTCCGGAAACCAAGATTGATATATAGGATGGTTTCATTTGGTTACCGGAAGGGTTTCAGGCATTACCGACATTGTACTGGGAGTGACGAATGGGTTCCGGAAGTTCACCGGGATGGGGGCACCCCACCCGGGGGAATCCCAATGGCCTTAGGGGTGGCACACCAGCCCTTAGTGGGCTGGTGGGACAGCCCAAGAGGGCCTTGGCGCCAAGAGAAGAAAACCAAAGAAAAAAAAGGGAGGTGGGAAGGAAGAGAAGGACTCCACTTTCCAATCCTAATTGGAGTAGGATTCCTCCTCTCCTCCCTGGCCGGCGCACCCTTGAGGTCTTGGACCTCAAGGCAAGCCTCCGCCCCCTCCCTCCTATATATAGTGGTGATTTAGGGCTGATTTGAGACATCTCTTGCATCGTGTAACTCAGATATAGACACCATAGTTCTTCCTCTAGATCGTATTTCTGCGGAGCTCGGGCGGAGCCGTGCAGGAGTAGATCTTCACCACCACCGGAGCGTCGTCATGTTGCCGGAGAACTCATCTACTTCTCCGTCTTGCTTGCTGGATCAACAAGGCTGAGATCATCGTCGAGTTGTACGTGTGCTGAACGCAGAGGTGCCGTCCGTTCGGCACTAGATCGGAACGGGTCGTGGGAGGGATCGCGGGACGGTTCATGGGACGGTTCGTGGGGCGGATCGAGGGACGTGAGGACGTTCCACTACATCAACTGCGTTTCTTAACGCTTCCTGCTGTGTGATCTACAATGGTACATGGATCCAAATCTCCTCTCGTAGATGGACATCACCATGATAGGTCTTCGTGTGCGTAGGAAATTGTTTGTTTCCCATGCAACGTTCCCCATCAATGGCATCATGAGCTAGGTTCATGCGTAGATGTTATCTCGAGTAGAACACAAAGGGTTTTGTGGACGATGATGTTCGATTTGCTTCCCTCCTTAGTCTTTTCTCGATTCGGCGGTATTGTTGGATTGAAGCGGCCCGGACCGACATTATTCGTACGCTTACGAAAGACTGGTTTTATCGATTGACATGCAACCTCGTTGCATAAAGATGACTGAAGGGTGTCGGTTTCTTCAACTTTAGTTGAATTGGTTTTGACCGAGGCTGTCCTTGGAGAGGTTAAATAGCAATTTGCACATCTCTGTTGTGGTTTTTGCGTAAGTAAGATGCGATCATACTAGATACCCATAGCAGCCACGTAAAACATGCAACAACAAATTAGAGGACGTCTAACTTGTTTTTGCAGGGTATGCTTCTGATATGATATGGCCAATGACATGATGTGTTATATTGGATGTATGAGATAATCATGTTGTAATAGTTAATATTCACTTGCACGTTGATGGTACGGCAACCGGTAGGAGCCATAGGGTTGTCTTTAAACTAATGTTTGTGTTTGCAGATGTGTTTACTATATTGCTTGGACATAGCTTTAGTAGTAATAGCATAAGTAGCACGACAACCCCGATGGCGACACGTTGATGGAGATCATGATGATGGAGATCATGGTGTGGCGCTGGTGACAAGAAGATCGTGTCGGTGCTTTGGTGATGGAGATCAAGAAGCACATGATGATGGCCATATCATGTCACTTATGAATTGCATGTGATGTTAATCCTTTTATGCACCTTATTTTGCTTAGAACAACGGTAGCATTATCAGGTGATCTCTCACTAAAATTTCAAGACAAAATTGCGTTCTTCCCGACTGTGCACCGTTGCTACAGTTCGTCGTTTCGAGGCACCACGTGATGATCGGGTGTGATAGACTCAACATTCACATACAACGGGTGCAAAACAGTTGCACGCGCGAAACACTCGGGTTAAGCTTTACGAGCCTAGCATGTGCAGACATGGCCACAGAACACATGAGAACGAAAGGTCGAGCATGAATCTTATAGTTGATATGCTTAGCATAGAGATTCTTACCACTGAAACTATTCTCAACTCACGTGATGATCGGACTTGAGTTAGTGAATTTGGATCATGTACCACTCAAATGACTAGAGAGATGTACTTTTTGAGTGGGAGTTTAGCAAGTAATTTGATTAGTTAAACTCTAATTATCTTGAACATAGTCTAAGTCCACTTTGAAATTTTTGTGTTGTAGATCAATGGCTCACACGACAGTCACCCTGAATTTTAATACGTTCCTAGAGAAAGCTAAGTTGAAAGATGATGGAAGCAACTTTGTAGACTGGGCTCGTAATCTTAAGTTGCTCCTTCAAGCTGGGAAGAAGGATTATGTCCTTAATGCTGCACTAGGAGATGAACCACCCGCTACGGCTGACCAAGATGTTAAGAACGCTTGGTTAACCCGTAAGGAGGACTACTCAGTAGTTCAATGTGCCGTCTTGTATGGCTTAGAGCCGGGACTTGAATGTCGCTTTGAGCGTCATGGAGCATTTGAGATGTCCCAGGAGTTGAAGTTTATCTTCCAGAAGAATGCCCGAATCGAGAGGTATGAGACCTCCGATAAATTCTACGCTTGCAAGATGGAGGAGAATTTGTCTGTCAGTGAACATGTGCGCAAAATGTCTGGGTACTCAAACCGTCTAGCTGAGGTGGGGATTGAACTCCCGCAACAGGCTATCACTGACAGAATTCTTCAATCACTGCCACCAAGCTACAAGAGCTTTGTGTTGAACTATAACATGCAAGGGATGAACAAGTCACCCGGCGAGTTATTCGCGATGCTGAAACTCGCAGATTCAGAACTCTGTAAAGACCATCAAGTGTTGATGGTGAATAAGACCACTAGTTTCAAGAGAAACGGCAAAGGAAAGAAGGGTAATTCCAAGAAGAGCGACAAGCCTGTTGACAATCCGACGAAGAGATCCAAAGCTGGACCTAAGCCTGAAACTGAGTGTTATTATTGCAAGGGTATGGGTCACTGGAAGCGCAACTGCCCCAAGTATTTGGGTGATAAGAAGGCGGCCAAGGGAAAATCAGGTATATTCGATATACATGTTATTGATGTCTACTTAACTAGCTCTCATAGTAGTGCCTGGGTATTCGATACCGGTTCTGTTGCTCATATTTGCAACTCGAAACAGGAAATGCGGAATAAGCGAAGGCTCGAAAAGGATGAAGTGACGATGCGCGTGGGAAATGGTTCCAAGGTTGATGCAATCGCCGTCGGTACAATTTCACTTCAATTACCATCAGGATTAGTTATGAACTTAAATAATTGTTATTTAGTGCCTGTGTTAAGCATGAACATTATATCTGGATCTTGTTTATTGCGAGACGGTTAGTCGTTTAAGTCAGAGAATAATGGTTGTTCTATTTCTGTGAGTAATATATTTTATGGTCATTCACCCAGTGTGAGAGGATTGTTCATATTGAATCTTGATAGCGATGATACGCATATACATAACATTGAGACCAAAAGAGTTAGAGTTAACAATGATAGCGCCATGTTTCTGTGGCACTGCCGCTTAGGTCATATTGGTGTAAAGCGCATGAAGAAACTCCATTCCGATGGACTTTTGGAGTCACTTGACTTTGATTCACTTGACACGTGTGAACCATGCCTCATGGGCAAGATGACTAAGACTCCATTCTCCGGAACAATGGAGCGTGTAAGTGACTTATTGGAAATCATACATACCGATGTGTGCGGTTTGATGAGTGTGGAGGCGCGTGGCGGATATCGTCATTTTCTCACCTTCACTGACGATTTGAGTAGATATGGTTATGTCTACTTGATGAAGCACAAGTCTGAAATGTTTGAGAAGTTTAAGCAATTTCAGAGTGAAGTTGAAAATCATCGTAACAAGAAGATCAAGTTCCTACGGTCTGACCGTGGGGGTGAATATCTGAGTTTCGTGTTTGGTGCTCACTTAAGACAATGTGGAATTGTTTCACAGTTGACACCGCCTAGAACACCACATCGTAATGGTGTGTCCGAACGTCGTAATCGTACTTTATTACAGATGGTGCGATCTATGATGTCTCTTACCGATTTGCCATTATCGTTTTGGGGTTATGCATTAGAGACAGCTGCATTCACTTTAAATAGGGCACCATCAAAATCCGTTGAGACGACACCATACGAACTATGGTATGGAAAAAGACCGAGATTGTCATTTCTTAAAGTTTGGGGATGTGATGCTTATGTCAAAAAGCTTCAGCCTGAAAAGATGGAACCCAAAGCGGAAAAGTGTGTCTTCATAGGTTACCCAAAATAGACAGTTGGGTATACCTTCTATCTCAAATTCGAGGGCAAAGTGTTTGTTTCTAAAAACGGAGCTTTTCTTGAGAAGGAGTTTTTCTCGAGAGAATTGAGTGGGAGGAAGATAGAACTTGATGAGGTTGTCGAACCTCTAATCCCTCTAGATGGTGGCGCAGGGCAAGGGAAAACCCATGTTGCTGCAGCGCCGGTTGAGGAGAAAGTTGATGATGATGATCATGAAACTTCGGATCAAGTTTCTATCGTACCTCGCAGGTCGACAAGATCACGTACTGCTCGTGAGTGGTACAGAATCCTGTCTTATCAATTATGTTGTTGGACAACAACGAACCTGCAAATTATGAAGAAGCAATGGTGGGCCCGGATTCCAACAAATGGCTGGAGGCCATTGAGTCCGAGATAGGATCCATGTACGAGAACAAAGTGTGGACTTTGGAAGTACTACCTAAAGGTCGCAAGGCTATTCAGAACAAATGGATCTTTAAGAAGAAGACGGACGCAGACAGTAGTTTGACCGTTTATAAAGCTCGACTTGTGAGAAAGGGTTTTTCACAAGGTCAAGGAGTTGACTACGATGAGACATTCTCACCGATAGCGATGCTTAAGTCCGTCCGAATCACGTTAGCAATAGCTGCCTTTTACGATTATGAAATCTGGCAGATGGATGTCAAAACGGCGTTCCTTAATGGTTTACTTAAGGAAGAGTTGTATATGATGCAACTCGAAGGTTTTGTCGATCCAAAGAATGCTAACAAAGTATGCAAGCTCCAGCGATTCATTTATGGACTAGTGCAAGCATCTCGGAGTTGGAATAAGCGCTTTGATGAGGTGATCAAAGCATTTGGGTTTATACAAGTGGTTGGAGAATCTTGTATTGACAAGAAAGTGAGTGGGAGCTCTATGGCGTTTCTAATATTATATGTGGATGACATATTGCTGATTGGAAACAACGTGGAGCTTTTGGAGAGCATAAAGGATTACTTGAATAAAAGTTTCTCTATGAAGGACCTAGGAGAAGCTGCTTACATTCTAGGCATTAAGATCTACAGGGATAGATCGAGACGCCTGATAGGACTTTCACAAAGCACATACCTTGATAAAGATTTGAAGAAGTTCAAAATACATCAGTCCAAGAAAGGGTTCTTGCCAGTATTACAAGGTATAAAATTGAGTAAGACTCAGTGCCCAGCAACTTCGGAAGATAGAGAACTAATGAGTTCCGTCCCCTACGCTTCAGCCGTAGGTTCTATCATGTATGCAATGTTGTGCACTAGACGAGACGTCAGCTTGGCCATAAGTATGGCAGGCAGGTTTCACAGTAATCCAGGGGTGGATCACTGGACGGCGGTCAAGAATATTCTAAAGTACGTGAAAAGGACTAAGGAAATGTTTCTCGTTTATGGACGTGACAAAGAGCTCATCGTAAAAGATTACGTCGACGCAAGTTTTGACACCGATCCGGATGACTCTAAGTCGCTGACCAGATACGTATTTATTCTTAATGGGGGTGCAGTTCCAAGCAGAGCGTCGTAGCAGATTCTACATGTGAAGCGGAGTACATGGCTGCCTCGGAGGCAGCAAAGGAGGGTGTCTGGATGAAGCAGTTCATGACAGATCTTGGAGTTGTGCCGAGCACACTATATACATCAACTCCGTTATGTGACAACACTGGTGCCATTGCCTTAGCAAAGGAACCAAGGTTACACAAGAAGACCAGACACATCGAACGACGCTTCAACCTCATCCGCAACTACGTCGAAGGAGAGGATGTGAATATTTGCAAAGTGCACACGGATCTAAATGTAGCAGACCCGCTGACTAAACATCTTCCACGGGCAAAACATGATCAACACCACAACTGTATGGGTGTTCGATTTATTACAATGTAAATCGTATGGCGATGTGAGGACTAGATTACTGACTCTAGTGCAAGTGGGAGATTGTTGGATATATGCCCTAGAGGCAATGATAAATAGTTATTATTATATTTCCTGTTTAAAGATAATCGTTTATTATCCATGCTATAATTGTATTGAATGAAAACATAGTGTAACGACCCGACTCAAGACGAGTCAAGCCTCTGTTGTTTCCGTACCATCCCAAGATCATGCTGGTACACACTCAGTACATTAATGTATATATTCAAGAGTTCAATCACACAGCTTTATTAATCGAAGTCTCATAACGAGTACTTTATTACAATAAAGGATTACAATAAAGTGGCTGAAGGCCATCTCATGAGATATCTAACGAAGACTAGCGGAAGCATCAAGTAGACGAGTCCATCCGACTCCAGGGCATGTCGCTGAGAGTAGATCATAGCCTCACTCCTGGTCGGAAAAGTACTCTGCAACATGATACGTTGCAGCCGTGTAGGTCAGCATATGGAATATGCCGGCAAGTCATCAAAGAGAGGGGAAAAAATAATCAACTATCTCTACATGCATATTTGGCAGGTGGGGCTATAAGTTTTGCATAAAGCCAATTTTATCCTACAACAAGAGGGGCTGGAAGCAAAATATTACTACATTGTTTGTTGTTAACAAGATGGTTCCGCCAACCAATTCTCGTACCCGAATAGTTGTTAACACCCACATCATTATTAAGTTGTGTCGAGAGTTCAGGGGAATTTCAATGCCTTCGGCTCAAGTTGTCCATGACCGTGGACACGGCTAATCGATTAGGTTGGGCACTCTGCAGAGTTTTGCACACGTTCCCCACAAGATTAGATCGCCTCCGTGTTTGTCCTTGCACTTCAGGGTGTTTGAAGACCGGATGATCAAAACATGGTCTTTCAACGGGTCCCTCTGAATCCCTGTCGATGCCCATCCATTCCTACCGTTCTTCTACATCTGCTAGCACCGCCTGTCCAGAGTCGCCGCGTTGTCCAACCAAGCCAGAGCCCATAATGACTTGTGGCTGTGCAGGTAAGCCTTGAGTCTTGAAGTCTCCGTCCGTCTCTTCGAGCCTGGGTGAAGCTTTCCGCAGGATGTCATGGCCGTCTCCAGCATCCCGGGCCATCCACTGGTTTCTCCAGGGAGCCGACCAACTGTCCTTCACCCAGAGTTGCATTGCGTCCGAGGTCTTGAAAATCTTGTCTTAACCGGTTTTGATTAATTAATCAACCTCGCATCACTCGTGTTATGCACTCAACCGAAAACCCGTCTACTCAAGCATAGCAATAATAAATTTGTCGTCCCAGGGCCAAGTATAGGGGTTGTTGTGTGCCTACCACATGATACTACAAACTATACTAAAATTTCCAAGTACCTAGGCAGCATGCAATTGGGCAAAGAAAGGTGAAACTACCATGCATCAAAAACATAGGAAATAGAATGATCAAAATGACTTGCCTTGATTATAGTTGTCTTGATCGAGCGCTTCTAAGTAACAAGCTTCGCACTCCGGGTGATCTACCGATACAAACAAATACACACCATAAGCACTACAATCAAACAACAAGTAAAAATAACATCACAAGTAAAAATTTGCTATGGCCTAAGTGAAAGAATTCAATACACGTCACTAAGGAAGAAACTTGTTTCTGTTAAAAAGCCAAGTAAAAATATTTGAATTTTTTTGAAACTTATACCACAGTAAGATATAATCACTAGGAAGCAGTAGCAAAAAGAATCAACTCAAAATCATTTTTTAACTCCTGGAATAAGCAATACAAGGTTTAAACTAAATCTGATCTAATTCATATTTGAAAATTTCAAACATAGACAAATTATATGTTTTTAAAAACTACAGAAAAATTGGGATCTACTGGAATAAGAATCAACATCATTGGACTTTGGTATCAAAAGCTATGTTCAAAACAAAACTGAAACTTTGCTGTTTTTTGGAACTAAACAGAGGAATAAATCAAATACTAACAGGCACGTGGCGCTCACTGATTGGCTAAGGGGTGAGTGCTGCGTAGCTAATCCAACGAACGCTCGCAAAGTAAAGAAAAACTGCTCGGCTAACTAATACTAATAGAAAACCGAACGGTTTTCTTAACAAAACCGAAGGGTTACCTACTTCTAATCTTGTGCGTAGGTGTAGGATCCAACGGTGGAGGAGGGGCGGGGGTGCTCACCGTGGGCTGCTCTGCTCCGGCGTGGTCTTGACGGCGGCGGCGGCTCGGGCGAGGATGGGGACGGCGCTGCAGAGGGTCTCCGGCGGCGGCGAGGGCTCCAGAGGGTGCGGGCGAGGGCGGCGAGCGCGATGGTGGCGTCGGGGAGGGGTCAGGGTGGCCGGAGGCGGTGCGGTGAGCGGCCGAAGCTGGCCGGCTCGGGTGCTCCGGCGAGGTCTGCGGCAGGGCGGCTTGGGGGTGGCGGGACGGTGTGGAGAGGTTGGGAACGTGGTGTGGGCGGTCGGGGCAGTATATATAGGCGGTGTGGGGCGCTCGGGAGGGAAGGGACACGTGGATCCCAGGTGGATCCCGGCAAACTGGGAAGGGGCTCAGGGTCGGGCTCTGTTTTGGAAAGGAGAGAGGTGGGAGGTGACCGAGCTGGGGGAGTGGTCGGGCGGTGGGGTCCAGCGCCAGAGAGAGGGGCTGGGGGATCCTGGGGGCGGTCGGCCGATCCTTAAGGGGATCGGGATCCCGGATCTGGTGGGATTTCGGCCCACTCTAAAACGCGCCGGCTGCGGTTTCCTTAAAAAACGCTTTCCTATTTTAGTCTTTTTCCGAAACAGAAACAAAAAGGGAATAAAAAGGAAACAAATAAAATATTTAATATGGGTATTATATACCAAAAAATCAGAAAAATATCCTCTACTCGATTAACATTTTCCAAAGCATAAATAAAAACTTTTAAAAAAAATGTTTTTTTTCAGAAATTCCCTAAATGCTATATTTCTTTTTGCAAATATTCTCACGAAAAAACTTTGGATTCCTTGGCTCCAAATATTTCAGAAATGCCCCGCACTTTGGAGGGTCATTTTCCTCCGCTCTCTCTCTTGCGTGCAAGAGATTATTTCCCGGCATTTCTCGTGTGAGGAAAAATAGAAATGCAAAAACAGAAGTCGAAAGAATTCAAATGCCAACTTTATCTCAATCAATATGCATAGATGCTTAGCTACAATGTAAAACATTCCCAATTAGGAAAATTGGGATGTTACAAACCTACCCACCTTAAGATGAATCTCGCCCTCGAGATTCGGGTTCGCTAGAAAATAGGTGCGGGTGGTCTCGACGAAGATCCTCTTCTCGTTCCCAGGTGGCTTCTTCCTCGGTGTGATGGCTCCACAACACCTTGCAGAACTTGATGATCTTGCTGCGGGTAACTCTGTTGGCAGTCTCGAGAATCCTGACGGGTTTCTCCTCATACGTCAGATCACTGTCAAGCTGTATGGCCTCTAGGAGCACTGTATCTCTCAACGGAACATCGGCCATCTCAGCGTGGCATTTCTTCAACTGGGAAACATGGAAGACATCATGAACTCCAGACAATCCTTCCGTCAGTTCCAGTTTATATGCAACTTTGCCTCTACGTTCAAGAATTTTGTAGGGGCCAATGAAACGGGGTGCCAACTTTCCTTTCACACCAAATCTCTTGATTCCTCGAAGTGGAGACACCCGAAGATATGCTCGGTCTCCCACTTCGTAGGTTACTTCCTTGCGTTTGCTATCAGCATAACTTTTCTGCCTCGACTGAGCTATCTTGAGTCGGTCACGAATTAGCTTGACCTTCTCTTCAAAATCTCGGATAAGGTCGGGACCAAAAAGTTGTCGGTCTCCAACTCCATCCCACATCAACGGTGTTCTGCACCTCCTTCCGTATAGAGCTTCGAAAGGGGCCATCTTCAGACTGGTCTGGTAGCTGTTGTTGTATGAGAACTCGGCATAAGGCAAATTGTCATCCCAACTAGACCCATAGTTTAGTGCGCAAGCTCTCAACATGTCCTCCAGAATCTGATTGACTCTCTCGGTCTGTCCATCGGTTTGTGGGTGAAAAGCTGTACTGAACTCCAATCTCGTTCCCAAGGTTTCATGCAGTTGGTGCCAAAATTTTGATGTGAACTGAGTCCCTCTATCTGACACAATGCTCTTCGGTACTCCGTGCAAACATACGATCCTGGTCATATATATCTTGGCCAGCTTGGCACTCGTGTAAGTAGTCTTCACAGGAATGAAGTGAGCTACCTTGGTCAAACGATCGACCACAACCCAAATAGAATCAAAGCCAAAACGGGTCCTGGGTAATCCTGTGATGAAGTCCATACCATGCTTTTCCCATTTACACTCGGGTATTGGCAGAGGTTGGAGCAAACCTGCTGGCTTCTGATGCTCGGCTTTTACTCGCTGACAAACATCGCATATTGCTACGAACTCGGCAATGTCTTTCTTCATTCCTGTCCACCAGAAACTTTCTTTCAGATCCAGATACATCTTGGTGTTGCCGGGGTGTATCAAGTACGGGGAATCATGGGCCTCCTGAAGTATCAACTTCCTGAGTTCGGGATCATTGGGCACATAGATGCGATCCTCAAACCATAAAGTTCTGTGTTCATCCTCACGAAAACCATTAGCCTTCCCGTCTTTCATTTTCTGCTTAATCTCAGCTATCTCCTTGTCTTATTTCTGTGCCTCGCGGATCTTTTCTGTCAAAGTGGACTGAATTTCTAGTGTGGCAACAAATCCTCTTGGAACTATTTCCAATTTGAGCTCTCGGAGGTCATCGACTAACTCCTGGGTTAATCCTCCTGCTATGAGTGTGTTCACATAACTCTTGCGGCTCAACGCATCGGCTACAACATTTGCCTTGCCTAGGTGATAATGCAGTCTCATGTCATAGTCCTTGATCAACTCTAGCCATCGCCTCTGTCTGAGGTTCAACTCCTTCTGTGTGAAGATATATTTCACGCTCTTGTGATCAGTGTAAACATCACAACTATTTCCGATCACGAAATGTCTCCAGGTCTTGAGAGCGTGCACTACGGCTGCTAGTTCCAAGTCATGCGTGGCGTAATTCAACTCATGGGGTCTGAGCTGTCTGGATGCATAGGCTACAACTTTACCTTCTTGCATGAGCACTCCTCCGAGTCCTTGACGAGAAGCGTCACAGTAAACCTGGAAATCCTTCCGAATGTTCGGCAATATCAGCACTGGGGCTGTAACCAGACGTTTCTTCAACTCTTGAAAACTGAATTCACATTCCTCAGTCCAAACATACTTGGATTCCTTCTTCAACAACTCTGTCATGGGCTTGACGATCTTTGAGAAATTCTCAATGAACCTCCGATAATATCCAGCAAGTCCGAGGAAACTACGGATCTCCTTGACTGAAGTGGGTGCTACCTATTCGGTGACTGATGCGACCTTGGCAGGGTCCACTGCTATTCCTTCTCCTGAGATGACGTGTCCGAGGAATCCGACTTCCTTCAACCAAAACTCACATTTGCTAAACTTTGCATATAGCTTATGCTCTCGAAGCTTCTCCAGAACTAGACGCGGATGTTCCTTGTGTTCCTCTTCGTTCTTGGAGAATATCAGTATGTCATCGATGAACACCACGACAAACTTGTCCAAGTATTCCACAAATACCTTGTTCATCAGATTCATAAAATATGCCGGAGCATTAGTCAGTCCAAATGACATGACCGTGTACTCATACAAGCCGTACCGAGTGGTGAAGGCTGTCTTGGGTATATCTTGTTCATGAATCTTCAACTGATTATACCCGGATCGAAGATCGATCTTGGAGAATATTCGGGCTCCAACTAACTCATCAAACAGATCATTGATCATCGGCAAGGGGTACTTGTTCTTGATGGTCACTTCGTTCAATGCACGATAATCGACAACCATTCTCAAGGACTTATCCTTCTTTTCAACCAAGAGCACTGGGGCTCCCCAAGGTGAAGAACTTGGGCGAATATACCCTTTGTCCAACAACTCCTTAATTTGCTTCTTGTTTTCTACCAAGTCATTTGCGGGCATCTGATAGGGTCTCTTGGATATCGGGGCTGTTCCGGGTAATAGCTCAATCAGGAACTCAATCTCTCTATCAGGTGGCATGCCCGGCAATTCCTCCGGAAATACATCTGGGTACTCCTGTACAATCGGTACTTCCTCCTGGACTACTCCCGTGAGAGAGTTTACTCGTTTACTCCGTGTCGGGTGCCGAGACACGTACTTAATCCGCTTCTGCTCGGGGGTGGTGAGCAAAATAGACTTAAGGGCACAATCAATATTCCCTTCATACTTGGCCAACCAATCCATGCCTAGGATTGCATCCAATCCCTGGGACTCTAATACGATGAGGTCGGTGGGAAAATTATGGTTCCCGATGTTGAGACTCAAGGCCTGGCATCCTATCCCGGCTGTCATCATGCCTCCTGGGGAACTGACCTTAATAGGTTGGCTGAGGGTTCTAGATGGCAAACTATACTTTTCCACAACTACCCTTGATATGAATGAATGCGTTGCACTAGAATCAAAAAGTACCAATACTGGATGAGAATTTAGCAAAAACTTACCAACCACAGTATCGGGGTGATCATAGACCTCTTCAACATCAATGTGATTCACCTGAGCTCGAGGAAAAGGATTGGGCTTCTTTGCTGCAGAGTTGCCGTTGCCGTTTCCATTTCCCTGCTTGTTCTGGGGACATTCAGTGGCATAGTGTCCCGTCTTCTGACACTTGAAGCAGGTGATGTGATTCAGATCCTTCTGAGCTGGAGCTGAATGCTGCTGAGTGCCAGTACCACCATTCTTGAAGTTGTTGTTGTTGCGGTGGTTCCCATTTCCTCCATGGTTGTGGCCTCCATGGTTGTGCACTGGGTGGTTATGCTGGACGTGTCCTCCAAACTTACCAGATCCAGTCCCAGCATTCCCTGAATAGGGGGTGTAGCGAGGCTTCTGCTGAGTGCCGGAGTTGAACTTTCCAATCCCATACTTCCGCTTGCGGTTCTCCATCTGCTGGTGTTTCCCCTCCAAGATGAGGGCCTTATCAACCAGCTCCTGGTAGTTGTTGAATGTGGCTACAGTCAGCTGAATGCTCAGCTCATCATTGAGTCCCTCCAAGAACTTTTCCTGCTTGGCCGCATCATCGACCATATCTCCAGGTGCATAACGGGCGAGCATGCTGAATTCATCGACATACTGAGCTACACAGCGATTCCCCTGGCGTAAGTTGCGAAACTCACGCTTCTTCAGACTCATTGCACCAGCTGAGACATGTGTGGTGCGGAAGGCTTGCTTGAACTGCTCCCAAGTGACTCCAGCAATGGGGTATGTGGTGGTGTAGTTCTCCCACCATGCAGCTGCAAGGCCTTCAAGTTGATGCGCGGCAAAGCGCACCTTCTCAGCTTCAGTACAACCAGCAGTGATAAGTTCACGCTCCATCTTGCGGAGCCAATCATTTGCCACAATGGGCTCAATGCTGCTGGAGAAAGTTGGAGGGTTCAACCTCAGGAAACGGGTGAGATTGTCGGCGTTGTTGTTATTGTTCTGGTTCTGGATGATCAGCTGCATCCGGGTGTTCTGTTGCTTGATCAACTGGGTGAGTTCCGGCGGAAAGTTGGACTCAGGGGCGCGTCTCGGAGGCAACTGATGTTTGTAGAGGGGTGAGATTAGCATAGAACAATGGTCTAAGAGTAATTACACTACCCATATGAAATGCAACAAACAAGTATCACACCACACATTTTATTCAATACCATCACAAAGGTTCACACGGGGATACAAAAATTCGATAATCCTAAACATCGGCCTAAAACGTTTAACGATGAAGTAAATTTGGTGGTCTAGTCTAAGTGTCCTCCTCAGAAAAGCATGGTGATGGGTCCTTCGGTGGAGCTTTCTTCATAGTCCTCGTCATTGCTGATCAAGGGGGCTACGTCGCCTTCCGGATGAAGGTTCTCGCCCATGTCCAGTTCCTCCTCCAGGTATGCAACTCGAGTCTTCAGCTTCTCGATCCTCTCCAGAAAGTCCTTCACCTCCAGTTCGTGCTCATAGTGGGCTTCCCGGGCTGCTTCTTCGAGTTCGAGTTCGCGGAGCGACAGTTGCTTGATCTTCCTGGCGTCCTTGATCACACGATGCTCCAGAGTCCCGCTGTGCTTCTCCAAGGTCTGGGCATAAGACAGGAGAGCGTCATTGGTCTTGCTTGAGATGATTTCTCCGTCTTCGCTTCTCCGGGATACAGTGAATAGGTCTGGTGAAATAGGGCAGCCTTTGTACTCTTCCTTGATACGTCCGAGTGCACAATGGACCGCCATGTCCCTTCCGAGAATCCAGTTGGGTGCGATTAACTTGAAATCCACCGGCTCAGTGCGCGGCTCGAATGTCCTTCCGGGAACGTGCACCTCGATCCTGTAGCGTGAATCCTTCGGGTAAGACGAAGTCGGCTTCCGTGTGATAGTCGGCAGAGCAATCCTCAAGTCCTTGGAGATCTGTACCAGCTCCTTTCCGAAAGGCATAGTGGCGTCGGGCTGGCAAAACTCCGTGAACTTAACAGGGATGAAGGTGGCCATCTAAAACATTGGAAAATCGGAGAGAAGTCAGAAATGATCAGAAGAGAAAATAGAGGATTTATAGACATAAGAAAATAGTTTTCTTCCTAAGGCTTTTCCATTCCTAGAGGTTACGTCGTATGGTCAGCGTGCGCTCTGAATACAATTTCTGTAACGACCCGACTCAAGACGAGTCAAGCCTCTGGTGTTTCCGTACCATCCCAAGATCATGCTGGTACACACTCAGTACATTAATGTATATATTCAAGAGTTCAATCACACAATTTTATTAATCGAAATCTCATAACGAGTACTTTATTACAATAAAGGATTACAATAAAGTGGCTGAAGGCCATCTCATGAGATATCTAACGAAGACTAGTGGAAGCATCAGGTAGACGAGTCCATCCGACTCCAGGGCATGTCGCTGAGAGTAGATCGTAGCCTCACTCCTGGTCGGAAAAGTACTCTGCAACATGATACGTTGCAGCCGTGTAGGTCAGCATATGGAATATGCCGGCAAGTCATCAAAGAGAGGGAAAAAAATCAACTATCTCTACATGCATATTTGGCAGGTGGGGCTATAAGTTTTGCATAAAGCCAATTTTATCCTACAACAGGAGGGGCTGGAAGCAAAATATTACTACATTGTTTGTTGTTAACGAGATGGTTCCGCCAACCAATTCTTGTACCCGAATAGTTGTTAACACCCACATCATTATTAAGTTGTGTCGAGAGTTCAGGGGAATTTCAATGCCTTCGGCTCAAGCTGTCCATGACCGTGGACACGGCTAATCGATTAGGTTGGGCACTCTGCAGAGTTTTGCACACGTTCCCCACAAGATTTGATCGCCTCCGTGTTTGTCCTCGCACTTCAGGGTGTTTGAAGACCGGATGATCAAAACATGGTCTTTCAACGGGTTCCTCTGAATCCCTGTCGGTGCCCGTCCATTCCTACCGTTCTTCTACATCTGCTAGCACCGCCTGTCCAGAGTCGCCGCGTTGTCCAACCAAGCCAGAGCCCATAATGACTTGTGGCTGTGCAGGTAAGCCTTGAGTCTTGAAGTCTCCGTCCGTCTCTTCGAGCCTGGGTGAAGCTTTCCGCAGGATGTCATGGCCGTCTCCAGCATCCCGGGCCATCCACTAGTTTCTCTAGGGAGCCGATCAACCATCCTTCACCCAGAGTTGCATTGCGTCCGAGGTCTTGAAAATCTTGTATTAACCGGTCTTGATTAATTAATCAACCTCGCATCACTCGTGTTATGCACTCAACCGAAAACCCGTCTACTCCAGCATAGCAATAAGAAATTTGTCGTCCCGGGGCCAAGTATCGGGGTTGTTGTGTGCCTACCACATGATACTACAAACTATACTAAAATTTCCAAGTACCTAGGCAGCATGCAATTGGGCAAAGAAAGGTGAAACTACCATGCATCGAAAACATAGGAAATAGAATGATCAAAATGACTTGCCTTGATTATAGTTGTCTTGATCGAGCGCTTCTAAGTAACAAGCTTCGCACTCCGGGTGATCTACCGATACAAACAAGCTTCGCCACCATGTCCGGGGACTCTGGAGAGGTGCCCGCGCTCCATTCCCGTCCTCGGTGAGGTCGGGGAGCGACCACACCGACGGGCTGCACCTCGTCTACGGCTCGTTCCCGATGATCTCCTTCCTCTTCTTCGCTTCAGCGATAGAGCACCTTCGGTCTTCTTCAGGGCGTCTTCGTTCCTCTCCAAGCTTCTCCTCCAAGCGGATCAGCCCTCCTCTCCTTCCCCTAGGTGAGAGCCTAACTCCTCCTCTCGTTCCCCTCGGTAGATGCCTCTCTTTTCAGGCATGAGCACGAGGTGTAGGTGTGTGTTGTGTGTTTTGTATGTTTTGCTCGGGCTCGTCGTGGCTCAGAGCATCCCTCGCACCGCAGTAGTGGCTAGCGTAGTTGATCCCTGCGGGTGCAGCGTAGCAGAGTAGAGAGTAGCTCCGGTGATCTACCCTGTCGACGTCTCTGTGTTCAGAGCAGAGCATCTTGTTGCTCGTGGTAGATTACCTTGTAATCTTCCTCTGTTCTGTCGAGATCGGTAGCATAGCGTAGTGGTGGAACGTGTGGTTGTGTATCTGGCGCGTTGTGGGTTCGAGTCCCAGCTTAGCCCCCTTTTTAATTCATGTTTTTCGGCACAGTAGCTAGATGTGGGTTAAGTAGCACTACCTTGCTAGGCTTCCATTCCCTGTCGAGCTAGTGCCAGTTAGCAGAGTGGTATGGGTTTGCAGATTGAACCAGGGGGTCCAGAGTTCGAAACTTACCCCTAATCTTTTTATTTTCTTTTGCATTTTTTGGGTTGTTTCCCTTTGGCTTGATGTAGTTGTTGCTGTGGTGTGCTTTACACCATGGGGGTTATTTTATCTCCCCTCAAACAGCATGTTGTTCTTAGTGTTTTTGCTAGTATGTGAATAGTTGTTGGTGTGGGCTTGTGAGCATGAGTGTAGATATGAGCTACACCATGATGTTAGTGTGTAGCATGTGTATTTGCACTAGTGTGTGTAGGTGCATTAGTGTAGGGGCAAGCTTCATGTGAGTATGTGTTATGTGAGTTATATATAATGCATGTGAGTGTGAATTAGCTTGTAGTTGCACTAGTATAGTGATGTATGTGGTGTGTACTATGTGCTTGGGTGATGAACTCAACTACTAGCTTGTGCAAGTGGTGTTTGTGTGTGTGTGGGTTTCCCTCCACATGTGTGTGTGTAGATAGTAGTTCGTAGGATGTTGTGTGTGTGTGTGTGCATGTGTGTGTGTGTCACACACATGCCCAAGATTTTTTGGGCCTTGATAAGCTCATGAGCATGTTTATATGTGTAGGGGTATAGATGATGTGGTGTCATCCATCTAGTGTGTGTGTCCTCATTAGCATTTTGAGATGTTGATCTTATGTTGTGCTTGATACATGTGAGTGTGGGTGGTGTGTTAAGGCACATGAGAATGAGGTCTACCCCTCATGTGCACCTTTGGTGTTGTGGACATGTGCAAGAGCATGTACTAGTGATGAGCTAGTGGAAGCACATGTGATGATGCACTATTCACTCTATGTGATTCCATGTAGATTTTCTTTCAAGTTTGTGCCCATTTGTTCCATGCAAGTACATAGGTATTATATATGTTTTTGGGGGTAGAATCATCCCAAGAATCCAATGGTGGAATCAGATTCCATTTTGGAACACTTTCTGGGAATGTCATATTTCAGATTTGTTCTATGTTTGGAGCTTGAGCCCAAGGGGTTGGTTCCTTGTTGTGGCATTAGAGGGTGACCCCCTCTATGGCATGTTGGTTTTGTTTCATGCTTAGTAGTTCATATGTGCAAGTTGTGCCTAGTCAAAGTAGGCATGTGGCTGAAATTCCAGTTTAGTGAAAATCTGTGATTTTCACTAAGTCTGGGAATCTGCTTATATTTTCTTCTCCTGTTGTCGTGCTTGTAGAAGTCCATGTGTTGGGAATCAGCCTTTGCAGTCAACTGGAAAGTTGTAGCTTTTGTGTTTGTCTAGCTCCCTGTAAATTTTCATTCCATTTGGAGTCCTGTAGATATTGTTTTGGGTGCTGTCAAAATGCTTCAGAGCATAAATAGCTAGCGAGAATCTGGAATTTTCATTAAGTCCATGAAAATTGATATTTTTGGCCAAGTTAGTACGCGTGTAACTTTCTGTGTGAAACCCCTTTGTATTATTTTTTTCCTTGTGCTTATAGTACTCTTGGATATCTTCTGCCACATATCTTATATGGCATATTTGGGTGGTTGTAGGTGCTTTGCATGTAGCCCTCAAAGTGCTATGATGTTGTTTATGGCAGCATGTGTAGTTTTGATGTTTTCATGCTCGTGAGTGCATAGATGATGGTGTGGTGATATTCCTTGCACCACCCCATCCATGTTGGTTTGTTTTATGTCTTGGCAACCTCGGAATACCAGAAGTATGCCATTGGTGTGTGTTGTGATGGATTTGACACGTAGGACTCTATTTCTTGTTTCGTTGTTTCCCGTAGCTCCGTTTGTAACATTCTTTATATGGTTTTGTATCTTTTTCGCGTGACGCGTCTGTTCATGTCATTCTCATGCATGTCAAGATAGCATAGAGTGCAGATCTGTCCAGTAACTTGTATTTTCTCCTCATGCTTGTGCTAGTGACTAGAATAGAGATGCATGTTCATATTCATCTCATGCATCATGTGCTTGTTGCATCTTGATGTGTTATTGTTCATTGGATGTTATTTTTATGATGGGTAGCACCGGGATCGGAGAACGAGTACGTGGATCCGGAAGAGTACGTGCAGGATGAACAAGAGCAGTTCCAAGCTGAGGACATCACTGGCAAGATGATATGACCTTGATTCCATCTCTAGACTTGTTATACTAGATTACGTTTCCTTCGTCATATGCTCGCTGCCTACCACTGAAATAATTGCCTCCTGATATTGCCATGAAAACCCAAACACTTATCCCCTCCTAGCAAATCTTGAATGGCTAAGTAGGCTTTGCTCAGCTACTAATGTTAGCGTTGCTAGTTGCAGGTGCTTTGTCTCATGTGATCACATGAGTTGATATCATTATGTTAAATTTGTTATTTAATTAATGCACCTATATACTTGGTAAATAACGGAAGGCCTAGCCTTTTGCCGGGTGTTTTGTTCCGTTATTGCCGCCATAGTTACAGGCTACCGGTGTTTGATTCGATAACTGATCGCTCCTAACACGTTCGGGGTTGTTATGGGGACCCCCTTGATAAATCGTGTAGTGTTCAGACTTGTCCGACAGGACCCAACATTGGTGTTAATTTGCTAATCACTTAATAATAATCTGCATAGGGAATGATCACCCCGAGGATCTTTAATCAACAACCCGGGCCAGTGCTCCTCATGAGTATTGGTCCAAACTGAGCACTTTTCGGGGCCAACTCAGGGCAACTTGAGTGATTTCTATGAGGCCATCGTGCACGTAGCTCATCCGTCGTGTCCTGAGACTGAGATACGCGGCTCTTATCGGGGTCGTCAACACGATCGGAGGTCCTGCTAGTCTTGTCTTACCTTAGCGATATATCTTGCGTATAGGAATCCCGGTGAAGCTTTGGTTCTCCTTAGAGTTGAGGTTTTCCTCTAAGGAATCCGACGAGATCACGAGATTCGCTATAGAGGATTACTTTGCGGCCCGTGACCGTTTGTGATGGACTAGTTGGAGTACCCCTGCAGGCTTTAATCTTTCGGAAAACCATGCCCGCAGTTATGTGGCAACTTGGAATACTTGTTAACATCCGGTTATAGATAATTTGAACATAATTTAATAAAATTGACAACTATGTGTGTAACCGTGAGTGTCCCCTTTGAAGATCTCTCTTCGATCGGGAACACAGTGGGGTTATGATTGATGTAAGTAGGTGTTAAGGATCACTTAGTGATCACCTAATCATCGATCGCTAGTATAGACCACCTTCAATACATGTTCTACGTAAGATAGCCACCATATATGCTTAGGATGCTGCAACCTAAATACTCCACATTCCTTACCTAATAACTTGACTAGTTCTGGCACCGAGGTCATAGATTGTTGAGTCCCCGTGGCTCATAGATTCCTTCACAACACCAACAGGTTCAGGTACCCCCGAGATAGGTGATCCCGACGGCACGCAGCGGGCGTGGCAGTACGATGAGGAGAACGACCGCCTGTACGTGAACTATCCAGAAGACTAAGGCGTGGTCGTGATCGTGGGCAAGCATGCAGGGTAGCATAGCCATTTCTCATGTTTTGTAGTCCGTAGCGGAACTACCTTGTTTGGATGCGTGATGTAACTCTGGTATATTTATGAGATGGCAGTTGAATCCCTTATTGTCATTCTACTGTTATTATGTATGTGCTATGTTGCCGTGCTTGTGAAACGCTTAGATGCCCTTCTTTCCAATTCGGGGCCTCGTTCCCTAAATCGGAAAGGACCGCATCTTAGTCGTTACAAGTTGGTAATCATAGCCTTATGACAATAGGAGCCTTTGTGTGATCGTACTTGGTTGAGTCGAGTCTAGTAAAATGTTTTGAGTCTTAGTTATATTGGAGAGTAGGATTATTTTTTCTCCTCTTCCTTGCTCTGGTGAGGTTCCCGACTTAGGAAATCTTAATTCTACTCCTCTTCTCGCTCAAAAAAAAATTAGGATCACGCGGGTATTTGTGAAATCTATATGATTTCAATGTGACGGAGTTCTGTCTTGGTGCCTCGTGTCTGCCTTGATTTCTTCTAGGGAGTTGAGCTCCAGGGGATTCTTGCGCACATCGCCATCATTCGTATTTCTGAGTATCTAAGAATGAAGGATGTTCGTAATTGCTTCAATACTAGTAGTGGCGAGATAACCCCGATGTCCCCAGTACTGGTGCAGATTGTTCGGGAGTACTGCCATACTTTGTATTGCTGTGATCACGAGGGTTTGTTGTAGATGAAGGTCCGAGAGTCTGGTTATGTGTTGACGGATGTGATATAGGTGACGGATTAGTATAGGAGTTGTGTGATTATTACTCCTTGTATCCGTGTACCAGATTGCATGACCCGATATTTTGGGAATTCATAGGTGGGATATCAAGTAGTAACTTATAGGGCAATCTTCATACAGATGCATGATGTGAGGTTGGGATTCGATATTCAGTGGGTATGTTTGTTCACGGTCATCTTACAGCGGTTCTTGTTGTGTCTTAAAGAGTCCTTGTAGCTCACTACAACTCGGGGATACTTCGTAACTCGTGTGCACTACCTTGCACAGGATGGCTATTGTAAATTCGAACCCGTGCAATCTTATCCACAAAGATATCGGATGAAATATCGATCATATGTTTGTTCCAAGCAATTCTAGCTCATACTTGTTTGCAAGTGGTCTTAATCAAAATTTTGTCGACCATCACTTTGAGGAAGCATTCTTACTATTTGGTTAGAGTGCAATTGCTAATATTCCTATTCAGTTATTCCTGTCTTTTCAATTCAGCTATCAGTCAATTTATTTTGTGGGCTAATGTGTTGTCCGTCTTCAGGATGGCTCCACCAACTCGTCAGAATCCAGGGCGCGAGGATGTGCCGGCACCACCACCTCCTCCAAAGAATCCTTCTCCTCCGCTGCCTCCTCCTGCAGAGGCTTGGCAAGCGGTGATGGCTGCTGCAAATGAAAACACTCAGATGTTGCTACAGTTGTTGCAAGAGAGAGCTAATCAGCAGCAAGGCAATTTCCGGCATGGTGGCAATCAGTTTGCTAATCTGAGTCAGTTCCTGTCAAACCAGCCGAAGACTTTCACTTCCTGTGACCAGTCGTTTGATGCTGAGGATTGGATCCGTGACATGAACAATAACTTTGAATGCAGCAATGTTCATCCTGAGGATTTCGTCAAGTTTGCAACTTTCTAGCTGAAGGGGCAAGCATCTATCTGGTGGCAACAGTTGAAGGATTCCAGGGGCGCTAGAGTGATCACTTGGGATGAGTTCTGTCATGACTTCAGATCCCACTACATTCCGTCCAGCTTCATGGAGGAAATGCGTGAGAAGTTCACGCGCTTGAAGCAAGGTGGTAACTCCGTGTACAAGTACAATGTCGAGTTCCACGAGCTAGCCCGATATGCCTTGCAGGATATCCCTGATCAAAAGAGCAAGATTTATCAGTTCGGAGGTGGCTTGAAAGAAGATTTGCAGTTAGCTCTTGCTTTGCACGATCCTGAGGAGTTCGATAAGTTCTACAACTTAGCTCTCAGGGCAGAGGCAGCCTTGCTCAGGGTGGAGAATTCTAAGAAGTGCTTCAGAGATTCCAGCTCGTCTTCTACTCACGTGGTTCAGAAGCAACAGAAGCTCTGGGTGTCTCCTCCTCCTCCTTGGCACACACAGCATTTCAAGCATTCTGGTGGCAGTGGTTATTCCCACCCGCCCAACCCAGCTTTCCAGCAGAGATTCCAGCAGCAGAAGCAAGGGCCTCCTCAGACACAGTACCGTCAGCCAGTAGAGGTTACTTGTCACAAGTGTGGGCAGAAGGGTCACTATGCCAACAAGTGCACTTCTCAGCTCCGTCTGCAGCCTCCTCCTCTAGGAAAACCTCCAAGCAATGCTCTCGTGAAGTTCAACCCTAGGTCAGCTCGAGTCAACATGGTGAATGCGGCTGAGGCAGAAAACTCGTCAGATGTGATCATGGGTAACCTCCTCGTTAATGATATTACTGCTAGAGTGTTATTTGATTCTGGTAGTTCTCATTCGTTCATGTCTAGACCGTTTGCATGGAATCATGATTTCATTTCTAAGACTTTGGACAAACCTTTTCGTGTGGTTTCCCCAGGCATGTTGATGAGCTCTAATGTGGTTATTCTAGATGTTTCTGTCAAGATGGGTAGTTATTCTTTTCTGGCGTCTCCTATTGTCTTGGGCAATTCCGACATTGATTTGATCCTTGGTATGGACTGGTTGGCCATGAACAAAGCATCGATTGATTGTGAAGCTAAAGAAGTGAAGCTTACTCACTCTTCGGAGGACGTGATTATATTAGCGGCGCGCGATGATACAATCCATCTGTTCTCTTTGAACGAAAAGGGTGAGATTAATCCTATTTCGCAAGTCCCAGTGGTCTGCGAATATGAAGATGTGTTTCCAGAAGAACTGCCAGGAATGCCTCCGCACCGAGAAGTTGAATTTGTCATTGAGCTTGAGCCAGGTACTGAGCCGGTGTGCAAACGGCCGTACAAATTGGGTCCAGAAGAGTTGAAGGAACTTAAGAGGCAACTCGATGAGGAGGAGAATTTGGGTCTGATCAGACCGAGCTCGTCTCCGTGGGGCTGTGGAGTTCTGTTTGTCAAGAATAAGGATGACACGGACCGGTTGTGTGTCGATTACCGTCCATTGAACAAGAAGATAATCAGGAACAAGTATCCACTTCTGAACATAACTGAATTCTTCGAACAGTTGAAAGGGGCTAAGATCTTCTCCAAGCTCGATCTCAGAATGGGCTATCATCAAATTCGCATTCGCGAAGAGGATATTCCAAAGACTACTTTCAGGACAAGTTTTGGCTCGTATGAGTATACGGTCATGTCTTTTGGTCTCGCAAATGCTCCTCCGACATTTTGTCAATTGATGAACTACATATTCTCTCTGTTCAAGAATGACTTCATTTTTCTTTATCTCGATGACATTCTGGTCTTTTCTGAAACTGAGGAGGAACATGAAGAAGATCTCAGATTGGTGCTTGATATGCTGAGAGAGTACAAGCTGTATGCCAAGTTTTCCAAGTGTGAGTTCTGGCTGAAAGAAGTCGTCTATCTTGGTCACATTATCTCTGCCGAGGGCATCAAAGTTGATCCGCCGAAGGTGCAGGCCATTGTTGAATGGGAGCCTCCGCAAAATGTGAAGCAGCTTCTAAGCTTTCTCGGGCTTGCAAGCTATTGTAGAAGGTTCGTTGAGAACTTCTCCAAGATTGCTAAGCCGCTCTCAAGTCTTCTTCAGAAAGGTGTGAAGTATGCTTGGTCTCTAGAGTGTTAGTTGGCCTTCGACACACTCAAAGAGAAGCTCACCTCTACTCTAGTCTTGGTTCCTTCGGATGATTCCAAGCCTTACCAGGTGTTCTGCGACGCTTCTCTCCAGGGTCTTGGTGCAGTTCTGATGCAAGAGAAGAAAGTGGTTGCTTATACCTCCAGGCAGTTCAAGCCAGCGGAGAAGAATTATCCTGTGCACGATCTTGAGCTAGCAGATGTGGTACACGCTGTGATGACTTGGAGACACCTCTTTTTGGAACGTAAGGTTGAAGTGTTCACCGATCACAAGAGTCTCAAGTACATCTTCACTCAGCCTAACCTGAATCTCTGGAAAACTTTTTGGGTGGAAATGCTCCAAGATTTTAATCCGAGTGTTGAGTACACGCCAGGCAATGCTAATGTCGTGGCAGATGCCCTGAGCAGGAAGGCATACTCCAACAGTCTCATTCTGAAACCTCTCCAGCCCGACCTTTATGAATCTTTCAGAAAGCTCAACCTTCAGTTAGTGCCTCAGGGATTTCTTGCAAACCTTCAGATCTCTCCTACCTTGGAAGATCAGGTCCAAGCAGCACAGCTTCTTGATGCAATGGTGAAGAAAGTCAAGGTTGGCGTGGCAAAGGGTCTTCCCAAATATAAGTGCTTAAGTGTTGATGCCAGATACACGTTGTTCTTTGAGGATCGTCTTGTCGTTTCGAAAGGTGATCTCAGAAAGGTAGTCATGGAAGAAGCTCATAACTCCTTGCTCTCAATACATCCAAGAAGCTCCAAGATGTATCAGAACTTGAAACAAACCTTCTGGTGGACTCGTATGAAGCGTGAGATTGCTCAGTTCGTAAATGAATGTGATGTATGTCGAAGGGTGAAAGCAGAGCATCAACGTCCAGCAGGTCTTTTGCATCCTTTCCCATTCCCGAGTGCAAGTTCGGTCATGTTGAGATGGATTTCGTCACTGGGTTTCTGAAGTCCAAGAAGGGTAATGATGCCATCTTCGTCGTCATCGACAAGTTGAGTAAACTGGCTCATTTTCTTCCAGTCAAGGAATCCATTTCAGCAGCTCAGCTTGCAGAGTCGTACACTTCTAGGATTGTGTCTTTGCACGACGTGCCTATGATGATCTCTTCGGATCGTGGAAGTATCTTCACTTCCAAGTTCCAGGACTCTTTTTAGTCTGCGATGGGCACGAAGATACTCTTTAGCACAGATTTTCATCCTCAGACTAGTGGTCAAGTGGAGCGAGTCAATCAAGTTCTTGAGGATATGCTGAGAGCATGTGTTATCTCTTTTGGCATGAAGTGGGAGGATTGCCTGCCTTTCGCTGAGTTCTCGTATAACAACAGTTATGAAGCTAGTTCGGGCAAAGCTCCGTTTGAAATTCTCTATGGCAGGAAGTGCCGTACCCCGCTCAACTGGTCCGAGACCGGCGAGCGTCAGATCCTTGGGTCATTCGTGACAACCTCAGAGCATCTCAGTCCCGTCAGAAGAGCTATTATGATAACAAGCATCGTGACATGTCTTATGAGCTTGATGACTTCGTCTATCTCAAGGTGTCCCTATGAAGGGTACGCAGTGCTTTGGCATCAAAGGCAAGCTTGCGCCTCGTTTCGTTGGTCCGTTCAGAGTTGTTGGCAAGAGAGGCGACCTTGCGTACAAGCTCGTGCTCCCGTCAAACTTTGCAAATGTGCATGATGTGTTCCATGTCTCTCAGCTCCGGAGGTGCTTCAAGACCCCCGAGCGCACTGTTCATCTTGAAGACATCGACCTTTAGCCTGACATATATTATCGTGAGCATCCAGTTGTGGTTCTTGAGGCGACTGAGCGCAAGACCCGCAACAAGAATGTCAAATTTCTCAAAGTCCAGTGGTCACACCATTCCGATAAAGAGGCTACTTGGGATCGCGAGGATCACCTCTGTTCTGAATTTCCGGAGTTCTTTCAGGCGTAGATCTCGAGGCGAGATCTTTTTGTAGTGTGGGAGAGTTTGTAATGCCCCAAGTGTGTAACTTGCCCTAATTGGAACCTTCTCTGTGTGGGTCCACCTTGTCATTGATATGAGAGCTATCCTATGTGTTATGATTTCATGTGTCACCTTGCTTTGTGTTCCTTTGCATGCATGTGTCACTATCATTTCATCCTTGTCTTGTGTTTGTGCCTTTGTGAATCCATGTTTGTGATAGTGTGGAGTGATGCAAGAGTTAGTAGTAAGCCCTATGTGGAATTCTACTAGGGTTTAAAAACTTCCCCCCTCTCTTTTATCTCAAGGTCAAGTTTCACTTGATCCTTTCCTATTTTTAAAATGCCCATGTGTTAGCATTGTTTTGTGGTGTTTGTGAGGAGGTGTTTTGCTGATTTTAAAAGAAGTTTTAAAGGTGCAAATATCCACAAAACAGATTAAACATATTATGTTTTGTAAATATTTACTTGCTCCTAAAATCCCTTTTTCATTTTATTCTATTAGGTCATAATTCCTTATGACCAGGGGTGTGTTTGTTTTATTTTTAGCATCTATAGATTAACCCGTGCTTTTATTTTGTTTTCTGGTGTTGGTTTTAAATAGAAAAAAAAACCAGGATTCTTCTCTCTTATGTGGCGCTACTAGTGGGCTCCCTCCCACTAGCACGCCCATTCCTCCTCTCTACCGCGCGGCAGCCCACCTGCGCGTCCCTCCTTCCTCCTCCTGACGGCGTCTACCCCCGTGCCCACTTTCCGTCTGAGTACAAAGAGAGAGAACGTGCGGCTTGACACCATCCATCCCATCCGCGACCCCCCATTTAACCTCGGTGTATGTGCCCCTCTCCCTAGGGTTCCGCGCCTCCCTCTTTGCGCTGCCACTCCTCCCTCCATATCCCTCCATCTCTCCTTCCCCCTCAGGTAAGACTCTGTAGATCGAAAGCAGAGAGAGTGCAAAGAAGTAGCCGCCGACGTCCACCTTGCTCCTGTAGTCTCCGGCGCCGGCCACCATGTCCGGGGACTCTGGAGAGGTGCCCACGCTCCATTCCCGTCCTCGGTGAGGCCGGCGAGCGACCACACCGATGGGATGCACCTCGTCTATGGCTCGTTCCCGGCGATCCCCTTCCTCTTCTTCGGTTCAGCGACAGAGCACCTTCGGTCTTCTTCAGGGCGTCTTCGATCCTCTCCAAGCTTCTCCTCCAAGCGGATCAGCCCCCCTTTCCTTCCCCTAGGTGAGATCCTAGCTCCTCCTCTCGTTCCCCTCGGTAGATGCAATAGGAGATCGAGGTTGTGCCTCTCTGTTCGGGCATGAGCACGAGGTGTAGGTGTGTGTTGTGTGTTTCATATGTTGTGTTCATGCTCGTCATGGCTCAGAGCATCCCTCGCAGCGCAGTAGTGGCTAGCGTAGTTGATCCCTGCGGGCGCAACATAGCAGAGTAGAGAGCAGCTCCGGTGATCTTCCCTGTCGACGTCTATGTGTTCAGAGCAGATCATCTTGTTACTCGTGGTAGATTACCTTGTAATCTTCCTCTGTTCTGTCGAGATCAGTAGCATAGCGTAGTGGTGGAACGTGTGGTTGTGTATCTAGCGTGTTGTGGGTTCGAGTCCCAGCTTAGCCCCCTTTTTAATTCATGTTTTTCGGCACACTAGCAAGATGTGGGTTCAGTAGAAGTTGCCTTGCTAGGCTTCCATTCCCTGTCGAGCTAGTGCCTGTTAGCAAAGTGGTATTGGTTTGTGGATTGAACCACGGGGTCCAGGGTTCGAAACCTACCCCTAATCTTTTTATTTTCTTTTGCATTTTTTGTTTTGTTTCCCTTTGGCTTGATGTAGTTGTTGCTGTGGTGTGCTTGACACCATGGGGGTTATTTTATCTCCCCTCAAACATCATGTTATTCTTAGTGTTTTTGCTAGTATGTGAATAGCTTTTGGTGTGGGCTTGTGAGCATGAGTATAGATATGAGCTACACCATGATGTGAGTGTGTAGCATGTGTATTTGCACTAGTGTGTGTAGGTGCATTAGTGTAGGTGCAAGCTTCATGTGAGTATGTGTTATGTGAGTTAGATATCATGCATGTGAGTGTGAATTAGCTTGTAGTTGCACTAGTATAGTGATGTATGTGGTGTGTGACTATGTTCTTGGGTGATGAACTCAAGTACTAGCTTGTGCAAGTGGTGTTTGTGTGTGTGTGGGTTTCCCTCCACATGTGTGTGTGTAGATAGTAGTACGTAGGATGTTGTGTGTGTGTGTGTGCATGTGTGTGTGTGTGTGTCACACACATGCCCAAGATTTGTTGGGCCTTGATAAGCTCATGAGCATGTTTATATGTGTAGGGGTATAGATGATGTGGTGTCATCCATCTAGTGTGTGTGTCCTCATTAGCATTTTGAGATGTTGATCTTATGTTGTGCTTGATACATGTGAGTGTGGGTGGTGTGTTAAGGCACATGAGCATGAGGTCTACCCCTCATGTGCACCTTTGGTGTTGTGGACATGTGCAAGAGCATGTACTAGTGATGAGCTAGTGGAAGCACATGTAATGATGCACTATTCACTCTATGTGATTCCATGTAGATTTTCTTTTCAAGTTTGTGCCCATTTGTTCCATGCAAGTACATAGGTAATATATATGTTTTGCGGGTAGAATCATCCCAGGAATCCAATGGTGGAATCAGATTCCACTATGGAACACTTTCTGGGAATGTCATATTTCAGATTTGTTCTATGTTTGGAGCTTGGTTCCATGAGATGTGGTGAGCCCAAGGGGTTGGTTCCTTGTTGTGGCATTAGAGGGTGACCCCCTCTATGGCATGTTGGTTTTGTTTCATGCTTAGTAGTTCAGATGTGCAAGTTGTGCCTAGTCAAAGTAGGCATGTGGCTGAAATTCCAGTTTAGAGAAAATCTGTGATTTTCACTAAGTCTGAGAATCTTCTTGTATTTTCTTCTCGTGTTGTCGTGCTTGTAGAAGTCCATGTGTTGGGAATCAGCCTTTGATGTCAACTGGAAAGTTGTATATTTTGTGCTTGCCTAGCTCCTTGTAAATTTTCATTCCATTTGGAGTCTTGTAGATATTGTTTCGGGTGATGTCAAAATGCTTCAGAGCATAAACAACTAGTGAGAATCTAGAATTTTCACTAAGTCCGTGAAAACTGATATTTTTGGCCAAGTTAGTGCTTAGAAGTCCCCGGCAACTACACCAGAAGAATGTTGTTGACGAGTCCCTCACTTGATGCCTTCGCGACAACAGAGCCAGAACTGCTCCCAGTTGCTCAACAATTAGCAATTGTCTTGCAATGGCCCACCAGCGCGTGGGTTCACGGCAGTTTTTGAGGGTATAGTATTGGACCCAAATTTCTTGATTCGCCAGACAGGAGGTGAGAGAATACTCTCGAGTATCAGCAGCTGAATATGTCAGATTCAACCACACCTGAAAGATTAGTATTTGCAAGCAAAGTATCAGCAGCAAAGTAGTATGATAACAACGGTGTCAGAAACGATCTGTTGACACGGCAGACTATTTCTAACGGTCGTATCAATGGCGCCAGAAGTTGCCCATTGATGGAAATTGTCTTTTCCCGTCAACGCCGAGCGAACCAGAATTGTAGCAGGTAGCAACAGTGTAACGAGTAACAGCAGTAGCAAGGAACAATAGTAGTGACAGTGGTAGCAAGTAGCAACAGTAGCAACTAGCAGTAGGGCAAGCGACAGTAGTAACAGCAGTAGAAAGTAGCAACAGTAGTAGCAGCAGACCAAGACAAGTAACAGTAGCAGTGGGACAAACTCGTAGGCAATGGGTCGGTGATTCGTTTGGATGATATTCATCATGCAACAGTTATAACACGGAGAGATATGTGGCTAGCTCCCGTTCGTCAATGTGATGTAGGCATGCATTCCGTGTGTAGTCATACGTGCTTAGGGAAAAGAACTTGCATGACATCTATTGTCCATCCCTCCCGTGGCAGCGGGGTCCAAAAGGATACTATAGGGTATTAAGGTTCTCCTTTTAATAAAGAATCGGAATAACGCATTAGCACTTGGTGAACACATGAACTCCTCAAACTATGGTCATCACCGGGAGTGGTTCCGGTTATTGTCACTCCGGGGTTGCCGAGTCATAACACATAGTAGGTAACTACAACTTGCAAGATCGGATCTAAAACACACATATATTGGTGACAACATAATAATTTCAGATCTGAAATCATGGCACTCGGGCCCTTGTGACAAGCATTAAGCATGGCAAAGTAGTAGCAACATGAATCTCAGAACATAGTGGATACTAGGGATCAATCCCCATCAAAACTAACTCGATTACATGATAGATCTCATCCTACTCATCACCGCCCAGCGAGCCTACGAATAGATTACTCACGAACGATGAAGAGCTTCATGGAATTGGAGAGGGAAGAAGGTTGATGATGACGATGGCGACGATTTCCCCTCACCGGAGCCCAAAACGGACTCCAGATCTGTCCTCCAGATGAAGAACAGGATTTGGCGGCGCCTCCATATCGCAAATGCGACGAAATCTTCTCTTCTGATATTTTCTAGGACGAAAGTGAATTTATAGACCTGAGTTTGGGGGCGGCAGAGCCACGTGGGCCCCACAAGCTTGCTAGCCGCCACGAGGGGGGTGGCGGCTACAAGGCTTGTGTCCCACTGGCCCAACCCCTCCGGTGGATCTTTGCGCACGTATTTTTCATATTTTCCAGAAATATTCTTCGTAAATTTTCAGAACGTTCTGAGAACTTTCATTTCTGCACAAAAAAAACACCAAGGCAATTCTGCTGAAAACAACGTCAGTCCAGGTTAGTTCCATTCAAATCATGCAAATTAGAGTCCAAAACAAGGGCAAAAGAGTTTGGAAAAGTAGATACGATGGAGACGTATCAACTCCCCCAAGCTTAAAACCTTGCTTGTCCTCAAGCAACTCAGTTGACAAACTGAAAGAGAAAGAAAATCTTTGACAAACTCTGCTTGATCTTGTTGTTGCAACTATGTCTAACTCATAACCAGAATTTCAGCAAGATCACAAGTTAACCACATAAGCAAGTGACTCAAAGGTCTCACGGTAAACTAATATCAATGGCATAATCAGCTAACGAGCAAATAATAATGAGTTTCAAGTACCAACACTTCAATCAAAACAAGCATGAAGCAATATGAATAGGTGGTATCTCGCTAGCTCTTTCTAAGACCGCAAAACATAAATGTAGAGCACTTTCAAAGATCAAGGGCTGACTAAACATTGTAATTCATAGCAACGAAGATCCAGTCATAGTCAAACTCAATATCAATCAAAAGCAAAGCATAAAAATGACAGAGGTGCTCTCTAATTGGTGCTTATAAAAGAAGAGGATGACTCAACAGGAAAATAAATAGACAGGCCCTTCGCAGAGGGAAGCATTGATTTGCAGAGGTGCCAGAGCTCAAGCTTTGAAAACAGAGATAATAATTTTGGGTGGCATGCTTTCATTGTCAACGCAATGACCAAGAGTCCTCAATATCTTCCATGCTACTCATGCTATAGGCGGTTACCAAACAGAAAAGTAAAATTTTAACTCCCCCACCACCAATCAATCACACTCCACGACTAGCCGAATCCTCGGGTACTGTCCATACTAACATCAATCTGGGGGGAGTCTTGTTTTATAGTTATGTTTTTGATTTAAGCGTGGAACTGGGCATTCCAATTACCGGCCCCTTTCTCATGAATGACAGTGAATAAACACATGTCGAGGATAACACTCCTAGAATGGAAGATACCAATAGCCCCATGTCACCACATGAGCGGTTCGGGCATGCAAAACAGATTATTTCTTGAAGGTTTAGAGAGTGGCACATGCATATTTACTTGGAACGGCAGGTAGATACCGCAAATAGGTAGGTATGGTGGACTCTCATGGAAAATCTTTTGGGTTTATGGAAGTGGATGCACAAGCAGTATTCCGCTTAGTATAAGTGAAGGCTAGCAAAAGACTGGGAAGCAACCAACTAGAGAGCGACAACAGTCATCAAGATGCAATGAGTTTGACTAACATTGAATGCAAGCATGAACAAGATATAAATCACCATGAACACGAACAACATAGAGGCTATGTTGATTTTGTTTCAACTACATGCATGAACATGCTCCAAGTCAAACCACTTGAATCATTCAAAGGAGAATACCATCCTATCATATTACATCATAGTCATCTCAAAATCTATGTTGGCATTCAAGACAAACCATTATAAGCTCCTAGATAATTAAGCATGGCATTAGAAACTATGATCTCTAAGTTGTCATTGCAAACATGGTTCTCTCACAACAAAGCTGAATCAGGCATGACAAGCTAGTCATATTTACAAAAACAAAATAGTTAGAGTTCGTACCAGCTTTTCCAGTCTCAGTCACTTCATCATATATCATCATTATTGCCTTTCATTTGCACGATCGAACGATGTGAACAATAATAAGAGCGCTCATGCACTGGACTAAGCTGAATCTGCAGGAAAACACAAAGGAGAAGACAAAGTAATATGGCTCTTTGAAAGCTAAACAGGTATGCATGCAAGAACAACTAAACATTGTAGCCAATATCTTCTACCTTGACCCAAAGAAAAAGAAAACTATTTACACGGGAAAGCTCCCAACAAGAAAAAGAAGAAAGAAAAATCTTTTTGGGTTTTCTCAAAAGGACACAAAACAAGAAAACGAAAATAAACTAGCATGGATAATACAGTGGCAAAGTGCGAACACCGGCTAACAAAGTGAAAGCATAAGCATGAATGTAAGGTTGGTGAGAACACGTACTCCCCCAAGCTTAGGCTTTGGCATAGCTTGGTCTACTCCCAAGGTGGGAAATAACCAGCTCCGGGATACTCCGGAGCAGACTGTCGATGCCACTGCTGTGTGAGCTCCTCTGGCTCCCACTGATAAATTGGCGCCTGGTACTCGACTGGCGGCTCAGGCACGGACACCTGTGGTTGGGCCAAGCCCTAATATGCGTAGATGTCCGGGGGCATAATAGTGTACCTGCCTGCATGATGATCGAACAAAGAAGGAGCAGGCAAAGTAATAGTCTCTCGAGTACCCTGACTAAATACCAGGTTATATATCATCCGTCTACTAGCATCTCTATCCAGAAAATCATGGCGAACCATGCTTTCATAATCCAGATATTTCTCAGGGAGAAGCATCTCTCCTTCCTCTCCCAGTCTAATGGGTATCTCAAAATGTTTGGCAAGACGGGTAGCATAGATACCTCCATAGATGACACCCTTGGAACGGTTGGTGTTCAACCGATGGGCTACTATAGCACCTAGGCTATAAGTCTTATCGTTATAAAGGCCTTCACGCAAAACCGCAAGGTCTGGAGAACTAAGTGATCCAGCCTCCCCATGGCCAATCAAACATTTTCCAGCAAATGGTGAGAAGTAACGAAGCACAGGAAAATGTATGCTAGCATTTCTAGCGCGAGACACTCCTCTCTCCCCTCCAACAGCAATAGTACCAATGAAATCCTCCAAGTCCCATGGATAAGGGTCACGGATATCCCCAACATAAGGTAATTTGCATACATTGCAAAAATCATGTAGCGTCATGCACTGGGGGACATCGTATATCATGAACTCAACCATGGGAGGATTCTTCCTCGGATAAAAGTTGAAGCTTTGTATGAAGATATTAGTGAGGAGGAGGTATTGCAGACACTTATCTTCAATGAAGGCGGTAAGACCTGCATTCTCCACCAAGTAATAAAAGTCTTCATAAAGCCTAGCGGCGCGCAAAAATTCATCACTTGGCCACTCGCACGGTCGAACTTCTGTGACTCGAGGGACTACGTACTTGGGGTGGTTCTTCTTATCCTCCTTGGGGTTACGGCTTGAAGAGCCTCTCAAGAACCTCCTCATCTTTTCCTCTTTCTAGCTCTGAAAATTTTTGAAATTTTTAGAGACTTTGAAAGAAAAGTGAATAAAGATTACCTCAACTCGTAGCAACTAGTCCTACTAGTGCCTAGAGACCGTATCACGCGCTAAAACTACTTGGGACCAGCTAAATCAACATTTCTAGCTCAAGAACAGGGTCACCAAGGTTGCAAGAATACGGAAGGATAAAGCACTAGAGCAGACACTAATTGGACCAATGGAGGAGTCACTTACCAAGGAGTAATTTCCCCAAAACGGTTCGGAGAATGGTGCTTTGAGCAAGGAGATCGAAAATCACAGCCAAATGAGCAAGAACACGGGTTTGAGCTATGAAACAATTTTTTTCTGGAGGTGGAAGAAGAGTATGGGAGCTGGAATGAGTGGAGGGGGTCCCTGTGGGCCCCACAAGCTATCTAGCCGCCACCAGGGGGTGGCTGCAGGGCTTATGGCCCACTGGTCTGGCCCCCAGGCCAGCTCTCAGGCCCAGTATTTTTCAAATATTCCAGAAAAAATCTACTAAATTTTCAGGACCATCAGAGAACTTCTATTTTCGGGGTATTTTTCTCCGGGACGCTGAAACAGAAAATAGGAAAAACTAAACTAAACCTATCATTTTTCTTCTAAGCAAGAGAAAATGAAAGCTTAAAACAGAGGTATGTGACTCTTTGATTCATCCATTTCATGGTCATCGAAAGAAATCCGTCAATGGGGTTGATCAAGTCCTCATGATAAAACCTTCTCGAATCGCAAGAGAGAATGGAGAATTTTTGAATATCCACTAAGTCACCTCAATGGGGATATGTATCTCCCCAATAAGCAAATCATACTTCATCTTGACACGAGGAATAGGGCATTCAAATCTCCCAATAAGAATCGATGAAGTCTTTTCGATAGCATTGATGCAATGTACTTGATATCGTTTCTTCGGAAAGTGCACTGTGTGCTCATTACCATTGACATGGAAAGTGACATTGCCTTTGTTGCAATCTATAACAGCCCCTGCAGTGTTTCAAAAGGGTCTTCCGAGGATGACAGACATGGCATCGTCCTCGGGAATATCCAAGATAACGAAGTCTGTTAAGATAGTGGTGTTAGCAACCACAACTGGCACATCCTCGCAAATGCCGATAGGGAAAGCAATTGATTTGTCGGCCATTTGCAGAGAAATTTCAGTGGGTGTCAACTTATCCAATTCAAGTCTACGATAAAGAGAGAGCGGCATAACACTAACACCGGCTCCAAGGTCACATAAGGCAGTTCTTACATAGTTTCCTTTAATGGAACAAGGTATATTGGGCACTCCAGGATCACCAAGTTTCTTAGGAGTTCCTCCTTTGAAAGTGTAATTGGCAAGCATGGTGGAGATCTCAAGATCTGGTATCTTCCGTTTATTAGTCACGATATCTTTCATGTACTTGGCATACGGAGACATTTTGAGCATATCAGTTAACCGCATCTGCAGAAAGATGGGTCTTATCATCTCAACGAAGCGCTCAAAATCCTCATCATCATTTTTCTTGGATGGCTTAGGAGGAAAGGGCATACATCTCTGAACCCATGGCTCCCTTTCTTTACCATGCTTCCTAGCAGTGAAGTCATTCTTCGTATCTCTTCGGTTGTGGGTTATCAGGATTAACCGTAGGTTCAATCTCCACATCCTCATCATTTCTAGGTTGAGCATTATTATGAACATCACTGTCCATATTGTTACCAGGTTCATGTTCATCACCAGATTGTGTTTCTGCATCAGACGCAGAAATATCATTAGGTTCTTCAGGTGTGACAGTATTTGGTGAACTGGCATGTAGGTTTCTATCATCCCTCTTCTTCTCCTTAGGATGACTAGGTGTATCAGCATTAATTCCTTGAGAATCTTGATCAATTCTCTTAGGATGACCTTCAAGATACAAAGGTTCCTGAGTCATTTTGCCCCCTCTAGTAATGACTCTGACAGAGTTGTCATTTAATTCATTGAGTAAGTCATTCCGAGCTTTAAGTACTTGTTCTACTGAGTAGTAATCATAGAGGCATGTTTACTCAGAAGCTTCAGATCATTGACATTTCCGTCTACACAAGCACTTAAATGGCTAAGCATACGAGTACTTTGTTCCAAATTTCTGCTAACATAATCATTGAAACTCTGTTGTTTGGGAACAAAGTTGTCAAATTCATCAAAGCATAGGCTAGCAGGTTTGTCAAAAGGAATATCACTCTCATCAAACCTACGCAGAGAATTCACTTCTACTACTTGTATCAGGTTATGGATCTCTTCGATAGGTGGTAGATTTTTGACATCTTGAGATCTAATGCCTTTCTCTTGCATAGATTTCTTGGCTTCTTGCATATCTTTGGGGCTGAGGAATAGAATACCTCTTTTCTTAGGAGTTGGCTTAGGAGGTGGTTCGGGAATAGTCCAAGCATTATCGTTGATCTAGATGTTATTCAGAAGGATCTCAGCTTGTTCGATAGTTCGTTCCCTAAAAACACAACCGACACAACTATCTAGGTGGTCTCTAGAGGCATCGGTAAGTCCGTTATAGAAGATATCAAGTATCTCGTTCTTCTTAAGAGGGTGATCAGGCAAAGCATTCTGTAGCTAGACGAGCCTCCCCCAAGCTTGTGGGAGACTCTCTTCTTGGAGTTGAGCAAAGTTGTATATTTCCTGCAAGGCAGCTTGCTTCTTATGGGCAGGGAAATATTTCTCACAGAAGTAATAGACCATATCCTAGGGACTACTCACACATCCAGGAGCAAGAGAGGTGAACCAGGCTTTAGCGTCATCCTTTAAAGAGAAAGGAAACAACTTAAGGATGTAGTAGTGGCGGATCTTCTCCTCACTAGTGAAAAGGGTGGTTATATCATGTAGTTTGCTAAGATGGGCTACGACCGTCTCAGACTCATAACCGTGGAAAGGATCAGATTCGACTAGAGAGATTATCTCAGGATCGACAGAGAATTCATAATCCTTATCGATGATAAAGATAGGTGAAGTGGCAAACTTCGGGTCGTATTTCATCCTAGCTTTCAGAGATTTTTCCTTCCACTTGAGAAGTAATTTCTCAGCATCATAGGCATCCTTACACGCAAGAAAATCCTCAGCTATCTCTCCCTCCATAACGTAACCCTCGGGTATATCAGGCAATTCATATCTAGGAGAGCTAGATCTAGCAGGAGAAAAAGCAGGTTCTATCTCAATAGTATCGGCAGTTTCAGAAGCATCACGAGCAATGGCAGTAACTCTAGCAATATGAGCATCAAGGAACACCCCTAGTGGAACATCAGGCAAAGTAATGTCTCTAGCAGTATCAAGCATAGCATCATCAGGCATAGCATCTCTAGCAGTATCAGGCATAGCATCTCTAGCAGTATCAGGCATAGCATCTCTAGCAGTATCAGGCATAGCAGCATCATAAGCATCATCAAGCACAGGCAACATATCAAGATTTCTAGCAGGAGGTGATGTCGCAAACTTACTCATAACTGAAGGTTAATCAAGTGCAGAGCTAGATTGCAGTTCCTTACCTCCCCTCGTAGTTGGAGGCAAGACTTTGGTTTTCGGATCCTTCAGATTCTTCATAGTGATGAGCAGATATAAATCCCAAGTAACTCAGAGAATATAGCAATCGCTTCCCCGGCAACGGCGCCAGAAAAATGTTGCTAGCAGTCCCCGGCAACGGCGCCAGAAAAATACTGCTTAGCAGTCCCTGGCAACTACACCACAAGAATGTTGTTGACGAGTCCCTGACTTGATGCCTTCGCGACAACAGAGCCAGAACTGCTCCCAGTTGCTCAACAATTAGCAATTGTCTTGCAATGGCCCACCAGCGCGTGGGTTCGCGGCAGTTTTCGAGGGTAGAGTATTCGACCCAAATTTGTTGATTCGCCGGACAGGAGGTGAGAGAATACTCTCGAGTATGAGCAGCTGAATATGTCAGATTCAACCACACCTGAAAGATTAGTATCTGCAAGCAAACTATCAGCAGCAAAGTAGTATGATAACAATGATGTCAGAAACGATCTGTTGACACGGAAGACTATTTCTAACGGTCGTACCAATGGCACCAGAAGTTGCCCGTTGACGGAAATTGTCTATTCCCATCAACGCCGAGCGAACCAGAATTGTAGCAGGTAGCAGCAGTATAACGAGTAACAGCAGTAGCAAGGAACGGCAGTATTGACAGCGGTAGCAAGTAGCAACAGTAGCAAGTAGCAGCAGGGAAACCGACAGTAGTAACAGCAGTAGCCAGTAGCAACAGTAGTAGCAGCAGAGCAAGACAAGTAACAGCAGCAGTGGGACAAACTCGTAGGCAATGGGTCGGTGATTCGTTTGGATGATATTCATCATGCAATAGTTATAACACGGAGAGATATGTGGCTAGCTCCTGTTCGTCAATGTGATGTAGGCATGCATTCTGTGTGTAGTCATACGTGCTTAGGGAAAAGAACTTGCATGGATACTACAGGATATTAAGGTTCTCTTTTTAATAAAGAACCGGAGCAACGCATTAGCACTTGGTGAACACATGAACTCCTCAAACTATGGTCATCATAGGGAGTGGTTCCGGTTATTGTCACTCCGGGGTTGCCGGGTCATAACACATAGTAGGTAACTACAACTTGCAAGATCGGATCTAAAACACACATATATTGGTGACAACACAACAATTTCAGATCTGAAATCATGGCACTCGGGCCCTAGTGACAAGCATTAAGCATGGCAAAGTAGTAGCAACATCAATCTCAGAACATAGTGGATACTAGGGATCAATCCCTGTCAAAACTAACTCGATTACATGATAGATCTCATCCTACTCATCACCGCCCAGCGAGACTACGAATAGATTACTCACGAATGATGAAGAGCTTCATGGAATTGGAGAGGGAAGAAGGTTGATGATGACAATGGCGACGATTTCTCCTCTCCGGAGCCCAAAACAGACTCCAGATCTGTCCTCCAGATGATGAACAGGATGTGGCGGCGCCTCCGTATCGCAAACGCGACGAAATCTTCTCTTCTGATTTTTTCTGGACGAAAGTGAATTTATAGACCTGAGTTTGGGGGCGGCAGAGCCACGTGGGCCCACAAGCTTGCTAGCCGCCACCAGGGGGTGGCTGCTACACGGCTTGTGGCCCACTGGCCCCTCCCCTCCGGTGGATCTTTGCGCAGGTATTTTTCATATTTTCCAGAAATATTCTCCGCAAATTTTCAGGACGTTCTGAGAAATTCATTTCTGCACAAGAACAATACCAAGGCAATTCTACTGAAAACAGCGTCAGTCCAGGTTAGTTCCATTCAAATCGTGCAAATTAGGGTCCAAAACAAGGGCAAAAGAGTTTGCAAAAGTAAATACGATGGAGACGTATCAGTTAGCAGCTGCGTAACTTTCTGTGTGAAACCCCTTTGTATGTATTTTTTTCTTGTGCTTGTAGTACTCTTGGATATCTTCTGCCACATATCTTATTTGGCATATTTGGGTCGCTATAGGTGCTTTGCATGTAGCCCTCAAACTGCTATGATGATGTTTATGGCAGCATGTGTAGTTTTGATGTTTTGATGCTTGTGAGTGCATAGATGATGGTGTGGTGATATTCCTTGCACCACCCCATCCATGTTGGTTTGTTTTATGTCTTGGCAACCTGGGAATACGAGAAGTATGCCATTGGTGTGTGTTGTGATGGATTTGACACGTAGGACTCTATTTCTTGTTTCGTTGTTTCCCGTAGCTCCGCTTGTAACGTTCTTTATTTGGTTTTGTATCGTTTTCGCGTGACGCATCTGTTCATGTCATTCTCATGCATGTCAACATAGCTTAGAGTGCAGATCTGTCCAGTAGCTTGTATTTTCTCCTCATGCTTGTGCTAGTGACTAGAATAGAGATGCATGTTCATATTCATCTCATGCATCATATGCTTGTTGCATCTTGAGGTGTTGTTGTTCATTGGATGTTATTTTTATGCTGGGTAGCCCCGGGATCGGAGAACGAGTACATGGATCCGGGAGAGTACGTGCAGGATGAACAAGAGCAGTTCCAAGCTGAGGACATCACATGCAAGATGATATGACCTTGATTCCATCTCTAGACTTGTTATGCTAGATTACGTTTCCTTCGTCATATGCTCGCTACCTACCACTGAAATAATTGCATCGTGATATTGCCATGAAAACCCAAACACTTGTCCCCTCCTAGAAAATCTTGAATGGCTAAGTAGGCTTTGCTCACCTACTAATGTTAGCGTTGCTAGTTGCAGGTGCTTTATCTCATGTGATAACATGAGTTGATATCATTATGTTAAATTTGTTATTTAATTAATGCACCTATATACTTGGTAAATAACGGAAGGCCTAGCCTTTTGCCGGGTGTTTTGTTCCGTTATTGCCGCCATAGTTACCGGCTACCGGAGTTTGATTCCATAACTGATCGCTCCTAACACGTTTGGGGTTGTTATGGGGACCCCCTTGATAAATCGTGTAGTGTTAAGACTTGTCCGGCAGGACCCAACATTGGTGTTAATTTGCTAATCACTTAATAATAATCTGCATAGGGAATGATCACCCCGAGGATCTTTAATCAACAACCCGGGCCAGTGCTCCTCATGAGTGTTGGTCTAAACTGAGCACTCTTCGGGGCCAACTCAGGGCAGCTTGAGTGATTTCTATCACGCCATCATGCGCGTAGCTCATCCGTCGTGTCCTGAGACTGAGATATGCGGCTCTTATCGGGGTCGTCGACACGACGGGAGGTCCTGCTAGTCTTGTCTTACCTTAGCGATATATCTTGCGTATAGGAATCTCGGTGAAGCTTTGGTTCTCCGGAGAGTTGAGGTTTTCCTCTAAGGAATCTGACGAGATCACGAGAGTCGTGATACAGGATTACTTTGCGGCCCGTGACCGTTTGTGATGGACTAGTTGGAGTACCCCCTGCAGGGTTTAATCTTTCAGAAAGTCGTGCTCGCGGTTATGTGGCAACTTGGAATACTTGTTAACATCCGGTTATAGATAATTTGAACATAATTTAATAAAATTTCCAACTGTGTGCGTAACCGTGATTGTCCCCTTTGAAGACCTCTCTTCGATCGGGAACACGGTGGGGTTATGATTGACGTAAGTAGGTGTTCAGGATCACTTAGTGATCACCTAATCATCGATTGCTAGTATAGACCACCTTCAATACATGTTCTACGTAAGATAGCCACCATATATGCTTAGGATGTTGCAACCTAAATACTCCACCTTCCTTACCTAATAACTTGACTAGTTATGGCACCGAGGTCATAGATTGTTGAGTCCCCGTGGCTCACAGATTCCTTCACAACACCAACAGGTTCAGGTACCCCCGAGACAGGTGATCCCGACGGCACGCAGATGGCGTGGCAGTATGATGAGGAGAACGACCGCCTATACGTGAACTATCCAGAAGACTGAGGCGTGGTCGTGATCATGGGCAAGCATGCAGGGTAGCATAGCCATTTCTCATGTTTTGTAGTCCGTAGCGGAACTACCTTGTTTGGATGCGTGATGTAACTCTGGTATATTTATGAGATGGCAGTTGAATCCCTTATTGTCATTCTACTATTATTATGTATGTGCTATATTACCGTGCTTGCGAAACGCTTAGATGCGTTGCTTTCCATCGGGGCCTCGTTCCCTAAATTGGAAAGGACCGCATCTTAGTCGTTACAGCCTTGCACTTTGGATTGCTCCATATGTTTAGACGCTTCATTTTATTTGATGTTGTGAGTGATTTGTATGCCTACCATAGACCATTCATTGAGCAATTTGTGCATAATTTTTATGATCTTGCGGTAGATGCTTGTTATATTGGCACATACATATGCATCCCTACCTCACCATTGCATACTTGTTTCCATGATTGCATCGTGTGTGCTCAACTTATATGCTTACATGACATGCCACAATCCTTTGTCAAACCATATGATGTGCATGAGGACAACACTTGCTCGGTGATTCACCACTTGAATGCTTGGTTTTTCTCTAACGCTAACCACATTTTTATTCCAAGTGTTTGTCGTATTTTCACCTTTCGCGGGAATTCGTAGATGGTGAGACATTAGAGAGTGCCCTTTTAGATCTTGATGATGCCGAGCGCTTGGTGATCGTCCACTTCTACACAGCGATGCCATCTCCTTCCCATGGTGATTTAGATTTTGATCCGAGGATGAATCTTTCCCAAGGGGGAGGGGAAGATACGGAGCATCCAACAGACATCACCATGGCAAGAGCCCCTTTGCTAAGTGACATGTGCTACATCTACTTCATACATATAAAGGTGAATCTTCTCCGTTACACGTGTGAGCTTGTGCCCTTCGAGGATGGTATACTACTTGACACTCCTCTTGTGTGCATGCATTGGTATTGCTGGAGCTTCATGGATGACGAGGAGGAGTGCCAGCACCTACGTACGACTACACCATCCGCGGGGGAAGCGTGGAAGAGAAGGAAGAAGAAGGAATATTAGCTTGTGGGAGGCTCGGACCTTCCGGCCTTCCTGAAACCTCCGGACCTCGGAATTTCCGGCCTACTCGGACCTTCCGGCCTCTGGCTACACGAGAAGCACCGAGGCACACCAACTCTCGGGTTAGCCCGGACCCCGCCCAGAACCACCGATGCCCAGAACTTCCGGCCTCAGCACACCCTGTCTGGACCTTCCCCGGAACTTCCGGCCGGCCTGGAACTTTCGTCCTGGGCGTGCCACCACTCGGGCCCGAGGCCCATGTACCCCTCTCTCCCTCCTATCTCATCCTAGCTTATAAATACTTGTCTCACACCTCCGTTTTAGGGTAAGCTAAGCTTATGCATATCATTTGTTGAGCATAGCTCCATCTACTACCTCCTCCCATGGAGATACCTCCATGTGAGAAGACGATGTAGTGGATGCCAAGGCCCCTTTCGAGGGAAGATCCCTTAGTGGGTTTAAGGCCCCATCTCCCCATGGGAACTGGGATGAACTCTACCATGTATCTTACTTTCCCTTTGTTGTTCATGTACCCTTGTGGATCTTATGTGTGGTGAGTCTAGTGATCCCCTAGTGGATTCAAGGCCCCATCTCCCCATGGTATTTGGGATGAACTCTACCATGTATCTTACTTTCCCTTTGTTGTTCATGTACCCTTGTGGATCTTGTCTGTGGTGAGTCTAGTGGATGTGTCATTAGTCTTATTCTTGAGTGTTCCCCTGTGATTTCTCCTCGTTCTTCCCCGTGTTCTTCGTGTTCCTGAGGAATCCCCCTCCAATTCATGAAATATTGACACCCATGGGCGTGCCCCATATCACGAGGACCCCTAGGGTTACATGTTATCGATATAGATTGGTAGTAGACGGGCCAAACACGTCATCTTGTCTTGGAGTGCACGCTTGTCTTTGGAGCTTTCCATCCTGATCATGTAGTCGTGAGATAGTCTGGTTCTTCAATAACGCATCCATATGATCGGCCGAGGGACAACCCGACTGCGCGAGGACCCCTTAATTTGGAACTCCCTCAACAAGCAAGATGTGAACGGTGTCCTCACTCGTAACAAGGCAAGATTGGTACCACAAGGCTACTCCCAAGTCGAGGGCATTGACTATGGTGAAACATTCGCTCTTGTTTCTTGCCTTGAATCTATCCGCATGTTGCTTGCATTTGCTTCTTATCATAACTTCAAATTATACCAAATGGATGTGAAGAGTGCATTTCTTAATGGTCCCCTTAAGGAGTTGGTTTATGTCAAGCAACCCTCAGGGTACGAGGATCCCAAGTTCCCTAATCATGTTTATGTTCTCGATAAGGCACTCTATGGCCTTAAACAAGCCCCATGTGCGTGGTATGAGCACCTTACCGAGATGTTACATGACCGTGGATTTGAAGTTGGGAAAATTGATCCTGCTCTTTTTACTAAGAATGTCAATGGGAGTTTGTTCATATGCCAACTATTTATTGATGATATTATCTTTGATTCTCCTAAGAAAGCTTTTAATGAAGAATTCGCCGCACTAATGACTAAAGAGTTTGAGATGTCTATGATGGGAGAGTTGAAGTTTTTCCTTGGATTCGAAGTCAGCCAAGGAAGTCAAGGAACCATCATCAATCAAGCAAAATATACTCAAGACATGCTCAAAAGGTTCAAGATGGATGATCTCAAACCGGTTAAGGCCAACACTCCCATGCCTCTCAACTGCCATCTTGACCTCGATCCCAATGGTAAAGCTATGGATCAAAACGTATATCACTCTATGATCGGCTCTCTTCTTTACCTTTGTGCATCTAGACTAGATATTATGTTGAGTGTGGGAATTTGTGCACGATTTCAATCTGCACCTAAGGAAAGCCATTACGTGACGGTCAAGCAAAACTTTCGATATTCGGCTCATACCCCAATCTTTGGCTTATGGTATCCCAAAGGTGCTTCATTTGATCTCATAGGATATTCAGACTCGGATTGGGCGGGAGACACGTGTGCAGAGGAAGTCAACTTCCGGAGGTTGCTCTCGTCCATCGGGGCTGAATATGTAGTTGCTGCAAGTTGTTGTGCTCAGTTTCTTTGGATGAGGCAAACTTTAAAGGATTACAGTGTCACATGTCACAAAGTGCCTCTTTATTGTGATAATATAAGTGCTATCTCAATCTCCAATAACCCGGTTCAACATTGCAAGACGAAGCACAACAGTATTCGTCAGCACTTCATCCGGGATCACATCAAGCGTGGGGAGATTGATCTCATTTACCTTAAAACTAATGATCAACTTGCGAATATTTTCACGAACCCTTTGAATGAAGCAAGATTTTGCGAGTTAAGGCGTGAGCTAAATATCATTGATTTGAGCAATGTGGATTGAAATTAGGCACAACCAACCGCTCTCGTCATTATATTTTGTTTAGATGTAAGCATGAATTTAGGGGGACTGTTGTTCTCTCAATGAACTCTCCCTCCCCTTATTATGCATAAATCGATCAAATCTTTCACAATAGTCACTGATGGTGATACATGTGCTTCAAAGACGAGTTTTGGTCGTGGGCCCAAGGTTAAAATCTTCGTGGTGCCATACCAACTGACTCGGACATAGGTGGCCTCGGCCACCGCCCCTCTTCCACACAAGTTCTTTCATGAACGGTCACTCCATAATGCGTTCTACTTCTCGTTTTGCACTATTTTAAGGTGGAGTACCTTCTTAATTTTATGCCTTTATTATCTCCTTTGCATAGTCAAATAGGTCTCAATTTTGTGCATTTATTCTCTCCATCTTTTAAGGTGGTTGTTGCTTGGGTCAAAGGTCGAGGAGTTTGTGGGGAGTTAACATCGGGGCAGGGGGAGTTCTAACTCCCCCATACCCATTCCCTCCCTCTCTCCACGCCTCTCCCTCTCTATGGCGACCAAGAACATCACCGGAGGCCGGCTCCGGATCCCTCTATCCGTGCCGCCCTCCACTTTTTCGTCCAGTGGGATCTCTCCGCCCATCTCCCTCCACTTTTTCATTCATTGCGCAATCATTTTAAGCAAATGTATCCGTGGGCTATTATTAAGGGGGGATGTTAGTGTTGGGTTTGACTGTTAGCCACAATACCGTCTGTAGAAAAAAGTAATAAACAAAAGGTAGTATATCATTCTCCAAAAACATCTTCTCCATATTTCTTTTGCTACTTTATCACGGTCAAAAGGTGCAAGTGCTAATTTATTTAGCAACTCCCAAAGTGAAATAAATTAAAATCTCCCAAAGTGGTGCCATACATTAGAGGATTATTGTACCTTTTCTTTAGTCTAAACTCGCTCACTTTAATGATTAACATTATCCATCAGGATACATTGTAGATCAAGAGTGACGGAGACATGGATTAAGGCCCTAGGTAATGCTAGAAGAGAATATTTGGCTAGGCTATGTGCCTCAAAATTGGAAGATCTTTAGTGGGCCGCATTTGAGTGTTCTTTATAACCTTACTGTTGTGTTAAAATGGGCACATGGGCTTAAGAATGTAGATTGGCCCGAGCCCAATCTTAATAGGTCCACCACATGAGAGATATGCACATACATCGTTGTTGTCTCAAAAAAAAGGAAAAAAACACACATCGTCTGCCCTAACGTTGTCCCCTCCCCACCCACCCACCCAAACCTGGCCAAATGGATCGTGCCTGCCGGGCCGGCACGGCTGCCCGCATGCCAGGCACGACACGGGCCGGGCCCGGCACGGGCTAATCATGCTCGGACCAGGCACGAGCACCCCGTGCGCCGTGCCCAGGCTGCCACCCCGAGCCCGCGTGCCGACACGGCCCGACACGATTAGGAGCGATGGGAGCGGGGAGCGGCGAGGCACTGCGCGATACTAGTGGGCGGGCGGGAAAAGGGGAAATGGCGAGGCGGCTCGGCGGGAATCTGGGCAGGAGGGCGTGGGATCTGGACGGGAAACGGGAATCTGGGCGGGAGGGTGCGGGATCTTGGCGGGATTTTTAATTAAAGGGAAAAAACTAGCAAATGTGTCGTGGGCCGCCGTGCCTTAGCGTGCCGCGGGCCGGCCCGATTAAGCCACGTGTCGTACTTGGGTCTGGGAGGCTGGCACGCGGGCCGGGCCGGCCCGGCCTGGCTAATAATCGGGCCCAGGCATGTCGTGCCGTGCCTGGCACGATTACGGCGGGCCGGGCCAGGCCGGGCCGTTTGGCCAGGTATGCACCCACCACACCACCCCCCCGCGGCGGCTACCGATCTCCTCCCGGAGTTTCGCTCCAGATGCTACCTCCCAGATGATGAGGGGAGATCAAATTCATTCTGCAGTCGGATTCGAAGAAGGAAGGGTCAGGTGCCAATTTCTTCGTTCTACCTTCGGATTCCAAGAAGAAAGGGATCAATTTCGGTCTGTATTAGAAAAGGAGTTGTTTTTGTATGTCTGTGTCGCATGAGATAATAGTAAACTTGTCTGTTTACGGATTCTACACCGGCTTGAAGGGGATTCGGAAGCCTCCTCCGTGTCCGTCTCTTCTTTTGGGATTAGGATCCGAGGAGGCTATATAATAGGACCAGGCTGGACGCTGACGACTATCGCACACAGAGGGGGTCATCGTTTCAAGATTCGTTTTTGTTTGTGTTCTGTTTATCGACGCAAGCTGGTCTTTTTTGACATCGCATCAGCATGAAGTTTAACAGCGGTCGCCGCCACCGACCTAACGTAAGTCGTTGCTTATATTTTGTTATTGTTATATATGTTTCATTCATTTTATGTAAATCAATTTATCGATCTATCACCGATGAATAATTTTCCTTCCACCTCGCAAAATGCAGTTGAAGACAGAAGTTGGTAGTGGAGACATGCTAAGCATCTTGCCTGGCAATATACAAGCTTGTAATGGGGACAGGCTAAGTGAACTGCCTGTCGATGTGCTGCTCAACATTCTCGAGAGGGTGGGCACACTTGATGCTATAAGAACCTGCATCCTTTCGAAGCAAATGCACATGCTGCCAACTATGCTCTCACAAATCGTTATTGATCTCAGCCCTCGTGATTTGTTTCAAAAAAGTGATGTTGTGGCTGATGTGACCAACAAGATTCTTAGTAGGAGGTGTCCACATATCACCATTCGCATGCTGAAGCTCAAATTTGTCTTGAGTCCTTCTTGCTGTCTTTCCATCGGCAAATCCGTTGGCCTCGCCATGACAACACAGAAATTCGATGCAGCTGAGTTTCAGATCATGACACCGAAGGATTTCCATGTTTCCACTGATGCCCATCGCGTGCTCTTTGCTAAGCAGTTCAATACTTTTGTTCATGATTGTCCTGATGCATTTGCTGGTCTCACACGTCTGCATCTACAGAACATGAATTTTGGTGAATCAGATATACCCAACATACTTAGCTATTGCAAGCGGCTGGAGTCACTGTCTTTCTTCATGTGTGGCGCGGGGAGCAGTTCGGTGATGTATCTAGAACACGCTCAACTCGTCGAGCTTGTTATCTCCTATTGTCGATTCAAAACAGTGGAGGTCAAAAGTCTACCAAAGCTCCAAAGGATGACCTTTGGTGACTGGACCTGTGATGAAAATCCCTTGGTTCTTAATTTTGTCCCTCAGCTTTCAAAGCTCAGTCTTGCTAATCCAAACTTTTCGGGCAAGACCCTCAACTTAAGCAAGCTGCTTGCAAATGCCCCTACTGTAAACGATTTCTTTCTGGAGTTTCGAAGTGAAAAGGTACTCACTCTAATCATCTCTATCCATTGTTGTTTATTGTATGATGTTTGTATCTGATGGTAGTAACTTATGCATCACTTGATGATGCAATTTATGCACAACTTGCACGCATTATTACTTCTAATTTGTTTTATCTCTACCAGATTTGGGTTCAACCAGAATGCCCGAAAGTACTTGCTCCTTTGCTCGCCGAACTACGGTTTGTGAATCTGGACCATCTTCGCGAAGAATGTGATATCTCTTGGACAATGTTCCTTCTTGAAGCTGCACCATCAGTAGAGGACCTTTGCATCACAGTATGGGATCATAAGTGACGAAAGAAGTCACATGAGAGTTACTCCAAGAAAACAGATGTGAAGTGGGAGCCATCTGATCCTGATTTTAAACACAAGAATCTGGCGAGGCTAACTATTTACGGTTTCGAGTCCGATGACAATTTCACAGGATATGTCAGGCGTGTCATTCAAGCTGCGGTGAACATCAGGAAGGTATCTCTGCATGACAGGAAGGTGTGCAAGCTCTGTTCTGAAAAGTTCCCTCATGCCGAGGCTCGTCCTTCGGGTTACCCATGGACCAGCGAGGAGATGGATTTGTCGAGGAAGAAGATGGCAGCGGCGTCGGTGACGACCTGCCCTGATATTCACTTCTGCCCATAAGGTTGATTTGAACATGAATATGGTTGGAAGGAGCGATGTTGCTTTTCTGCTGAAATGTCCCTGGTCGCCGTAAGAGTAGGAGCTACCGTAGAGTCGTCTGTTCCCAGTGGCTGCTCCGCCCAGCAAGAGCAGTCCATGGTCGCCATAAAACATAAGAGTAGGGGCTGCCGCAGAGTCGTCTGTTCCGAGCGACCGCTCTGCCCGGCAAGAGCAGTCTCTAGTCTCCGTAGAGTAGGGGCTGCCGCAGAGTCGTTTGTTCCCAGCGGCCGGCTTCCTTGAAGAGAGGGAATACTTGCTGGTGGGGAGCAGATCTGTTGAAGATTTGAACGCTAGATAAGTTCATCATCGATCTCTACACTTGGCTCTCTTACCACAACATGTATATGACATTATGTGGGAGAAAGTTTGTGTGATTGTTTATCTGGCCGGCTATAGCTAGCACAAGTGAGCGTTCTAGTTCGTTAATTATATACTCCCTTCGAAAAAGATGTCAACGTGGAAATTTTGCGGGAAAAAAACCCTCAGTGAATTCCTAATAAACCTTGCACTCTCTCCGCTCGTCTCCCGCCGGAGATCCCCTACTCGGCTCCCTGCATCGGAGCTCTCCTGCTCGGCTCCCCGCACCGGAGCTCCCCTACTCGGGTCCCCACGCAGCTTGCCCAGGCGTCTCCGGAGCTCCCCCTCATTGTTTATCTCCTTCACCGTATTGTTGGAAATATGCCCTAGAGGCAATAATAAAGTGATTATTATTATATTTCTTTGTTCATGATAATTGTCTATTATTCATGCTATAATTGTATTAACCGAAAACCGTAATACGTGTGTGAATACATACACCACAACATGTTCCTAGTGAGCCTCTAGTTGGCTAGCTCGTTGATCAATGGATGATCATGGTTTCCTGATCATGGACATTGGATGTCATTGATAACGGGATCACATCATTAGGAGAATGATGTGATGGACAAGACCCAATTCTAAGCATAGCACAAAATCGAATAGTTTCGTGTGCTAGAGCTTTTATAATGTCAAGTACCATTTTCTTAGACCATGAGATTGTGCAACTTCCGGATACCGTAGGAGTGCTTTAGGTGTATCAAACGTCACAACGTAATTGGGTGATTGTAAAGGTGCACTACATGTATCTCCGAAAGTGTTTGTTGGGTTGATACGAATCGAGACTGGGATTTGTCGCTCCGTGTGACGGAGAGGTATCTTTGGGCCACTCGTAATGCATCATCATAATGAGCTCAATGTGACTAAGGAGTTAGTCACGGATGATGTGCTACAGAACGAGTGCTTGGCGAAGCCCTGCCGGAGAACCGCAAACTCCATCACCACCACGCCGACGTGCTGCCGGAGTTCTCCCTCAACTTCTCCTCCCTCCTTGCTGGATCAAGAAGGAGGAGACGTCTCCGGGCTGTAGGTGTGTTGAATGCGGAGACACCGAACGTTCGGTGTTTGGATCGGATCACCGCGAGTACGACTCCATCGACCGCGTTCATAGTAACGCTTCCACTTTGCGATCTTCAACGGTATGAAGATGCTCTTCCACACTCGTTGCTGGTTTCTCCTAGATGATCTTGGTGTGACGTAGGAATTTTTTTGAATTATTACTACGATCCCCAATAGTGGTGTTAGAGCATATTTCTCCATATGTGGTTTTAGTAATTGACGACAATTCCTATGGACTAATGGTTGCCTTAAGTTATATTTATAGGATTTGTCCATAGGCACTTCTTGAAGTCCATCTGTTGGGTTTGAGGAGTTTATATGATGACCAAGATGGTATTCAAGGTATTATCCAAAGAATGGTCATAGAGACACAAGGTTGATCAAGATCGTCAGACAAAGAGTAAATCAAGATGATCAACACACAAAGCGTACAAGATGTACCGAGAGGGATCAAGTGATCCCATGGTATGGTAAGCATTGTCCATTACGTGTTTTGTGTACTAACCCATGGTCTTGGTGAGAGTTCTATGTGGGGGTTAGGTGTGTTTCCATGGGCTTGCGTCAAAAGGAAGATCTCATACAACCCATGAAGGATGACATCAAGTGGTGATCGTCATCAAGATTGCGGTGTGCAAGTTCAAGTGGATCAGCACGAATATATCATGCTTGAAGCTTGCCGTCCATTGTGGTGGCAATGGACTTGTGAAGATATGCTGAAGAGTGGCTCACCCATAGTGAGTATGGGGAGCAATCAACTAGTCTTCATCAAGCCAACGCAATCAAGAAAGGTGGTCCATCTTGAGGAAGCCAAGATCATCATCTAGATCAAGAGGACGAGGTGCAAGGTATAGGTTTTCCCTTGATAGGTTTTCTGTTTTAGGATAGATTGTTGTATTGTCAAGAGGGGCTCTCAAGTGAGTAGCTTGATCGTATCGTTCGTTGAGAGCTCAAACCATTTGCATCCTTGCATCATACTTCTTGGTTCTTGTTTGGTGTTTCTCTTTGTGAGTTTTAGAGCTTACGGTCATCTTCATGACAAGCTTGAGTTCATCGAAAACGGAGTCCATATGCATCTTCTATGATGTTTTCGATGTTGGGAGTTTTTACCGGTCTTATTCGAAGAAGGCTTCTCACCATTTTATTATGGGCCTTTTCTCACTTGCTTCTTATTGATATTTCTATCAAGATTGTGTTAGCCCATGTCGTTAGCTTTCCAACAAACTTGGTTTCGTTGAATTCGGAGTCCGTATGCGAAAGTTAGAGCAGTTTCAGTATCCAGCGGTAGTACCGCTCCTCGTGCCAGCGATAGTACCACTCCTGGTACCAGCGGTAGTACTGCTCCCGTAGCTGTACTATCACCCCCGGAGCGGTAGCAATTTCTTACTACCTCTCCCTAGTGGTAGTACCGCTCTAGGATCGGTAGTACTGCTCCAGGTGGGCTGTAGTACCGCTTCGGGACAGTAGTACCTCTCTCTGAGCGGTTGTTCTTCGTCGGACTTTTTGCAAAGACTTTCTTTAGAGGTAGTACCGCCAGGGTCTAGCGGTAGTATCGCCACGGGCTAGTGGTAGTACCGCCAGGGCTAGCGGTAGTACCGCTGTGCTCGTGCTGTAAGTGGGGGTAACGGTCTGATTTCTTCCCCCACTATATAAAGGGGGTCTTCTTCCCCCTTGACTAATTTATCCGTTGAGCTTGTGTTCTTCCCCCATTGTTGACCTTCTTAGAGCTTGCTAACTCTCAATCCCTCCAATGATTCTTGCTAGTTCTTGAGGAAAAAGAGAGAGGAGATCTAGATCCACATCTCCACCAATCACTTTCTCCTCTATGTGAGGGGACCCCCTTGGATCTAGATCTTGGAGTTCTTTGTGAGCTCCTTGTTTGTCCTCTCATATTTCTCCATAGCTTTTGTTGTTGTGGAGGGATTTGAGTGTGAGGGACTTGACCACTTCATGTGTTCTTTCCATTGCATTAGTTGCATCGGTTTGAGTTCTCCACGGTGATACATGGAAGTGAGAAGTTGAGAAGCTTATTACCCTTTGGTACTTAGTACCCTAGAGATTGTTCTTCGTGGACACTTTGGCGTCCTAGAAGCTTGGTGGTGTCTCGGAGCTCAATCATTGTGGTGTAAAGCGTCGGGGTTTCCAATTAGTTTGTGGAGATTGCCCTGAGCAATTTGTATGGGTACTGGTGACTGCCCCCAAGGGTTGCCATTTGTACGGGTTCGATGACCGCCCTCAAGGGTCCCTTAGTGGAATCACATCATCTTGCATTGTGCGAGGGAGTGAAGAGATTACGGTGGCCTTACTGGCATCTTGGGGAGCATTGTGCCTCCACACCGCTCCAACGGAGATTAGAATCTGCAAGGGTGTGAACTTCGGGATACATCATCGTCTCCGCGTGCCTTGATTATCTCTTACCCGAACCCTTTACTTATGCACTTTACTTTGTGATAGCCATATTGTTTATTGTCATATATCTCGCTATCACTTAGTTATTTATCTTGCTTAGCATAAGGAGTTGGTGCACATAGGTGAGCCTAGTTGTTTTAGGTTTTGTGCTCGACAAATTAAACATTAGTTTTATTCCGCATTTGTTCAAGCCTAAACCATAATTATTTTAAAGCGCCTATTCACCCCCCTCTAGGCGACATCCACGTCCTTTCAATTGGTATCAGAGCTAGGTCTCTCTTTATTAGGTTCAACCACCTAGAGAGTAAGGATGTCGACTAGGGGTTTAGGATTCTCTGACACTCTTAGTTTCAATGGCACAAATTTTGATGTTTGGGTAATTCACATGCTTAATCACTTTAGGGTCATGGACCCAAACTTGGAGCGAATTGTAGATATGGGTTTTTCTCCTCCAAAGGATTCTCAAAATATATCTTTAGAGGATGATAAAAACTCTTATCTCAATGCTCAAGCTTCTAATGTGCTTTTTGATGCTTTGAGCAATGTAGTTATATTTCAACTCATGCCATTCTGGGATGCTCATGAGTTGTGGACAAAGCTTCAAGATAAATATGGTATGTCCAAGATTTGTGGGAATGATTGTTCTCCATCCACATCCGGTCGTGTGGTCTTCTCAACTTCATCTACTTTACCTACATGTGGATTGCCACAAGGTAATGATATGGTGAGTAGTGGAGATCATTGCAATGATGATAGTGGGCTTATTGTTGATGATCCTTCATCACTATATTATTGCAATGCTTCATCTTTGGGCATTAACACTTCGAGCACTCTAAATGTTTTACATGCTTGTGTTGATAGTCCTTGCATATCATGTAAAAAATTCTTGACTAAATCTCATGATGATATGCTTCCTATATCTTGTTGCCATGATAAAAAATGTATATATTTCCTCGAGTTGTTGTGCTAACAATGTAGAGGAAATTCATCACTCCATGGAACAAGATGTGGCCTTGAATGATGCTTCAAGGGATCCTACATCATCATCTATTGTTACTCACTTTTGCCTTATGGCTAAGGCTTCAAAGGTATCTCCTACTTTGAATCCCAATGTATCTCATGATGATGATGTTGATGATAATGAGGATGAGAATATTGATGAATAGAGTGATATTATTGCATCCTTCAAAATTAAGGGTGAAATGATTTTTAAATCTCTTTATAAAAATAAACTTGCTTGTTCCAACTTCTTGGAAATCATGTCTATTGCCACTCAGGGCAAGAAATACATTGAGGAGTTGGAAGCTCATCTCGAGGAGCATGATGCCACCATTGAGACAATGGAAGGTCATGAGCGTGATTACGCTAACGAGATCGCGGACCTATCTCAAGCTCTTGAAAATGAACAAACCACCAAGGAATCTCTTGAGGAAACCTTTGCTATAGAATTATCTAGATTAAAGGAATCCCATGATAGAGCTCTCGAGGTGGCTAATGATTTTAGAACTTAAAACGATAAGCTTGAAGTTGCACATGCTGAACTCATTGAGGACTATGAGCACCTCGAAAATGGCTCAAGGGCTATTAAGAGTTCACTCATCGAACTCACCGAGTGTCATGCTCAACTTCAAGCTTCATATGCTAAAGAGCTTGCCAAGTTGCCTTCTCCTCTTATTGTTAATAATGATGCTTGTGCTACTAACTCTACTTCTTGTGAAGCATCCATTTTAAAGGAGAATGTTGAGCTAAGGGCTCAACTTGAGTTGCTATCTAGCAATTATGGGAAATTGGAAGAAAGTCATGTAATGCCGACAAGCTCTCATTATGATATTCTAGTATCCCATAATGTGCTAAAATTAGCTCATGAGGCTATTACTACCAAGGTAACATTGAGTGAGCCTCATGTGGACATTAGCACTACTTCTAGTCAAAAAACTATATTGCCATGTGCTAGTCCTCGTAATTCATCTACTCATAATGTTGCTACATCTTGTAATGAATTACTTTCCATGCCTTGTTGCTCTAATAATGAAGCTTATACTTCCCCTAGTACTTGTGTTGATACTAACCATGTAGAGGAAATCAAAGAGCTCAAGGCCCAAGTCACTTCCTTGAAGAAAGGCTTGGAAAAGAGTCATGAAGAAATGTCCACACTCAACAATGTCTTGTGTGGGCAAAAATCCCCAAATGACAAAGATGAACTTGGATTCAACTCCAACAATAATAATAAGTCAAAAAGCTTCAATAAGAAGGGCCAAGAACAAGTCAAGAATTCGGCCAAGATTATTTGCTTCAAGTGCAAAATTGAAGGGCACCATGTTAGGTCTTGCCCACTAAAGAAGAAGCCCCAAAGTCACAAGCAACAAGGGAAACGGACACAAGTTGAATCACATACTCAAATACAAGTTGAATAAAGGCCCCTTCCCAAGAAGACCCAAGCCAACACTCTGCATGTTGAGAAATCAATAGGGAAGAAATTAAAGGGTAGATGTTGCTACTTTTGTCGTGAGAAGGGTCACTTCGCTTCTTCTTGCACGAGAGGTAATTTATCCAACCCAATCATTATTGATGATATCTGTTCTCTTGGTAAGGATAAGGTTGGCAATGTGTTTGCCAAGTTTGTTGGTACTCAAAGTGGTGTGAAGAAAAGTACCATTTGGGTTGCCAAGCCTATTGTGACTAACCTCTTAGGACCCAACGTGGTTGGGGACCAACAAGCTCAAACTTGATCAATAGGTGAATGTGGAGTACATTAGAGACTTGGATACATAATGAAGAATTAAGGGGTCTTCATCATCCATATTATCTCAAGCCAAGTCATTTGGATTATTGAGTTTCTATCTTATATCCAATGTGCCTCCTTACGATAACTTGTACTTAAACTGTTTACATTGTTAGTTGCTTGCCCCTTTGCATGTTGTGGTTTTGTACCTTGCATGTGTTTGTATATGTTGTGCTTCCAACTTGCTTATCTTGAGTAATCGAGTATGTGTATGTTGGTTTGCATATCATGTACATGTGAGTCTTGTATTAAGCCTTTTTGCATCTTGTTTGTATCTTTGTTGGCTCTTGCGAGAGAGTAACGGATTATCCCATTGTGGGGGAGTGATGTGCTTTGCACACCTCACAATCCTATAATTGTGTATACATGGGGAATGTGTATACATGGGGAATACCACTTAGTATTGATATTTCAAGATTATCTAGTTTCTATGTGGTATGTCTTACTCATGAGAAATTCAAATTCTATATGGTCCATTAATTATCTCTTGTTGGTTTTAATTTTCCACTTGTTAATATTGTTGGGTTATCACATTATGGGGGAGTAATATGCTATGTGCATATTACAAGCCTAGAAAATGTGTACATTTGAGGTATTGCCACTTAGTGTTGATATTGTAAATTATCTTGTTCCTAGGTGGCATGTTAGCTCTACAAATGTCATTTGCTTGCGTTTTATGGGTAAAGATGATCTTGGATATATTTGCGATCTACCAATGAGTATCATTTCCAAAATACTTCTTGTCCTTGACAATTGGTTTTCCCATCATGTGGTAGGAATTGCTAATCGTCTTTACATTGGATTTTGTGTTTCGTTTGTCTTCCTTGCCTCTTGTGGATCTATTTTAACATGTCTAGTGTTTTTATAGATGTAGAGAAAGTGATGATCCCATCTTGTGCATTTTGTATTTAAATGCAAATTCTATATAATGCACATCCCTTGGGGGAGCTATCCTATTTTCTTTAGAACACTCTCTTTATTCGCCCATCATAAAATCTTTTGATCCCCATCAAGTGTGTGTTGATGGGAGGCAAGTCTTGCTCTTTATGATGCTTTGTGCCATCATGAAAAATTTGTCGAGGGTTTGGTTTGTTGGAACCTAGCTCTCTTTTGGAAACTAGATACCTCGTGTTTTTTTCCTTCAATTGGTATCTTGTTTCCTTTTATTTGGCATGTGTAAATGGATATCTCATTCCTTTAGGTATGTTTTAATTGATATCCTTCAAGTGATAGTTTTTCGTTTGGTATCTTATTATCACTTGATACCTTGTCTTTTGGTGTATTATCAACTTTGTGTTGAGTTGATTCTTGAAAGCCTTGAGCATGCATATTTACTATATATAGCTTATTTTGCTTGCTTTCTTTCTTTGACCCAATATATAGGGGAAACTCCACCTTGTCATAAATTGGCTAAAGTGTGCATGAAATTCAAATTCATATCTATGTGCACATATGTATGTGGAGTTTGTCCTATGTATTGTTGGTTTTCTAACTCTTTGGTCCCAATGAGCTTGGGCACCATTTTGTTTGTTTTGTTGTTCCAGGAACAATTGGAGATGCGTTGGATGCTCGGCTAACCTATAAGGAAGGTGTTGAGACCATGTGATTATTGGAGCCAAGTTAGGATGATCAACGAACAACTATCTACTACATCAATCCAATGTTGTCTCGGTAACAAGTATCTACTTCATGCATTCATTTCTAGCAAAGGCCCAAACCTGTCTTTTCTTTTCCACGTTGCATCATGGCATGAATCTCTTGATTCGTTCTTGTAGTACTTGTTTCCTTTCTCAAAGCATCCAAACGATGATGTCTTATTGCTAGGTTGGATGTCTTTGATGTTCGTATGTTGGAAGTTCATATTGTACAATAAGAAAATATTAGGCCATGTGCTATGCTTCCAAGCAAAGATCTTATTGATATATTTATGACTTCCTTTTGGATATCTTGTTTGTTCCTTCTTGTAACCATTTAGTGTGTACATACTTCTTTGTGGATATATATCATCAGGATTGTCTTCTACTTAGAATCTTTTACACATGAGAGAAGTTACATCTCTAATTGATATCCTCTTTTCTTTGACGTCCACCGTTGCATTTCCTTTTTCAATTTTGGTGGCTTCGTGAAAGGATTTGTCTTGAGTGCATATCTTATTTTCCTACATCTTGATGCACACTTTGGCCGTGAAGATTATTTTTCCTCATGCTTGTATTGATGAGGGTTTTACCATTTCGATTGGTATCCCTCCTCTTGACAAGGTTCTTATTTCCTATTTTCACCATGGGTTGTGGCAAGCGTTGGTTCTTATTTTGTTTATTAGTAAGCTTGTGAACCCATTTTCTAGTATGTGTGCGTGGGAATGATATGTCTTGCACTTTGTTTCTCATTTCATCAAGACTATGTTGATGAGTAATGCTCATCCTTGTCTTAGTCTTCTCAAGTGCTTTGCCATGACTCACACACAATATTTTGGTTGAGCCTATTCTTAAGTTGCTTCTTTTACATGTTGCTCAACCATTTGTTTTGTGCAAGTGATATGCTTATTGTCTCATCTATATTCTTGCACTCGTTGTGTGTTTTTATTAATTTTGGGGGAGCAACGATCCTATTTTGTGCATGTAACGACTAAGATGCGGTCCTTTCCGATTTAGGGAACGAGGCCCCAAAATGGAAAGAAGCGCATCTAAGCGTTTCGCAAGCAAGATAAACATAGCACATACATAATAAAAGAATGACAAATAGGGAATCATTTGACATCTCATAGATAATATCAGAGTTTGCATCACACATTTATTCAGACAAGGTAGTTCCGCTACGGACTACATAACATGAGAAAAGGCTATGCTATCCCACATGCTTGCCCACGATCACGACCATGCCTCAGTCTTCTGGATAGTTCACATACAGGCGGTCGTTCTCCTCATCGTACTACCACACCGACTGCGTGCCATCTGGATCACCTGTGTCGGGCGTACCTGTACCTGTTGGGGTGTTGAAGTAATCTGTCAGCCACAGGGACTCAGCAATCTATGACCTCGGTACCGAAACTAGTCAAGGTATTAAGTAAGGAAAGTTCACTGTTTAGGTTGCAGCATCATAAGCATTTATGGTGGCTAACTTACGATGAACAAGATATAGATGTGGTGGTCTAGGCGAGCGGTCGAAGACTAGGTGATCACTAAGTGATCATGAACACCTACCTACGTCAAACATAACCCCACCATGTTCCCGATCGAAGAGAGATCTTCGAAGGGGACAGTCACGGTTACGCACACGGTTGGCAATTTTATTAGAATTAGTTCATGTTATCTAGAACCGGATGTTAACAAATATTCCAAGTTGCCACATAACCGCGGGCACGGCTTTCCGAAAGATTAAACCCTGCACGGGTGCTCCAACTAGTCCATCACAAACGGTCACGGGTCGCAAAGTAATCCTCTATCACGAATCTCGTCGGATTCCTTAGGGGAAAACCTCAACTCTGGGGAGAACCAAAGCTTCACCGGGATTCCTATACACAAGATATATTGCCAAGGTAAGACAAGACTAGCAGGACCTCCCGTCGTGTCGACGACCCCGATAAGAGCCGCGTATCTCAATCTCAGGACACGACGGATGAGCGATGGTTACCACGCCAAAACACCGAGTTGCCCCGGGGAGCGTAATAAGGTGCTCTGGGTTGGACCAACACTCATGAGGAGCACTGTCCCGGGTTGTTGATTAATTCCTCGGGGTAGCTATTCCCTATGCTAATTTATTATTAAGTGATTAGCAGATTAAAACCAATGTTGGGTCCTGCCGGACAAGTCTTAACACTACATGATTTATCAAGGGGGTCCCCATAACAACTCCGAACGTGTGAGGAGCGATCAGTTATGGAATCAAACACCGGTAGCCGAAAACTAAGGCGGCAATAATGGAACAAATCACCCGGCAAAAGTTAGGCCTTCCATCATTTACCAAGTATATAGGTGCATTAATTAAATAACAGAATCAGAACATAATGATATCAAAACTCATGTTATCACATGAGACAATTGCACGTGCAACTAGAAATGCTAACATTAGAAAAATATCAGTTTTCAGGGACTTAGTGAAATTCTCAGACTTTCACCACCTGTTTATGCTCTGAAGCATTTTGACAACACCAAAAGCAATATCTATAGGAAGTGAAATGTAATCAAAATTGACAGAGAGCTAGACAAACACAAAAGCTAAAACTCTCTAGTTGATTGCAAGGGCAGATTCCCAACACATGAACTTTTGCAAGCACAACTACAAGGGAAGAAAATATCAGCAGTTTCTCAGACTTAGTGAAAATCACAGATTTTCACTAAACTGACAATTTCAGCCACATGCCTACTTTGACAAAGCATAACTTGCACATACAAACTCCTAATCATAAAACAAAACCACCATGCTGTAGAGGGGTTCACCCTCTACTGCCACATCAAGGAATCACCCTCTTAGGCTCATCACATCACATGGAACCAAGCTCTAAACAAAGCATCAAACAAAAAAATGACATCTCCAGAAAGTGTTCCAAAGGGAAATCTGATTCCACCAATGGATTACTGGGATGATTCTACCCCAAAAACATATATAATACCTAGGTACTTGCATACAACAACTAGGCACAAAGCTAAGATGAAAAACTACATGGAATCACAAGGATGCAAATAGTGCTATATCACATGTGTTACACACTAGCTCATCACCTACACATGCATTTGCGCACACTCACAACTCCAATGGTGACATGAGGGTTTACACCTCATGTATGTGTGCCATAGCACATCACCATTCTCACACACATGCCTCAAGCATACACACACTCACATGCATTCACTCACATCAACTTCCACTATCACACACACATGTACGCTTGCAACACAAGAGCTCACTAAGGCAATACCATGCCTTGGGCATGTGGGTGTCACACACACATGCACACACACACATAATATCATGCATGCTTACATCTATAACAACACAAGGACATACTCCTACACATACACCAGTGCATAACACCACAAGCTCACAAACACAATCACTTGGGTGCTTGCACCACACAAGCACACACCTCAACATCACCTACACAAACATGTGGGTGCTTGCACCACACATATACTAGAAAACACCATGTGCACAACCTACACCTAGTGCACACTCACATACTAACACACACACATGTAAGCTTGCTCACACATACACCCAAGGATCACAATCTCCTACACATGCACATAACTAGAACAAGGTGAAAAACCTACTGGTGTTCATATTTTTGGCAAGACAACATTGCTGCCCAAGCATTACAACTAACTAACAAAGCAAAACAGCAAAACACAAAAAAATAACAAGAAAATAAAAAAAAGGATGGCCTGGGAATCAAACCCAAGACCTACTAGTCTAACACACCACCACACACCACTGTACTACACTTCTCTGGCTAGACAGAACAGAGAGAGTATACAGGATAAGCTATCTCCCCTACGCTACTGTGCCCAAGAAACAAAATAGCAAAAGGGGTGATGCCGCGGGGTTTCGAACCCACAACCATCTACTATGCAAAACACCACCTACGACTACGCTATGCTATCAAAACTTAACAGAGTAGAGGATGATACTCTTTTGGGTAACCCCTCTGTGCTCCTGCAACAGATCGGCGGCGACCGGAACAGGGGACGACCAACAATGAGGCTACGCCCCAAATTGATCCGCGGCTGCTTGCGGGGAGGAAGAGGGATCCACCTGGGACCCATTCCCGTGCCTACCACAGCAAGAGGAAGCCTGCCACGACGGCGCAACTATGCTCAGCTAGGCGGCGGCTACGGCGACGGAGCGGAGGCTCTACGGCCCTGGGATGCTACGCGCGAGGCGGAAAAGGAACATGAGGACGAGCAGCTCACCCTGGAGTTCCCGGGGACGATCGGCTTCGACGGAGAAGAAGAAGAGGAAGTAGCCCTCGCGCGACCCGCAGCTTGCTCCGGTGACGATGACGCGGAGGAGACGCCAGGAAGGAGGATTGGCCTCGCTAGCGTCGGGAATGGAATGGGGGTTGATCCCCCATCCTCGTGGACGGCTCGGGCTTGACGGAGACGTGTTGACGACGAGGGGAGGGACGACGGAACGCCGGCGGCGATCACTGAACCCTGAACCTCTCCTACAGATCTTACCTGACGGGGAGAGGGAGAGAGAGATGGAAGGGAGGTGGTGGTGCTTGGAGGGAGGACGCGGAACCCTAGGCAGCAGGGCACGCACACTGAGGTTATATAGGGCATCGACGTCCGTGAACTCACGGCGTCGCTACGCTCTCTCAACCTCGCGCCAGATACTGACAGAAGAAACAGGGGAAGGGAACAAGACGCCATCAGAGAGAAGGGAGGAACGCGCGTGGGCTGTTGCTGGGGCAAACAGAGAGGGACAAGATGGGCCACGGGAGGGGAAGGAGGCCCATGCTGGCGCTAGATAGAAGAAGAAGGAAAACCTTTTGGTTTTCCTATTTAAGACAAAGCCAGCAAACAATAAATCTCCTAGGTAATCTATGGCTTCAAAAATAAAGATAAAAATGCCCCTGGTCATAAGGAATTATGACCTATTTAAATAAAATGATAAAGGAATTATTGGAGCATTTAAATATTTACAAGACATAATTTAAATAACTGTTTTGTGAATATCTACCCCACTTAAACAAACTTTAAACCTAGCACCACATTCACCACAAATCACTTTGAAATATAAACATCTTTGAATAAGGGAAAGGGCAAGTAAAACTTGAGCTTTGAGAAAAATGGAGAGGGGGGTTTGAAACCTATTGAAATCTAGCAAATTTGCAACCCAATTACAAACCCCACTCCACATCACTTCACATAGAACCTCACACCACATAGCACATCCATGGAACAACAACAACAACAAAACAATGAAGGCATGGATGAATGGATGCAAGAATGCAAGGGTAGGCAAGCTAACATCACATGAAATAACACATGCGTAGATCTCACATGGCAATGACAAGATGGACCCACATACAAGAAGGTTCCAAATATGGCAAGTTACACTCTCACGCATTACAAACTCTCCCACACTACAAAAAGATCTCGTCCCGAGATCTAGGACTGAAAGAACTCTGGGAATTCAGAACGGAGGTGATCCTCGTGTTCCCAAGTGGCCTCTTTATCGGATGTGACCACTGCACCTTGAGAAATTTGATAGACTTGTTGCGGGTCTTGCGTTCAGTCGCCTCAAGAACCGCAACTGGATGCTCGCGATAGGATAGGTCGGGTTGAAGGTCGATGTCTTGAAGATGAACTGTGCGCTCGGGAGTCTTGAAGCATCTCCAGAGCTAAGAGACATGGAACACGTCTTGCACATTTGCAAAGTTTGAAGGGAGCCCAAGATGATACGCAAGGTCGCCTCTCTTGCCAACAACTCTAAAAGGACCCACGAAACAAGGCGCGAGATTGCCTTTGATGCCAAAACACTGTCTACCCTTCATAGGGGACACCTTGAGATAGACAAAGTCATCGAGCTCATAAGACATGTCATGATGCGTGCTATCATAATAGCTCTTCTGACGGGATTGCGCTGCTCTGAGATTATCCCGAATGACCCGACACATCTCTTCAGCTTCTTCTATCAAGTCATTCCCAAGAATCTGACGCTCGCCGATCTCAGACCAGCTGAGCGGGGTACGTCACTTCCTGCCATAGCGAATCTCAAACGGAGCTTTGCCTGAACTAGGTTGATAAATGTTGTTATACGAGAACTCAACGAAAGGCATGCAGTCTTCCCACTTCATGCCAAAAAGACTCTCTCCACTTGCCCGCTAGTCTGAGGATGAAAAGTTGTGCTGAATTGTATCTTCGTACCCATCGCAGACTGAAAAGAGTCCCAGAACTTGGAAGTGAAGATACTTACGCGATCCAAAGAAATCAACATAGGCACGCCGTGCAAAGATACTATCCTGGAAGTGTACAGATCTGCAAGCTGAGCTGTCGAAATGGATTCCTTGACTGGAAGAAAATGAGCCACTTTACTCAACTTGTCGATGACGACGATGGCATCGTTACCCTTCTTGGACTTCGGAAACCCGGTGACGAAATCCATCTCAATATGGTCGAACTTCCACTCGGGAATGGGCAATGGATGCAAAAGACCTGCTGGACATTGATGCTTGCTACTGCGACAACAGACCTTCCCTGGTACGACGCCAGGAATCCTGCTACTACGGCTACGCCTTTAGGGACTTCCTTGGAAAATATGCAAAGGATTTCCCCGCGGCCTTGGAGCCTTGCGGTGGTGTTCCCTTGAAGAGGAAAGGGTGATGTAGCACAGCGACGGTAAGTATTTCCCTCAGTTTTGAGAACCAAGGTATCGAACCAATGGAAGATCTCGTCAAGTCACAAGTACCTGCACAAACACAAAGAGCTTGCACCCAATGCTATGAAGGGGTTGTCAATCCCTTATAGATTGTTTACAAAGTGAGAACTGAAAGCAACAAAGTAAACAAGCAAAGTAAAAGTGAAAGTGGAAACAATAGGTGTGAATAGACCCGGGGGCCGTAGTGTTCACTAGTGGCTTCTCTCATGAAAGCAAGTAGATGGTGGGTGAACGAATTACTGTCGAGCAATAGATAGAACCGCACAAAGTCGTGACATTATCTAAGGCAATGATTATATCTATAGGCATCACGTCCAAAACAAGTAGACCGATACTTTCTGCATCTACTACTATTACTCCACACGTCGATCGCTATCCAGCATGCATCTAGTGTATTAAGTCCAAAAGAACAGAGTAACGTCTTAAGCAAGATGACATGATGTAGATCGACAGTCTCATATCTACGATAAAAGCCCATCTTGTTACCCTTGATGGCAACAACACGATGCGTGCCTTGCCGCCCCTTCTGTCACTGGGAAAGGTCACCACACGGTATGAACCCAAAACCAAGCACTTCTCCCATTGCAAGAATCATAGATCTAGTTGGCCAAACAAAACCCAAGACTCGGAGAGAGTTACAAGGATATCAAATCATGCATATAAGAAATCAGCAAAGACTCAAATATAATTCATAGATAATCTGATCACAAATCCACAATTCATCGGATCTCGACAAACACACCGCCAAAGAGGATTACATCGGATAGATCTCCATGAAGATCATGGAGAAGTTTGTATTGAAGATCCAAGAGAGATAAGAAGACATCTAGCTACTAATTACGGACCCGTAGGTCTGAAGTGGACTACTCACGAGTCATTGGAGAGGCGATGATGTTGATGTAGAAGCCCTCCAACTCCAAAATCCCCTCCGGCAGGGCACCGGGAAGGGTCTCCAGATGAGATCTCGCGGAAACGGAAGCTTGCGGCGGCGGGGAAGTGTTTTCGTGGATGCCCTGATTTTTTCTAGATTTTTAGGGAATTTATAGGCCAAAGACCTAGGGCAGGGGAGCGCCAGGGGGCCACAAGCTTGGTTGCCGCGGCCTCCCCCTGGCTGCGGCAACATGGCTTGTGGGCCCCCTGTGGGCCCACTGCCTTGGCCCTCAAGCCTCCCGATCTTCTGTCGTTCTGGAAAAATTTATTTCGGGGATTTTATTCCGTTTGGACCCCGAGGATTTAATCAACAACCCGGGCCAGTGCTCCTCATGAGTGTTGGTCCAAACTAGATTCGTGTGCGGGGCCAACCCGGGGCAACTCGGCAGATGTCTATCTGGCCACTGTACGCTGTGCTCATCCGTCGTGTCCTGAGACTGAGATACGCGGCTCTTATCGGGGTCGTCGACACGACGGGAGGTCCTTCTAGTCTTTTCTTACCTTAGCGATATATCTGGCGTATAGGAATCCCGGTGAAGCTTTGGTTCTCCCCAGAGTTGAGGTTTTCCTCTAAGGAATCTGACGAGATCACGAGATTCGTGATAGAGGATTACTTTGCGGCCCGTGACCGTTTATGATGGACTAGTTGGAGCACCCCTGCAGGGTTTAATCTTTTGGAAAGCCATGCCCACGGTTATGTGGCAACATGGATTATTTGTTAACATCCAGTTATAGATAACTTGAACTAACTCTAATAAAACTGCCAACTGTGTGCGTCACCGTGACTGTCTCTTTCGAAGACCTCTCTTCGATCGGGAACACGGTGGGGTTATGTTTGATGTAGGTAGGTGTTCAGGATCACTTAGTAATCACCTAGTCTTTGACCGCTCGCGTAGTCCACCACATCTACAACTTTGATCTTCGTAAGTTATCCACCATAAATGCTTAGGATGCTGCAACCTAAACACCGAACCTTCACCACCTAATAACTTGACTAGTTCCGGTACCAAGGTCATCGATTGCTGAGTCCCCGTGGCTCACAGATTACTTCAACACCCCGACAGGTACAGGTACGTGCGATGCAGGTGATCTAGATGGCACGCAGCTGGCGTGGCAGTACGATGAGGAGAACGACCGCCTGTACGTGAACTATCCAGAAGACCGAGGCCGTGGTCGTGATCGTGGGCAAGCATGCGGGATAGGATAGTCTTTTCCTTGTGTTATGTAGTCCGTAGCGGAACTACCTTGTTTGAATAAATGTGTGGATGCAAACTCTGATATTATCTATGTGAGATGGCAAATGAATGCCATGTTTGTCAATCTTAAATTATGTATGTGTTATGTTTATCTCGCTTGCGAAACGCTTAGATGCGCTTCTTTCCCTTTTGGGGCATCGCCCCCTAAATAGGAAAGGACCGCATCTTAGTCGTTACAGCTGATTTCAAAGATGTGTTGGAAAATTGTAAAGAAGGGAGAACATGGAATAAGTTCATCATTAATAATGGATTTGCGTTTCGTGCTAACAAGCTATGCATTCCAGCTAGCTCCTTTCGTCTTTTGTTGTTACAGGAGGCACACGGAGGAGGATTGATGGGACACTTTGGCATAAAGAAAACGGAGGACATACTTGCTACACATTTCTTTTGGCCAAGGATGCGACGGGATGTTGAGTGTTTTGTTGCTCACTGCACGACATGTCAAAAAGCTAAGTCATGACTTAATCCTCATGGTTTATATATGCCTTTGCCTGTACCTAGTGTTCCATGGGAGGATATATCTATGGACTTTGTTTTAGGTTTACCTCGAACAAAGAAGGGGAGGGATAGCATATTTTTTGTCGTGGACAAATTTTCTAAAATGGCACACTTTATACCATGTCATAAAAGTGATGATGCCACTAATGTGGCTGATTTGTTCTTTCGTGAAATTATCCGCTTGCATACTGTGCCAAATACGATTGTTTCAGATCGTGATCCTAAATTTCTTAGCCACTTTTAGCGATGTTTATGGGCTAAGTTGGGGACAAAATTACTTTTTAGTACTACATGTCACCCCCAAACTGATGGACAAACTGAAGTAGTCAATAGATCTTTGTCTACTATGCTTAGGGCTGTTTTGAAGAACAATCTAAAACTGTGGGAAGAATGCTTGCCTCATATTGAATTTGCTTATAATCGTTCGCTCCATTCTACTACAAAGATGTGGCCTTTTGAAGTTGTGTATGGTTTCCTACCTCGTGCACCTATTGATTTGTTACCTCTTCCATCTTCGGAGAAGGTTAATTTTGATGCTAAAGAACGTGCTGATTTGATATTAAAGATGCATGAGGTAACTAAGGAAAAGATTGAGCGCATGAATGCTAAATATAAACTTGCTGGTGATAAGGGTAGAAAACATGTTGTCTTTGCACCTGGAGATCTTGTTTGGTTGCATTTGCGTAAGGATAGGTTTCCTGATTTGCGCAAGTCAAAACTAACGCTGCATGCTGATGGTCCTTTCAAAGTGTTAGAGAAAATAAATGATAATGCATATAGACTTGAGCTGCCTGCAGATTTTGGGGGTTAGTCCCACTTTTAAGATTGCAGATTTGAAGCCATATTTGGGTGATGAAGATGAGCTTCCGTCGAGGACGACTTCAGTTCAAGAAGGGGAGGATGATGAGGACATCAACACCATTGTTAGACCCACAACCCTAGCCGGTATACATATTGGACCAGTTACTAGAGCTCGTGCACGCCAATTGAATTACGAGGTACTTTTGTTTCTTGGGAATACTTCTAATGTTCATGAACATATGATGTTTCCTAAGTTAGATACTTTTGTTGTGCTCATGAAAGAAGGACCTAGCATGGACAAGAAGGATATCCGTTGGAGCAGGATCAAGCATGGAGAAGAAGGTGCACGGGCGGGAGAGAACAATGGAGCTTCCACTCGTGATATTCGCACTCTAAAGGCACCATAAGGAGAGCATGAAGGCTTTGGACGAAATATTCAAGACGCCACTTTATAAATTTCGCCCATAGGCTATTATAGGTGTTGCGCCACCTTATTTTTGGGCCAGGCCCATGTAATTTCGAAATACCATAATATAAGCTATTTTTAGAGTACGTATGTGTGGGGAAACCGAGTTTAGGGATGTTTTCGGACCCCCTCCTCCAAGGGTCACGAAATTGCCTCTCTATTCCCTCATATATACAGCCCTTAGCGCACCGTTTAGACTTGGGTTTTGTTTAGATTACAAGTTCGCCATAGCTGCAACTTCGCCTTCTTCGTTTGTGTTCTACAACCAGACAAAGGCGTCACAGAACCGCACCTTTATCAATAAAGCTTTCCTCTTATATTCGCAATATCTTGATTGCATCTCGGTTTCTTGCTTGTTCTTCGTTTGCGTGCAGGAAACAGACCTTCGTGGTCAGGTTGATCATGCTCCGGCGTGGTCAATAACCTCTCGGAGTTGGTTTAGCGATTGCTAAGGCGCGACGTCCTCACACGTTCGTAGTCGTATCGTCAAAGTCTACTCCACCAAAATGATTCCCACGATCTCATCGAAAGACAGAGACAACTTCGCCTCTATCATTGTGGTCCACTTCCCTATGTTTACGGGGGTGCGGTAGTAGGCCTCTTTGTCCATATCCTTGAGATCTTCGGAGGCGTAGCCTAGTGTGTCGGTTAGATCTTCGACGATGGCGATCAAGTGGGTGGTGGGTGGGTCGTAGAAGTCCCCATAATCCACATCGGAGCCGATCTTTGAACAAGTCGGACTTCGGGTAAGCGAGATTTGGAGCGACTAGATTTGGTCGAGCATCTCGTATAACATCGAGAGGCTGACCTCACCAATCCTTTATGTGTTTTCGGAGTTAACCTCTACGACTTTCCGGGAAGGAAATCAATTCGGCAATAGTCGTTTCCCTTTGTCTTGACAGAGCGGTCAGTTCCAAGCTCGAGGCGTTCTCTCCGAGGAGGAGGAGACCAAGACCATGGTCGGACAGGGGACCCGGAGATAAGGCTTTGGGGTTTTGCACTTCACCGGATGAGGCCGTGAGGTTAGCGGGGAACAGATTGCCCCGTGAGTTGGTGGAGACTTCGAACTCTCCGAACCTTATCCAGTGACCGCGGACAAAACCACTGATTAGGCTAGGATGACCGGTTAGGTCCGTACTCAACGTCGAGTAGTCGAGCGCGGAGATGTATCCGGGGGCAAGGATGCCCTCGTCGCGGACTCGGTCGTCGATGATCAAGCGAGCCATCTATCTTTGCAGTGATCTAGCGACGGGACTCTCAATGAAAGCACCAATGTCGGCGTCAAAACCGGCAGATCTCGGTTAGGGGGTCCCGAACTATGGAGCTTAGATCGATGGATTGCAGGAGAGAGGGGGAGACAATGTTTACCCAGGTTTGGGCCCTCTTGCGGAGGTTAAACCCTACGTCTGCTTGATTATATTGATGGGGAACGATGATTACACAGTTGATCTACCTCAAGCTCGTATGAGCTAACCTTAGATCAGATGATGCCCTACTACGTATAGGGGCCTCCGATTTATATATACACCAGGTGATATGGAGCATCCCACGGACATCACCATGGAAATAGCCCCTTTGCTAAGTGACACGTGCTACATCTACTTCATACATATAAAGGTGAATATTCTCCTTTACAGGTGTCAGCTTGTGCCCTTCGAGGATGGTATACTACTTGACACTCCTCTCGTGTGCATGCATAGGTATTGCCGGAGCTTCCCAGATGATGAGGAGGAGTGCCAGCACCTCCATACGACTACACCATCGGCGAGGGAAGCGTGTAAGAGAAGGAAGAAGAATGAATATCGGCTTCTCAAAGACCCGGACCTTCCGGCCTGCCCGGAACCTCCGGACCCCAGAACTTCCGGCCTACCCGGACCTTCCGGCCTCCGTCGACAAGAGAAGCACCGAGGCGCGCCAACTCTTGGGTTATCCCGGACCTCGCCCGGAACCTCCGACGCCCGGAACTTCCGGCCTCAGCGCACCCGGAGCGCGCCAACACTCGGGAAACCCCGCACCCTGTCCAGACCTTCCCCGGAACTTCCGTCCTGGGCGTGCCACCACTCGGGCCCGAGGCCCATGTACCCCTCTCTCCCTCCTATCTCACCCTAGACTATATAAGGGTCTATTTGGGACTGCTTCAATTCACCAAAATCAGCTTTACTTCATCAAATTAATTGTGGAGCAGTTTCATACATAAGCTATAGCACTATCAAGAGAATGTTTGGCTTCCATCTAGCTCCAACTTAGAGAATAGAAAATTTGGTGGAAAGAATCTATTTGATTGGTTGAGGGGAAGGAAATGAAGGGGTATCCACTTACTGGTCGCAGTGGTGGGTAATTTTCCCCCAACTCCAGCTTCTAGTCTTTTTTGGAGCACCCTTTGAGGAGCTTCATAAAAAACTTTGAAGTTGTATCCCAGATTCTAGTTTTTTTTGTGGAGCAGCATATCGTGGAGCTACCCCGTATGGCTTGTTTTTTCTCGAGCAAAGCTGAATTTTAAGGAGCAGAGCAGTCCCAAACAGGCTCTAAATACTTGTCTCCCACCTTCGTTTTAGGGTTAGCTAACCTTATGCATATCATTTGTTAAGCATAGCTCCATCTACTACCTCCTCCCATGGAGATGCCTCCATGTGAGAAGACCACGTAGTGGATGACAAGGCCCCTTTTGAGGGAAGATCCCCTAGTGGATCCAAGGCACCATCTCCCCATGGGATTTGGGATGAACCCTACCATGTATCTTACTTTCCCTTTGTTGTTCATGTACCCTTGTGGATCTTGTGTGTGGTGAGTCTAGGGGATGTGTCATTGGTCTTGTTCTTAAGTGTTCCCCTGTGATTTCTCCTCGTTCTTCCCCGTATTCTTCGTGTTCTTGAGGAACCCCCCTCCAATTCGTGAAAGATCGACAACCACGGGTGTGCCCTTTATCATATTGGTATCAAGAGCCACTTCTTTGATGAATTTGGAGTCCCTCCCGTCGATTTCTAGCCTCAATTTTGTGCATTTTTGTCCCAATTCAAAAATCCCCACCAAAAACATCCATACCAAAAATTTTGTGACTTGGTTCTTGTGAGATTTTGTTGATTTTTTATCCTTGGAATTCATGTTTAGCAAGTAGATCTAGCTTCCCCTCCACGAAATTCCCCACAATTTTCTTCCGCCCCCCATCAAATTTGACCATGGAAATCGAGTTTCCGCCCCCATTTCCAGATCTGAAAACTGGGTTCATCCCAGAAGAAAAATCATGACCAGCAGAACTTCCGGTACCCCCGAGACCTTCCGGAGCCCGGAACTTTCGACCTAACCAGAGTGTGTGCATGGTTTCAGTTTCAGCCTTTTCACCGTTTCGGTGATAACTTCTACTCCCGAACTCTGATTTGAGTGTTCTTTGGCTCGTTTTGAAGCTATCGATGTGCCTGAGAATCTCATCTTGGTTTGACCACCATTTGACGCCATAAACTTTTTGAATTTTGGCATCTTTGCCTAGGCCTCCATCATAACCTCCGCATAGTTTTCCCACCATACTTTTCCGCCAACACAACCCTATTTTGTTTCAGATTTTGAGTTGCGGTTCCCATTTCCTAAGGTGTTTCAAATAATTAGGGACGGTTCGACATCGACAACACCGCAGCTCATCATCACCTCGGCCTCGACATCGACATCGGCCACTTCGCCTTTTCGCACCCAACCGTAAGCAAGGACGGTAACCTCGATGACATCATTGTCTATTTCCTTGCCATTGCTTTTATCGCTATGAGCCTATTGCGTACCTTAACTATTGAGACTAGCGAGTTGAGAATTGTCGTGCCACATTACTTGTGCACCGTAGTGATACTCTTATGTCGCATAGCTACATTTAGCGTGCGAACATCTTGTTAACTACTTTGTGCCATAAGTCTCTCCCATGCATACACATCATACTTGTCTCATATATATATATATATATAGAAACTCTATTCATCATCCAGGGTGCAGAATAGTTTATTCTTCACCCGAGATAATCTTACGATCAATTTACAAATAAATTACATTTGAAATACAAACAGTTACATTTATATTAAATCACTACGTAAAATTTGTCAAAAGAAAAACAAAAATATAGGTCACAAGACCAAAAAAATTGAATTTATTGTATTTTTTGCACTATTTTTGTATGTACGTAATTTTACGTGACATAAATATTTTTACATTGATTATATTTTTTTACGGTCTCATTTTACGTATAAAATAAGACAAAATTTACGGAGCGTAAAATTACGATGCATTGATGTTAAAATAGAGGAGGGTGAAAAATAACTATTCCTCATCCAGGGTGACGAATAGCGCGACCCTATAAAAAAGAGCAAAACAAGAAAAAACTTTTAAGCAAAAGAGGAGATACAAAAGAGCTTCTAAGAAATAGCAATAGCATCGCCAAATTGCATATCATATTGGTAGCATATCATAGCATACTTGATCATCTTGGATCATACATACATAACATACTTGGGATTGAAGATGTCACATTTACTCTTATAGGTTGGTGCAAAAGCGCGCATCTAGCCCATTTAAGCAATCGAGCTATTGTCTCTCAAGTATCCGTGCAACAAGAGCTTTTCCCGGTTCTCACATATTTTTTGCTCATTCCTTGGTTGCGCGGATCCCATTTATCTATCTGTTTGTGTTTTCCTAGTGCCACCATAGCTATTAATCTATTTGCTTTCCATTGCAATTTTGTGAATCTTCCTCAACATTTTCGATATCTTGACTAACATTTTGCTTGAATTTTGTGCCACTTGTCCTAACCGAGCCACTCGATAAGCTTTACTTGTAGGTGTGCGTGAACAAGTCTGGTACCAATTTCACTATTCTCTCCTTTCACATTGAGTGAAACGGGATATCCTCAACTTTGGGAATCTGTATTGGTATTGTTTATCTCATTTCCCACTCACCTTTGCTCGGGTGTTGTGATGGATAGGCAAAGCCCATCTTCTCCGGTCTTCAACGACAACGACGGTGCGAACAACTACATCACCCAAACACTTGAGTGGCTCGCCATCGATATACAGCACTCCGAAGCTTGGAGAAGATACTACATCGACAACAAGTTGGATGCACACACGAAGGAACTTTGACATGTGTTGGCCAACTACAAGTCTTCTTCCCCTTTGTCATCTTCAAGGCGGAGACGCTCAAGTCATACATCTTCTGAATGCAATCGACTACAAGCTTCGACGCCAGCATCAAGGCGAGTGACTACAAGCACGGATGACCCTTCCATCTTCGGAAGCATCCCATGAGGATGGCCGAGCACGGGAGTTTCCCTTAGGTCATAGAGGAGAGTGATGATGTGCCATCTTTGGCCTTCATCCATGACCATGGCGACAAGACGGTTGAGCATGGGATTTTCCTTCGACCACGACGGCGTCTCAAGATGAGTTGAGAGACTTTTGCCACCATATTGATGTTGGGGAACGTCGCATGGGAAACAAAAAATTTCTTACGCGCACGAAGACCTATCATGGTGATGTCCATCTACGAGAGGGGATTTCCGATCTATCTACCGTTGTAGATCACACAGCAGAAGCGTTAGTGAACGCGGTTGATGTAGTGGAACGTCCTCACGTTCCTCGATCCGCCCCGCGAACCGTCCCACGAACCGTCCCGCGATCCGTCCCACGATCTAGTGCCGAACGGACGCCACATTCGCGTTCAGCACACGTATGGCTCGACGATGATCTCGGCCTTCTTGATCCACCAAGAGAGACGGAGAGGTAGATGAGTTCTCCGGCAGCGTGACGGCGCTCCGGAGGTTGGTGGTGATCTAATCTCAGCAGGGCTCCGCCCGAGCTCCGCCGAAACGCGATCTAGAGGTAAAACCGTGGAGGTATGTGGTCGGGCTGCCTTGAAAAAGTTGTCTCAAATCAGCCCTAATAGCTCCATATATATAGGAGGAGGGAGGGGAAGCTTGCCTTGAGGCTCAAGGAGCCCCAAGGGCTGCGCACCAAGGGGAGGAGGTGTCCTCCTCCAATCCTAGTCCAACTAGGATTGGAAGGTGGAGTCCTTCTCTCCCTTCCCACCTCTTTTTTTTCTTTTCTCTTTGATTTTCTATCTACGGCGCATAGTGCCTTCTTGGGCTGTCCCACCAGCCCACCGAGAGCTAGTGCGCCACCCCCAAGGCCTATGGGCTTCCCCAGGGTGGGCTGCCCCCCCCCCCCCCCCCGGTGAACACTCGGAACCCATTCGTCATTCCCGGTAACTCCGAAAACCTTCCGGTAATCAAATGAGGTCATCCTATATATCAATCATCATTTCCGGACCATTCCGGAAACCCTCGTGACGTGCGTGATCTCATCCGGGACTCCGAACAACATTCGGTAACCAACCATATAACTCAAATACGCATAAAACAACGTCGAACCTTAAGTGTGCAGACCCTGCGGGTTCGAGAACTATGTAGACATGACCCGACTGACTCCTCGGTCAATATCCAATAGCGGGACCTGGATGCCCATATTGGATCCCACATATTCTACGAAGATCTTATCGTTTGAAACTCAGTGCCAGGGATTCATATAATCCCGTATGTCATTCCCTTTGTCCTTCGGTATGTTACTTGCCCGAGATTCGATCGTCAGTATCCGCATACCTATTTCAATCTCGTTTACCGGCAAGTCTCTTTACTCGTTCCGTAATACAAGATCCCACAACTTACACTAAGTTACATTGCTTGCAAGGCTTGTGTGTGATGTTGTATTACCGAGTGGGCCCTAAGATACCTCTCCGTCACACAGAGTGACAAATCCCAGTCTCGATCCATACTAACTCAACGAACACCTTCGGAGATACCTGTAGAGCATCTTTATAGTCACCCAGTTACGTTGCGACGTTTGATACACACTAAGCATTCCTCCAGTGTCAGTGAGTTATATGATCTCATGGTCATAGGAACAAATACTTGACACGCAGAAAACAGTAGCAACAAAATGACACGATCAACATGCTACGTCTATTAGTTTGGGTCTAGTCCATCACGTGATTCTCCTAATGACGTGATCCAGTTATCAAGCAAGAACACCTTGTACATAGTCAGAAGACCCTGACTATCTTTGATCAACTGGCTAGCCAACTAGAGGCTTGCTAGGGACAGTGGTTTGCCTATGTATCCACACATGTATATAAGTCTTCATTCAATACAATTATAGCATGGATAATAAACAATTATCTTGATACAGGAATTATAATAATAACTATATTTATTATTGCCTCTAGGGCATAATTCCAACATTCTCCCACTTGCACTAGAGTCAATAATCTAGCCCTCACATCACCATGCGAATTACATTGTAATAAATCTAACACCCATACAGTTCTGGTGTTGATCATGCTTTGCCCGTGGAAGAGGTTTAGTCAACGGGTCTGCTACATTCAGATCTGTGTGCACTTTGCATATATTTACGTCCTCCCTTTCGACGTAGTCGCGGATGAGGTTGAAGCGTCATTTGATGTGTCTGGTCTTCTTGTGAAACCGTGGTTCCTTTGCTAAGGCAATGGCACCCGTGTTGTCACAGCACAAGGTCATTGCATTCAGTGTGCTTGGCACCACTCCAAGATCCGTCATGAACTGCTTCATCCAGACACCCTCCTTAGCCGCCTCCGAGGTAGCCATGTACTCCGCTTCACATGTAGAATCAGCTACGACGCTTTGCTTGGAACTGCACCAGCTTACCGCACCCCCATTAAGAATAAATACGTATCCGGTCTGCGACTTAGAGTTGTCCGGATCTATGTCAAAGCTTGCATTGACGTAACCCTTTACGACAAGCTCTTCGTCACCTCCATACACGAGAAACATCTCCTTAGTCCTTTTCAGTTAATTCAGGATATTCTTGATCGCCGTCCAGCGATCCACTCCTGGATTACTCTGGAACCTGTCTGCCATACTTACGGTCAGGCTAACGTCCGGTCTAGTGCACACCATTGCATACATGATAGATCCTATGGCTGAAGCATAGGGGACGGTGCTCATATGCTCCCTATCTTTATCAGTTGATGGGCACTGAGTCTTACTCAATCTCGTACCTTGTAAAACTGGTAAGAACCCTTTCTTGGACTGTTCCATTTTGAACCTCTTCAAAACTTTATCAAGGTATGTGCTTTGTGAAAGTCCTATCAGGCGTTTCGATCTATCCCTGTAGATCTTAATGCCAAGAATGTAAGCAACTTCTCCTAGGTCCTTCGTAGAGAAACTTTTATTCAAGTAATCCTTTATGCTCTCCAAAAACTCTACATTGTTTCCAATCGGCAATATGTCATCCACATATAATATTAGAAACGCCACAGAGCTCCCACTCACTTTCTTGTAAATACAAGATTCTCCAACCACTTGTATAAACCCAAATGCTTTGATCACCTCATCAAAGCGTTTATTCCAACTCCGAGATGCCTGCACCAGTCCATAAATGGATCGCTGGAGCTTGCATACCTTGTTAGCATTTTAGGATCGACAAAACCTTCGGGTTGCATCATATACAACTCTTCCTTAAGGAAACCGTTAAGGAACGTCGTTTTGACATCCATCTGCCAGATTTCATAATCGAAAAATGCAGCTATTGCTAACATGATTCTGACGGACTTAAGCATCGCTGCGGGTGAGAATGTCTCATCGTAGTCAACTCCTTGAACTTGTGAAAAACCCTTTGCCACAAGTCGAGCTTTATAAATGGTTACATTGCCGTCAGCGTCCATCTTCTTCTTAAAGATCCATTTGTTCTGAATAGCCTTGCGGCCCTCAGGTAGTACTTCCAAAGTCCACACTTTGTTTTCATACATGGATCCTATCTCGGACTTCATGGCCTCCAGCCATTTGTTGGAATCTGGTCCCACCATTGCTTCTTCATAATTTGCAGGTTCATTGTTGTCTAACAACATGATTGAAAAACGGGATTACCGTACCACTCTGGAGCAGCACGTCGTCTCGTCGACCGGCGTGGTTCGATAGGAACTTGAACCGGAGTTTCATGATCATCATCATTAACTTCCTCCTCAACCGGCGTCGCAACGACAGAGGTTTCCCCTTGCCCTGCGCCACCATCTAGAGGGATGAGAGGTTCGACAACCTCATCAAGTTCTATCTTCCTCCCACTCAATTCTCTCGAGAGAAACTCCTTCTCGAGAAAAGCTCTGTTTTTAGCAACAAACACTTTTCCCTCGGATTTGAGATAGAAGGTGTACCCAACTATCTCTTTTGGGTAACCTATGAAGATGCACTTTTCTACTTTGGGTTCCAGCTTTTCAGGCTGAAGCTTTTTGACATAAGCATCACATCCCCAAACTTTAAGAAATGACAACTTTGGCCTTTTGCCACACCACGGTTCGTATGGTGTCGTCTCAACGGATTTTGATGGTGCCCTATTTAAAGTGAATGCAGCTGTGTCTAATGCATAACCCCAAAACGATAACGGCAAATCGGTAAGAGACATCATAGATCGCACCATCTCTAATAAAGTACGATTACGACGTTCGGACACACCATTACGTTGTGGTGTTCCAGGCGGTGTCAACTGTGAAATAATTCCACATTGTCTTAAGTGAGCACCAAACTTGAAACTCGGATATTCACCCCCACGATCAGACCGTAGGAACTTGATCTTCTTGTTACGATGATTTTCAACTTCACTCTGAAATTGCTTGAACTTTTCAAATGATTCAGACTTGTGCTTCATTAAGAATACATAACCATATCTACTCAAATCGTCAGTGAAGGTGAGAAAATAACGATATCCGCCGCGTGCCTCCACACGCATCGGACCGCACACATCGGTATGTATGATTTCCAACAAGTCACTGGCACGCTCCATTGTTCTGGAGAACGGAGTTTTAGTCATCTTGCCCATGAGGCATGGTTCGCACGTGTCAAGTGAATCAAAGTCAAGTGACTCCAAAAGTCCATCGGTATGGAGTTTCTTCATGCGCTTTACACCAATATGACCTAAGCGGCAGTGCCACAAAAACATGGCGCTATCATTGTTAACTCTAACTCTTTTGGTCTCAATGTTATGTATTTGTGTATTATCACTATCAAGATTCAATATGAACAATCCTCTCACATTGGGTGCATGACCATAAAAGATGTTACTCATAGAAATAGAACAACCATTATTCTCTGACTTAAAAGAGTAACCGTCTCGCAATAAACAAGATCCAGATATAATGTTCATGCTCAACGTAGGCACTAAATAACAATTATTCAAGTTCATAACTAATCATGATGGTAACTGAAGTGAAACTGTGCCGACGACGATTGCATCAACCTTGGAACCATTTCCTAAGCGCATCGTCACTTCATCTTTCGCCAGCCTTCGCCTATTCCGTAGTTCCTGCTTCGAGTTGCAAATATGAGCAACAGAACCAGTATCGAATACCCAGGCACTACTACAAGAGCCGGTTAAGTACACATCAATAACATGTATATCAAATATACCTGATTTTTCTTTGGCCGCCTTCTTATCAGCCACATACTTGGGGCAGTTGCGCTTCTAGTGACCCATACCCTTGCAATAGTAGCACTCTATTTCAGGCTTAGGTCCAGCTTTGGGTTTTTTCTTCGGATTGGCAACAGGCTTGCCGCTCTTCTTTGAATTACCCTTCTTCCCTTTGCCGTTTCTCTTGAAACTAGTGGTCTTATTCACCATGAGCACTTGATGCTCTTTACGGAGTTCAGACTGTGCGACTTTCAGCATCGCAAACAACTCGCCGGGTGACTTGTTCATCCCTTGCATGTTGTAGTTCAACACAAAGCCCATATAGCTTGGCGGGAGTGATTGAAGAATTCTGTCAGTGATAGCCTCTTGCGGGAGTTCAATCCCCAGCTCAGCTAGATGGTTTGAGTACCCAGACATTTTGAGCACATGTTCACTGACAAACGAATTCTCCTCCATCTTGCAAGCATAGAATTTATCGGAGGTCTCATACCTCTCGATCCATGCGTTCTTCTGAAAGATAAACTTCAACTCCTGGAACATCTCATATGCTCCATGACTCTCAAAGCGACGTTGAAGTCCCGGCTCTAAGCCATACAAGACTGCACATTGAACTACTGAGTAGTCCTCCTTACGTGTTTACCAAGCGTACTTAACATCTTGGTCAGCCATAGCGGGTGGTTCATCTCCTACCGCAGAATTAAGGACATAATCCTTCTTCCCAGCTTGTAGGATCAACTTAAGATTACGAGCCTAGTCTACAAAGTTGCTTCCATCATCTTTCAACTTAGCTTTCTCTAGGAACGTATTAAAATTCAGGGTGACTCTTGCGTGAGCCATGATCTACAACACAAATATATTCAAAGTGGACTTAGACTATGTTCAAGATAATTAGAGTTTAACTTAATCAAATTACTTGCTAAACTCCCACTCAAAAAGTACATCTCTCTAGTCATTTGAGTGGTTCATGACCCACTTACACTAGCTCAAGTCCGATCATCACGTGAGTTGAGTATAGTTTCAGTGATAAGCATCCCTATGCTAATCATATCAACTATATGATTCATGATCGACCTTTCGGTCTCATGTCTTCCGAGGCCATGTCTGCACATGCTAGGCTCGTCAAGCTTAACCCGAGTGTTCCGCGTGTGCAACTCTTTTGCACCCGTTGTATGTGAACGTTGAGTCTATCACACCCGATCATCACGTGGTGTCTCGAAACGACGAACTGTAGCAACGGTGCATAGTCGGGGAGAACACAATTTCGTCTTGAAATTTTAGTGAGAGATCACCTCATAATTCTACAGTCGTTCTAAGAAAAATAAGGTGCATAAAAGGATTAACATCACATGCAATTCATAAGTGACATGATATGGCCATCATCACGTGCTCCTTGATCTCCATCACGAAAGCACCGACACGATCTTCTTGTCACCGGCGCCACACCATGATCTCCATCAACGTGTCGCCATCGGGGTTATCGTGCTACTCATGCTATTACTACTAAAGCTACATCCTAGCAAAATAGTAAACGCATCTGCATGCACAAACGTTAGTTTAAAGACAACCCTATGGCTCCTGCCGGTTGCCGTACCATCGACGTGCAAGTCGATATTATCTATTACAACATGATCATCTCATACATCCAATATATCACATCACATCATTGGCCATATCACATCACAAGCATACCCTGCAAAAACAAGTTAGACGTTCTCTAATTTGTTGTTGCATGTTTTACGTGGTGACCATGGGTATCTAGTAGGATCGCATCTTACTTACGCAAACACCACAATGGAGATATATGAATTGCTATTTAACCTTATCCAAGGACCTCCTCGGTCAAATCCGATTCAACTAAAGTTGGAGAAACCGACACTTGCCAGTCATCTTTGAGCAACGGAGTTACTCATAGCGATGAAACTAGTCTCTCGTAAGCGTACGAGTAATGTCGGTCCAAGCCGCTTCAATCCAACAATACCGCGGAATCAAGAAAAGACTAAGGAGGGCACCAAGACGCACATCACCGCCCACAAAAACTTTTGTGTTCTACTCGAGATTACATCTACGCATGAACCTAGCTCATGATGCCACTGTTGGGGAACATCGCATGGGAAACAAAAATTTTCTTACGCGCACGAAGACCTATCATGGTGATGTCCATCTACGAGAGGGGATTTCCGATCTACGTACCCTTGTAGATCGCACAGCAGAAGCGTTAGTGAACGCGGTTGATGTAGTGGAACGTCCTCACGTCCCTCGACCCTCCCCGCGAATCGTCCCACGAACCGTCCCGCGATCCGTCCCACGATCTAGTGCCGAACGGACGGCACCTCCGCGTTCAGCACACGTACGGCTCGACGATGATCTCGGCCTTCTTAATCCAGCAAGAGAGACGGAGAGTTAGATGAGTTCTCCGGCAGCGTGACGGCGCTCCAGAGGTTGGTGGTGATCTAATCTCACCAGGGCTCCGCCCGAGCTCCGCCGAAACGCGATCTAGAGGTAAAACCGTGGAGGTATGTGGTCGGGCTGCCTTGAAAAAGTTATCTCAAATCAGCCCTAATATCTCCATATATATAGGAGGAGGGAGGGGAGGCTTGCCTTGAGGCTCAAGGAGCCCCAAGGGTTGCGCACCAAGGGGAGGAGTCCTCCTCCTCCAATACTAGTCCAACTAGGATTGGAAGGTGGAGTCCTTCTCTCCCTTCCCACCTCTTTTTTTTCTTTTCTCTTTGATTTTCTATCTATGGCGCATAGGGCCTTCTTAGGCTGTCCCACCAGCCCACCAAGGGCTGGTGCGCCACCCCCAAGGCCTATGGGCTTCCCCGGGGTGGGCTGCCCCCCCCCCCCCCGGTGAACACTCGGAACCCATTCGTCATTCCCGGTACATTCCCGGTAACTCCGAATACCTTCCGGTAATCAAATGAGGTCATACTATATATCAATCTTCGTTTCCGGACCATTCAGGAAACCCTCGTGACGTCCGTCATCTCATCCCGGACTCCGAACAACATTCGGTAACCAACCATATAACTCAAATACGCATAAAACAACGTTGAACCTTAAGTGTGCAGACCCTGCGGGTTCGAGAACTATGTAGACATGACCCGAGTGACTCCTCGGTCAATATCCAATAGCGGGACCTGGATGCCCATATTGGATCCCACATATTCTACGAAGATCTTATCGTTTGAACCTCAGTGTCAGGGATTCATATAATCCCGTATGTCATTCCCTTTGTCCTTCGGTATGTTACTTGCCCGAGATTCGATCGTCAGTATCCGCATACCTATTTCAATCTCGTTTACCGGCAAGTCTCTTTACTCGTTCCGTAATACAAGGTCCCGCAACTTACACTAAGTTACATTGCTTGCAAGGCTTGTGTGTGATGTTGTATTACCGAGTGGGCCCTAAGATACCTCTCTGTCACACGGAGTGACAAATCCCAATCTCGATCCATACTAACTCAACGAACACCTTCGAAGATGCCTGTAGAGCATATTTATAGTCACCCAGTTACGTTGCGACGTTTGATACACACAAAGCATTCCTCCGGTGTCAGTGAGTTATATGATCTCATGGTCATAGGAACAAATACTTGACACGCAGAAAACAGTAGCAACAAAATGACACGATCAACATGCTACGTCTATTAGTTTGGGTCTAGTCCATCACGTGATTCTCCTAATGACGTGATCCAGTTATCAAGCAACAACACCTTGTACACAGTCAGAAGACCCTGACTATCTTTGATCAACTGGCTAGCCAACTATAGGCTTGCTAGGGACAGTGTTTTGCCTATGTATCCACACATGTATATAAGTCTTCATTCAATACAATTATAGCATGGATAATAAACAATTATCTTGATACAGGAATTATAATAATAACTATATTGATTATTGCCTCTAGGGCATAATTCCAACAATTGAGAGTGTGAGTTACTTCACCACTAGCCCCATATATGATGAGTTGCCCCATTTCCCATGTGAGGAGGGCCACAATCCCCACCACTTGAGTGAGACGAGTGACTCCACCATATGTGACTTTGAGTGCAACTACCTAAAGGGAGTGAGTGAGCCAACACCACATAGAGCGAGTGAGGTAGTTGATACAACTTGTGAGGCCATTTTAATTTCTAACAACTTAACCTCTACCTCTATTGTGTCTTCTTCTTTGGTGCTAGGTCCCATACAGGATGTTGCGCCGATCCTCGATGACTTTGTTCCTCCTTTCGAGAAGATGATGGCCATTGTGGAAAATGATGCACCCACCACATGGTTCCATCACGATGAAGATGAGCACGAGTTGGTCTATGCCACCTCACCTACACCACATGAGTGGATTGAAAAGGGTAAAATAGGTGAAGGTGATGCTCTTGTCCCACCAGTGGACTATGTTGACATTGATTGTGTGCATGATGATGATTCCCATATTGCCATGTCTCATGATTATGCGACTTCTACATGTGATGAATTGCCCATTTATGATGAGTTTGACGATTCTCATGTGGAGTCTATCAGTTGCGATGCCATGTTGCATAGGATATCTTGTGAGAACTCTATGGGTCACATCATGTTTGACAATTCGCTTGACTTGTCATATGCTATGCATGAGATGAACCATATTGCATCTTTGCAATCTCATTGTAGTACCTATGCATAGGCTATAAAAATAAATCCAATTTGTGAATAAGACATAGATGACAAGCCCATGGTTATTGGCATTTGTTGTTCTTGTGATAATATTGCAATGTTTCCTTTGCATCATTTGCGCAATCGCTCACATATGCCATGCCATGATTACCATGCTTTGGATATGCATTATTTTGGATGTTGTCCATATTCTCCAAATTATGCTTCCCCTATTGCACCTCAGGAGACCCCTATAGTCCCTTCGTACATGTTAGGAGATTTTGATACATCCCATCCATTGCATGCTCCCCATAATTGTGTGCACCATATGCTTGTGCCACATAATTTTTGTAATTTGTGTCCAACTCATGTTGAACATAACAACTATCATTGCATGATGGATGACGTATTCCCTATACCATGCCTCAAATTTATTTGAGCATTGCATATATTGTGCTAACTCACACGTGCACATACACATCATAACGGATGATGTGTACATTTACCACGCACACACTTTGTTTTGTGTGTCTCCTTGTGTAGGTACACATGATTCTTCGTCAACCTCGCAAGTGCATCAGTTGACGAAACGAGCTCTAGAGAGCAACGGAGACATGCGCTACCATGGAGTGATTACCCTCCACCCACCCTCTTTGCGCAAATACTTCGCACATTTCTTCTACATGGCTCTCACATGGATATGGCTTATTGTACATTCCACTTATTATGCCCATATTGTCATGTTCACTTTGCATGATATGCTCATTTCTATGCCCTTGCCATGCATTTGTGACCCTTGCTTTGGATTGCATATGACACTATTGTATGACTTGTATGTGTATTTGCAAGCATGGTGAAGATATTTATCGTTATTTCCATGTTTTCTTTGTGCCCCATACCTATGATGATATATTGATCATATCTATTTTTCGTGCTTGCGACATGTCATGTGCATTGTCTATGCCAATTATTTGCTTACATGACATGATTGCGATGATTTCTTCTAGTATGTTGCATCTTCACACTTCTAGTTTGCACGACATGATCAATATGCTTGCCTATGTTGCATCACCAATGATTAATACTTGCTCATTTCATGCGGTTGATGACAACCATAGCCTTGCTTCACACATGAACGATTTTGCATATTGTCATATGTCTCCATGTGTTGCCTATTTCTTGCTATTGCCATGTATTGAGTGCAATGATGCTATTAATCTTGCTAATTATATTTCCCCCATAGCTTTCTCTCATGTTATTGGAGCTTTTGACATCTTTCATGTGAAGCATGCTTGTCCTCCTTCCTTGCAACATATGCCTTGTACCATGAATATTGCCATTGTTGCATCATATTATTCACGTTCTTGTGCTCCTGATGGTTTGTGCAAGAGAATAGAACCATCATGATGAATGATGTGTTCATATACCATGCACATACATTCTTTGTTTTGTTGTCTGTATGTGCAAGATGCTTCGAGTACAGGTCAACTTCCACATCACGTGAGTTGACAATTCGAGCTCTTGAGAGCGAGCCATGCTACACCGACGTGTTTCTTCATCGTGCTTGCTTGCACATCGGCATTGTGACGGTCGCACAAGGTCACGCTTTTGAGGCGACATCCTTCTTGAGCGTGGATATTGTGGCTCATCCTACTTGTGTTGCTTGTACCATGACATATATTGGTCATCTTGGACCACCTACTTGCACACATGTTAGTGATATAGAATTTCTTCACGAATGCCACATTGCTTGACTTGAGTTCCTCACACATGATGACCACCTGCTCTTTCTATTGTGTTGAGTGCCACACCATCTTCACTACACCATGTGCACATTATGCTTGGATTGCCTTGCACTTTGGATTGCTCCATGTGTTTAGACACTTCATTTTATTTGATGTTGTGAGTGATTTGTATGCCTACCATAGACCATTCGTTGAGCACTTTGTGCATAATTTCTATGATCTTGAGGTGGATGCTTGTTATATTGCCACATATATATGCATCCCTACCTCACCATTGCATACTTGTTTCCATGATTGCATCGTGTGTGCTCAATTTATATGCTTGCATGACATGCCACAATCCTTTGTCAAACCATATGATATGCATGAGGACAGCACTTGCTCGGTTATTCACCACTTGAATGCTTGGTTTTGCTCTAACGCTAACCACATTTGTTTTTCCAAGTGTTTGTCGTATTTTCACCTTTCGCGGGAATTCGTAGATGTTGAGACATTAGAGAGTGCCCTTTTAGAGCTTGATGATGCTCAGCGCTTGGTGATCGTCCACTTCTACACAGCGATGCCATCTCCTTCCCATGGTGATTTAGATTCTGATCCGAGGATGAATCTTTCCCAAGGGGGAGGGGATGATACGGAGCATCCGACATACATCACCATGGCAAGAGCCCTTTGCTAAGTGAAACGTGCTACATCTACTTCATACATATAAAGGTGAATCTTCTCCTTTACACGTGTGAGCTTGTGCCCTTCGAGGATGGTATACTACTTGACACTCCTCTCGTGTGCATGCATTGGTATTGCTGGAGCTTCATGGATGACGAGGAGGAGTGCCAGCACCTACGTACGACTACACCATCTGTGGGGGAAGCCTGGAAGAGAAGGAAGAAGAAGGAATATTAGCTTGTGGGAAGCCCGGACCTTCCAGCCTTCCTGAAATCTTCGGACCCCGGAACTTCCGGCCTACCCGGACCTTCCGGCCTCCGGCGACACGAGAAGCACCGAGGCACGCCAACTCTTAGGTTAGCCCGGACCCCGCCCAGAACCTCCGATGCCCAGAACTTCCGGCCTCAGCGCACCCTGTCCGGACCTTCCCCGGAACTTCCAGTCGGCCGGGAACTTCCGTCCTGGGCGTGCCACCGCTCGGGACAGAGGCCCATGTACCCCTCTCTCCCTCCTATCTCATCCTAGATTATAAATACTTGTGTCCCACCTACGTTTTAGGGTAAGCTAAGCTTATGCATATAATTTGTTGATCATAGCTCCATCTACTACCTCCTCCCATGAAGATACCTCCATGTGAGAAGACCACGTAGTGGATGCCAAGGCCCCTTTCGAGGGAAGATCCCTTAGTGGGTTGAAGGCCCATTCTCCCCATGGGATTTGGGATGAACTCTACCATGTATCTTACTTTCCCTTTGTTGTTCATGTACCCTTGTGGATCTTATGTGTGGTGAGTCTAGTGATCCCCTATTGGATTCAAGGCCCCATCTCCCCATGGGATTTGGGATGAACTCTACCATGTATCTTACTTTCCCTTTGTTGTTCATGTACCCTTGTGGATCTTGTCTGTGGTGAGTCTAGTGGATGTGCCATTGGTCTTGTCCTTGAGTGTTCCCCTGTGATTTCTCCTCGTTCTTCCCCGTGTTCTTCGTGTTCTTGAGGAATCCCCCTCCAATTTGTGAAATATTGACACCCACGGGCGTGCCCCGTATCACCAGGACCCCTAGGGTTACATGTTATCGATATAGATCGGTAGTAGACGGGCCGAACACGTTATCTTGTCTTGGAGTGCACGCCTGTCTTCGGAGCTTTCCATCCTGATCACGTAGTCATGAGATAATCTGGTTCTTCAATAACGCAGCCATATGATCGGCCCATGAGGGACAACCCGACTGCGCGAGGACCCCTTAATTTGGAACTCCCTCAACAAGCAAGATGTGAACGGTGCCCTCACTCGTAACAAGGCAAGATTGGTACCACAAGGCTACTCCCAAGTCGAGGGCATTGAGTACGGTGAAATATTCGCTCTTGTTTCTTGCCTTGAATCTATCTGCATGTTTCTTGCATTTGCTTCTCATCATAACTTCAAATTATACCAAATGGATGTGAAGAGTGGATTTCTTAATGGTCCCCTTAAGTAGTTGATTTATGTCGAGCTACCCCCGGGGTACGAGGATCCCAAGTTCCCTAATCATGTTTATGTTCTCGATAAGGCACTCTATGGCCTTAAACAAGCCCCTGTGCGTGGTATGAGCACCTTACTGAGATGTTACATGACCGTGGATTTCAAGTTGGGAAAATTGACCCCACTATTTTTACTAAGAAGGTCAATGGGAGTTTGTTCATATGCCAACTATTTATTGATGATATTATCTTTGGTTCTCCTAACAAAGCTTTTAATGAAGAATTCGCCGCACTAATGACTAAGGAGTTTGAGATGTCTATGGGAGAGTTGAAGTTTTTCCTTGGATTCGAAGTCAAGCAACGAAGTCAAGGAACCATCATCAATCAAGCAAAATATACTCAAGACATGCTCAAAAGGTTCAAGATGGATGATCTCAAACTGGTCAAGGCCAACACTCCCATGCCTCTCAACTGTCATCTTGACCTCGATCCCAATGGTAAAGTTGTGGATCAAAACGTATATCACTCTATGATCAGCTCTGTGCTTTACCTTTGTGCATCTAGACTAGATATTATGTTGAGTGTGGGAATTTGTGCACGATTTCAATCCGCACCTAAGGAAAGTCACTATGTGGCGGTCAAGCAAATCTTTTGATATTCGGCTCATACCCCAATCTTTGGCTTATAGTATCCCAAAGGTGCTTCATTTGATCTCATAGGATATTCAGACTCGAATTGGGCGGGTGACCGTGTGCACAGGAAGTCAACTTCCGGAGGTTGCCAATTCCTTGGTTGCTCTCTCATAAGTTGGTCTTCCAAGAAACAAAGTTGTGTTCCTCTCTCGTCCATCGGGGCTGAGTATGTAGCTGCTGCAAGTTGTTGTGCTCAGTTTCTTTGGATGAGGCAAACTTTAAAGGATTACGGTGTCACAAGTCACAAAGTGCCTCTTTATTGTGATAATATAAGTGCTATCTCAATCTCCAATAACCCGGTTCAACCATCCAAGACGAAGCACAACAGTATTCGTCACCACTTCATCCAGGATCACATCAAGCGTGGGGAGATTGATCTCATTTACCTTAACACTAATGATCAACTTGCGAATATTTTCACGAACCCTTTGAATGAAGCAATATTTTGCGAGTTAAGGCGTGAGCTAAATATCATTAATTTGAGCAATGTGGTTTGAAATTAGGCACAACCCACCACTCTCATCATTCTATTTTGTTTAGATGTAGGCATGAATTTAGGGGGACTTTTGTTCTCTCAATGAACTCTCCCTCCCCCTATTATGCATAAATCGATCAAATCTTTCGCAATAGTCACTGTTGATGATACATGTGCTTCAAAGACGATTTTTGGTCATGGGCCCAAGGTTAAAATCTTCGCGGTGCCATACCAACTGACTCAAACATAGGTGGCCTCGGCCACCGCCCCTCTTCCACACAAGTTCTTTTTGTTTATTGCATGAACGGTCACTCCATAATGCGTTCTACTTCTCGTTTTGCACTATTTTAAGGTGGAGTACCTTCTTAATTTTGTGCCTTTATTCTCTCCTTTGCATAGTCAAATAGGTCTCAATTGTGTGCCTTTATTCTCTTCATATTTTAAGGCGGTTGTTGCTTGGGTCACAGGCGGTACTACCGCTCCAGCGGTACTACCGTGCTGATGGGCGGTACTACCGCCTCGAGGAGTTTGTGGGGAGTTAAGATTGGGGCAGGCCCCCATACCCATTCCCTCCCTCTCCCCACGCCTCTCCCTCTCTATGGCGACCAAGAACATCACCGGAGGCCGGCTCCAGATCCCTCTATCCGTGTCGCCCTCCACTTTTTCGTCCAGTGGGATCTCTCCGCCCATCTCCCTACACTTTTTCATTCATTGCGCAATCATTTTAAGAAAATGTATCCGTGGGCTATTATTAAGGAGGGATGTTAGTGTTGGGTTTGACTGTTAGCCGCAATACCATGTGTAAAAAAAGTAATAAACAAAAGGTAGTATATCATTCTCCAAAAACATCTTCTGCATATTTCTTTTGCTACTTTATCACGGTCAAAAGGTGCAAGTGCTAATTTATTTAGCAACTCCCAAAGTGAAATAAATTAAAATCTCCCAAAGTGGTGCCATACATTAGAGGATTATTGTACCTTTTCTTTAGTCTAATCTCTCTCACTTTAATTATTAACATTATCCATCAGGATACAGTGTAGATCAAGAGTGACGGAGACATGGATTAAGGCCCTAGGTAATGCTAGAAGAGCATATTTGGCTAGGCTATGTACCTCGAAATTGGAAGATCTTTAGTGGGCCGCATTTGAGTGTTCTTCATAACCTTAATGTTGTGTTAAAATGGGCACATGGTCTTAAGAATGTAGATTGGCCCGAGCCCAATCTTAATAGGTCCACCACATGAGAGATATGCACATACGGTTTTTTTACTGTTCTGACCCACGGGGTGTAAAATATTTCACAGAACGAACTCAATCTGAAAGTATTTCTGGATCTGACCCTTTTAGAAATGCCAGAGCCCGTGGCGTTGCTGCTCCACGTCGAAACGCGAGTCTACCGTGGCGTTTCTGGTCCACATTGAAACGTCAGTCTACGGACGCGTTGCAGTCCATGTAGAAATGCCGCAGCTTCTAGCGTTGCAGCCTACACAGCAACGCCAATGCTCATGGCGTTGCTTCCATCACATGGTGTCAGGCTATTTCCTTATGTCTATAGATGATGAGCTAGCATGGCACAACCACATGCAGCTGTGGTAGCAACACTGTGCTTGCGCGCGACAAGAGAAGGGAAGAGGACGCGCATAGGCACAGCCACATGCAGCTGCGGTAGCAGCACTGTGCCATCACATGGTTGCCAGCACTGTGCCATCACATGGTAGCAACATTGTTCTTGGATAACTTTGTGTATGATGATTCAGAGTTAGTACTAGGTCTCTGCTTACGTTGTTTTGTATTCTTGTCATGGCACTTGTTACTTCTATGTCTGGTGAATTATTTCATAGTGCCATCTAGCATAACTAATGATTATGTATCTATGCTGCTTTCATAGAATATATTTAGTAGTTTAGCATATAAGCAGTGGCTATCTATTTATATTTAGCATTGTTTAGAAGAATACATTTATGTTTTCAGGTTTCCAAGTATGCCATTCTCTTGGTGGTGGTACTGGATCAGGCATGGGGACACTTTGATATCAAAGATCAAGGAGGAGTACCCAGACCGCATGATGTTAACATTCTTTGTTTTCCCTTCACCGGAAGTATCTGATACTGTGGTTGAGCCTTACAATGCCACTCTTTCGGTCCATCAGTTGGTTGAGAATGCAGATGAGTGCATGGTTCTTGACAACGAGGCCCTTTATGACATCTGTTTCAGGACTCTTAAGCTGACCACTCCCAGCTGTAATTTGAATAATTTTTAGTGCATGCTATAATATGCATGATGACTTTGAGCATGATGTGTAGTCTAATTTTGAATAATTTTTAGTGCATGCTATAATATGCTCAATAACACAAATATTGATGCTGAATTTCTATTCACAGCTGGAAAACTGAAAAATGATGTAGTTCATTGGCTTACCTTTTTGGAATATTTCTCCAAATTATTCCTTTATAGCAGTTTTGGTTTTCTTAGACATGGTATAAAACTCTAATTGCACTCTTGTGCTTGAGTTATTTGCTCAGGGCTTTCATTTATCTAAACTCTAATTGCACTTCTTCACTATTACACTATTTCAAATACTACATTATTACCATTCAAACATGTCTTGGTTGAGATTTTGCTTATAGGTTGAATATGTGAGAATGACTGTTATTTGTCATGGTAATCTGAAAACGTGTCTGTGACTATATGTGTTAGTTATTGTTTCATCATGGATGCTATTTTAGAATTATAGCAGATATTTTCGGTCGGTCAAAGCGTCAACCATGTGATGGCACAGTGCTGCTACCACAGCTGCATGTGGCTGTGCCTATGCGCGTCCTCTTCCCTTCTCTTGTCGCGCACAGGCACAGTGCTACTACCACAGCTGCATGTGGCTGTGCCATGCTAGCTCATCATCCATAGACATAAGGAAATAGCCTCACACCATGTGATGGCAGCAACACCATGAGCGTTGGCGTTGCTGTGTAGGCTGCAAAGCCAGAAGCTGCGGCGTTTCTACATGGACTGCAACGCGTTCGTAGACTGGCGTTTCAATGTGAACCAGAAACGCCATGGTAGACTGGCGTTTCTACATGGAGTAGCAATGCCAGGGGCTCTGACGTTTTTAAAAGGGTCAGATCTGGAAATACTTTTAGATTGAGTTCGCCCTGTGAATTTTTTACACCGTGTGGCTTAGAACAGTAAAAAAAATCCTACACATACATCGTCGTTGTCTAAAAAAAACACACACATCGTCTGCCCTAACGCTGTCCCCTCCCCACCCACCCACCGCACCACCCTCCAGCGGCGGCGGACAGAGATCAGGTGACTTGCACGTTTGCATGTCACCGTCTGACTTGCGGCCTAAATTCAAATTTAAACATTGCAAAAAAATCTGAAAAAAAAGTCATGCATGTTTACATCACATATTAAGAAACCCCTAAAACATTCAGATCAAAATTCGAAACATACACCGAGAAATAAAAAAGAGAAACTCAGATGTGAATAGTCTACACACAACCATTCGTGACTATTCATGACAGATTTCTCTTTTTTTGTTTCTTGATGTATGTTTCGAATTTTGATCTAAATTTTTTAGGGGTTATTTTAATATGTACTGTGAACATGTATGATTTTTTTAGATTTTTTTACAATGTTTAAATTTAAATTTAAATCGCAAGTCACGCGGTGACTTACAAAGGTGCATGTCACCTTATCTGTGTCCGGCGGCTGCTACCGATCTCCTCCCGGAGTTGTCCCCTAAACCAGTTCCGCTCCAGATGCTACCTCCCAGATGATGAAGGGAGATCAAATTCATTCTGCAGACGGATTCGAAGAAGGAAGGGTCAGGTGCCAATTTCTTCGTTCTACCTTCGGATTCCAAGAGGAAAGGGGTCAATTTCGGTCTGTATTAGAAAAAGGAGTTGTTTTTGTATGTCTGCGTCGCGTGAGATAATAGTAAACCTGTCTGTTTACGGATTCTACACCGGCTTGAAGGGGATTCGGAAGCCTCCTCCGTCTCCGTCTCTTCTTTTGGGATTAGGATCCGAGGAGGCTATATAATAGGACCAGGCTGGACGCTGACGATTGTCGCACACAGAGGGGGTCATCATTTCAAGATTCGTTTTTGTTTGTGTTCTGTTTATCGACGCAAGCTGGTCTTTTTTGACATCGCATCAGCATGAAGTTTAACAGGGGTCGCCGCCACCGACCTAACGTAAGTCGTTGCTTATGTTTTGTTATTGTTATATATGTTTCATTCATTTTATGTAAATCAATTTATCGATCTATCACCGATGACTAATTTTCCTTCCACCTTGCAAAATGCAGTTGAAGACAGAAGTTGGTAGTGGAGACATGCCAAGCATCTTGCCTGGCAATATACAAGCTTGTAATGGGGACAGGCTAAGTGAACTGCCTGTCGATGTGCTGCTCAACATTCTCGAGAGGGTGGGCACACTTGATGCTGTAAGAACCTGCATCCTTTCGAAGCAAATGCAGATGCTGCCAAATATGCTCTCACAGATCGTTATTGATCTCAGCCCTCGTGATTTGTTTCAAAAAAGTCATGTTGTGGCTGATGTGACCAACAAGATTCTTAGTAGGAGGTGTCCACATATCACCATTCGCATGCTGAAGCTCAAATTTGTCTTGAGTCCTTCTTGCTGTCTTTCCATCGGCAAATCCGTTGGCCTCGCCATGACAACACAGAAATTCGATGCAGCTGAGTTTCAGATCATGACACCGAAGGATTTCCATGTTTCCACTGATGCCCATCGCGTGCTCTTTGCTAAGCAGTTCAATACTTTTGTTCGCGATTGTCCTGATGCATTTGCTGGTCTCACACGTCTGCATGTACAGAACATGAATTTTGGTGAATCAGACATACCCAACATACTTAGCTATTGCAAGCGGCTGGAGTCACTGTCTTTCTTCATGTGTGGCGCGGGGAGCAGTTCGGTGCTGTATCTAGAACACGCTCAACTCGTCGAGCTTGTTATCTCCTATTGTCGATTCAAAACAGTGGAGGTCAAAAGTCTACCAAAGCTCCAAAGGATGACCTTTGGTGATTGGACCTGTGATGAAAATCCCTTGGTTCTTAATTTTGTCCCTCAGCTTTCAAAGCTCAGTCTTGCTAATCCAAACTTTTCGGGCAAGACCCTCAACTTAAGCAAGCTGCTTGCAAATGCCCCTACTGTAAACGATTTGTTTCTGGAGTTTCGAAGTGAAAAGGTACTCACTCTAATCATCTCTATCCATTGTTGTTTATTGTATGATGTTTGTATCTGATGGTAGTAACTTATGCATCACTTGATGATGCAATTTATGCACCACTTGCACGCATTATTACTTCTAATTTGTTTTATCTCTACCAGATTTGGGTTCAACCAGAATGCCCGAAAGTGCTTGCTCCTTTGCTCGCCAAACTACGGTTTGTGAATCTGGACCATCTTCGTGAAGAATGTGATATCTCTTGGACAATGTTCCTTCTTGAAGCTGCACCATCAGTAGAGGACCTTTGCATCACAGTATGGGATCATAAGTGCCGAAGGAAGTCACATGAGAGTTACTCCAAGAAAACAGATGTGAAGTGGAAGCCATCTGGTCCTGATTTTAAACACAAGAATCTGGCGAGACTAACTATTTACGGTTTCCAGTCCGATGACAATTTCACAGGATATGTCAGGCGTGTCATTCAAGCTGCGGTGAACATCAGGAAGGTATCTCTGCACGACAGGAAGGTGTGCGAGCTCTGTTCTGAAAAGTTTCCTCATGCCGAGGCTCGTCCTTCGGGTTATCCACGGACCAGCGAGGAGATGGATTTGTCGAGGAAGAAGATGGCAGCGGCGTCGGCGACGACCTGCCCTGATATTCACTTCTGCTCATAAGGTTGATTTGAACATGAATATGGTTGGAAGGAGCGATGTTGCTTTTCTGCTGAAATGTACCCCCTCTTGTCCATAAAAGTAAGACGTTTTAGACTGACCATACATGTATCTAAACGTCTTTTATTATATTTATTATTATGAAGAGAGGGAGTATCTCGTCTATCAATTTGTTGGAAGAAATCGTTGAATTATTCCTGAATGGATAAAATAAGCACGTCTATGGTGAATACGGTCAATATACTGTTATTTTTTCTTCCTCCTTTCCAAAATATAAGGTGCGCTTTTTATATATGTGAGCCATGGCGCTCGCTGTTTTTCTTGGACACGCAAGTCCCTGGTCGCCGTAAGAGGAGGGTCTGCCGCAGAGTGGCCTGTTCCCAGCGGCTCGCAGTCGTCTGTTCCCAGTGACCGCTCCGGCCAGCAAGAGCAGTCCCTGGTCGCCGTAAGAGTAGGAGCTGCCGTAGAGTCGTCTGTTCCCAGTGGCCGCTCCGCCCAGCAAGAGCAGTCCATGGTCGCCATAAAACATACGAGTAGGGGCTGCCGCAGAGTCGTCTGTTCCGAGCGACCGCTCTGCCCAGCAAGAGCAGTCTCTAGTCGCCGTAGAGTAGGGGCTGCCTGTTCCCAGCGGCCGGCTTCCTTGAACAGAGGGAATACTTGCTGGTGGGGAGCAGATCTGCTGAAGATTTGAACGCTAGATAAGAGCATCTCTAGTGAACCTGTAAATTTGGACATGTATATTTTCATATACACGTCCATATACACTTTGCTAAATTTTACACATTTCAGTTTTTCAATGGAACGTGTATACAGGACGTGGAAATCAGAACGTGTATATTTCAACGGCTATATTTCCAAATGTCTTTGTAATGTAGTGTTATCAATAAAATAGGATAAAGCATTAAATAGTTCTTACAACAACTAGGATAAAGCATCAAATAGTTCTTACAACAACTAGGATAAAGCATCAAATAGTTCTTACTCTAGGCGACGAGCAAGGATCTCATTCTGCTTAGTTTGGTAGAACTGCTTTTGCATATAAGTCATACCACTAGTGTCTATGAGCATGACCCTCTCATCTAATTCAAACTGTCTTCGTGCATCCTCCCTCTCGTTTCGTGCATCCTCCTTCTTTTTCAGTGCAATCTCCTCTTTTCGCAATTCAAATTGTTGTGCATAGCGAGCATTTTTTGCCGCCTCTTTGATGTCATCCTTTTCTTGCTTTGCTGCCCACACAGTTTCTAATGACAACTTGCAAGCACTGTCATCAGCTTTACCTTTCCGCAATTTGTCCTTCTTCACACCATCAGGTCTTTGCTCATGTTCAAGAGCATCCCTGTGTATCGAGGTAGCATCAGTGCGTATCGTGGATGCATCAGCTAGATCATTGGTGGATGTGCCCGGACTTGCACCAACGGTCTTCTTTTGTTTCTTACGAGAAGTTTCAAGTTCTTTTGCCTGCCACTTTGGATACTTCGAAAGCTCGACATAGTAATGCATCAATATGAAAGGCTTCTTCTTTTTAAGATCCATTTCCTTGAACATAATGTGTGCATCGTTTGTCTGCACATATAAATGTATTGTGAAAATCTGCACATCACATATAGAATATTGCACAACACATATAGAACTACAAGATAGACACATACCTTTTCTTCTATAGTCCTTCCGTTTTCTTCCCTATTTAAAATCTGCTGAAGGCAACCACAAAATCTAGCTGTCTCTTTGTTAATCAATGTGTAACGGCAATTGATTGCATTAGCATTACGCTCCAGCCAGATCTGGCCAGCGGTGCGGCGGCCGCCCGACGTCCCGCGCCTCCTCTCTACCGACGGGAATGGAAAATAGAAGGGAGGGAGAGAGCTTACCAGAGGGGAGTGGTCGCCGGCGAGCTTCGATGGCCTCTAGACGGATGAGGGAGGATGGCGGGAGCAGGGCGGGAGGATGGCGGGAGCAGCTGTTTCCGTCTTCCACGAGCGTGGCCGAGGCGTGTTTATTTCCACGCCTCGTGGATGGACGTGTAAAACTTGCATCGTGTATATTTACCATCCACCTCCATATACACCATCCACTAGAGATGCTCTAAGTTCATCATTGATCTCTGCACTTGGGTCTCTTACCACAACATGTACTATATGACATTATGTGGGAGAAAGTTTGTGTGAAAGTTTGTACGAGTGAGTGTTCTAGTTCGTTTATTATATACTCCCTTCGAAAAAAGATGTCAACGTGGAAATTTTGGGAAAAAAAACTCCTCCGTGAATTCTTGATAAACCTTGCACTCTCCGCTCGTCTCCCCCGATCGTCTCCCGCCGGAGATCCCCTGCTCGGCTCCCTGCACCGGAGCTCTCCTGCTCGGGTCCCTGCACCAGAGTTCCCCTACTCGGGTCCCCACGCAGCTTGCCCAGGCGTCTCCAGAGCTCCCCCTCAGTGTTTATCTCCTCCACCGTGTTGTTGGAAATATGCCCTAGAGGCAATAATAAAGTGATTATTATTATATTTCCTTGTTCATGATAATTGTCTATTATTCATGCTATAATTGTATTAACCGGAAACCGTAATACATATGTGAATACATAAACCACAACATGTCCCTAGTGAGCCTCTAGTTGGCTAGCTCGTTGATCAATCGATGGTCATGGTTTCCTGATCATGGACATTATATGTCATTGATAACGGGATCACATCATTAGGAGAATAATGTGATGGACAAGACCCAATTCTAAGCATAGCACAAGATCGTATAGTTCATCTGCTAGAGCTTTTATAATGTCAAGTATCATTTTCTAAGACCATGAGATTGTGCAACTCCCAGATACCGTAGGAGTGTTTTGGTGTATCAAACGTCACAACGTAACTGTGTGATTATAAAGGTGCACTACATGTATCTCCAAAAGTGTCTGTTGGGTTGATACGAATCGAGAATGGGATTTGTCGCTCCGTGTGACGGAGAGGTATCTCTGGGCCCACTCGTAATGCATCATCATAATGAGCTCAATGTGAATAAGGAGTTAGCCACGAGATGATGTGCTACAGAACGAGTGCTTGGCGAAGCCCTGCTGGAGAACCTCAAACTCCATCGCCACCACGCCGACGTGCTGCCGGAGTTCTCCCTCAACTTCTCCTCCCTCCTTGCTGGATCAAGAAGGAGGAGACGTCCCCGGGCTTTAGGTGTGTTGAACGCGAAGACACCGAACGTTCGTTGTTTGGATCGGATCACCACAAGTACGACTCCATCGACCGCGTTCATAGTAACGCTTCCGCTTTGCGATCTTCAACGGTATGAAGATGTTCTTCCTCACTCGTTGCTGGTTTCTCGTAGATGATCTTGGTGTGACGTAGGAATTTTTTTGAATTATTACTACGAGGCATCCGAGCTAGGTCTATGCGTAGATTCTATGCATGAGTAGAACACAAGTAAGTTGTGGGCGATGATTTGGTCAATTTACTTACCGTTACTAGTCTTATCTTGATTCGGCGGCATCGTGGGATGAAGCGGCCCGGACCGATTTTAAACGTACTCTTACGTGAGACTGGTTCCATCGCCCGACATGCACTTGTTGCATAAGGTGGCTAGCGGATGTCTGTCTCTCCCACTTTCGTCGGATCGGATTCGATGAAGAGGGTCCTTATGAAGGGTAGATAGCAATTGGCATATCACCGTTGTGGTTGTGACGTAACGTAGGTAAGAATCGTTCTTGCGAGAAACCCATAGCAGCCACGTAAAACTTGCAACAACAATTAAAGGATGTCTAACTTGTTTTTTCAGGGTATGATATGTGATGTGATATGGAAAAAAGGATGTGATGACATATATGTGATGTATGAGATTGATCATGTTCTTGTAATAGTATTCACGACTTGCATGTCGATGAGTAAGACAATCGGAGGAGCCATATGAGTTGTCTTAATTTATTGTATGAGATGCAACGCCATGTGATTACTTTACTTTATTGCTAACTGTTAGCCATAGTAGTAGAAGTAATAGTTGGCGAGACGACTTAATGAAGACACAATGATGGAGATCATGGTGTCATGCCGGTGACAATGATGATCATGCCGTGCCCCGAAGATGGAGATCAAAGGAGCAAGACGATATTCGCCATATCATGTCATATATGATTTGCGTGTGATGTTTATCATGTTTTCATATCTTATTTGCTTAGAACGACGATAGTAAATAAGATGATCCCTCACTAAAATTTCAAGAAAAGTGTTCCCCTTAAGTGTGCACCGTTGCGAAGGATCGTTGTTTCGAAGCACCACGTGATTATCGGGTGTGATAGATTCTAACATTCGCATACAACAGGTGTAAGCCAGATTCACACACGCAAAACACTAGGGTTGACTTGAGGAGCCTAGCATGTACAGACATGGCCTCGGAACACGAGAGACCGAAAGGTCGAACATGAGTCGTATGGAGATACGATCAACATGGAGATGTTCACCATTGATGACTAGTCTGTCTCACGTGATGATCAGACACGGCCTAGTCGATGTGGATCATGTATCACTTGGATGACTAGAGGGATGTCTATCTGAGTGGGAGTTCATTAAATAATTTGATAAGATGAACTTAATTATCATGAACTTAGTCTAAATTGTCTTTACAATCTATATTGTAGATCCAATGGCCAACGCACATGTCCCACTGAACTTCAAAGCGTTCCTAGAGAAAACCAAGTTGAAAGACGATGGAAGAAACTATGCGGACTGGGTCCGTAACTTGAGGCTCATCCTCATAGCTTCCAAGAAAATGTATGTCCTTGATGCACCGCTAGGTGAAGCACCCGTTTTCCCGGCGGCTCAAGACGTTATGAACGCCTGGCAGTCACGTAGTGATGATTACTCCCTGGTTCAGTGTGGCATGCTTTACAGTTTAGAACCGGGGCTACAAAAGCGTTTTGAGCAACATGGAGCATATGAGATGTTCCAAGAGCTAAAACTGGTTTTCCAAGCTCATGCCCGGGTCGAGAGATATGAAGTCTCCGACAAGTTCTTCAGTTGTAAGATCGAGGAAAATGGGTCTGTCAGCGAGCACATACTCAGAATGTCTGGGTCGCACAACCGCTTGTCTCAGCTAGGAGTTAACCTTCCGTATGACTCGATCATTGACAGAATTCTCTAGTCGCTTCCACCTAGCTATAAGAGCTTTGTGATGAACTACAACATGCAAGGGATGGAGAAGACCATTCCCGAGTTGTATTCAATGCTGAAATCAACGGAGGTGGAAATCAAGAAAGGACATCAGGTGTTGATGGTGAATAAGACCGCCAGTTTTCAAGAAAGGCAAGGGTAAGAAGAACTTCAAGAAGGACGACAAAGCAGTTGCCGCGCCCGGTAAACCAGTTGTAGGGAAGAAGCTAAAGAATGGACCCAAGCCTGAGACTGAGTGCTACTGTTGCAAGGGAAACGACCACTGGAAGCGGAACTGCCCCAAGTACTTAGCGGATAAGAAGGCCGGCAACGTCAAAGGTATATATGATATACAAGTTATTGATGTGTACCTTACCAGCATTTGTAGTAGCTCTTGGGTATTTGATACCGGTGCAGTTGCTCACATTTGTAACTCAAAACAGGAGCTGCGGAATAAGCGGAGGCTGGCGAAGGACGAGGTGATGATGCGCGTCGGGAATGGTTCCAAGGTCGATGTGATCGCCGTCAGCACGTTGCCTCTACATCTACCTTCGAGATAAGTTTTAAACCTTAATAATTGTTATGCGAGATGGCTACTCATTTAAATCTGAGAATAATGGTTGTTCTATTTATATGAGAGATATGTTTTATGGTCATGCCCCACTGGTCAATGGTTTATTCTTAATGAATCTCGAACGTGACGTTACACATATTCATAGTGTGAGTACCAAAAGATGTAAGGCTGATAATGATAGTCCCACATACTTGTGGCACTGCCGCCTTGGTCATATTGGTGTCAAACGCATGAAGAAACTCCATACAGATGGACTTTTGGAGTCTCCTGATTTTGAATCATTTCACAGATGTGAACCGTGCCTCATGGGCAAGATGACTAAGACTCCGTTCTCCGGAACAATGGAGTGAGCAACCAACTTGTTGGAAATAATACATATTGATGTATGCGGTCCAATGAGCGTAGAGGCTCGCGGTGGCTATCGTTATGTTCTCACCCTCACTGATGACTTAAGCAGATATGGGTATGTCTACTTAATGAAACACAAGTCTGGAACCTTTGAAAGGTTCAAGGAATTTCAGAGTGAGGTAGAGAATCAACGTGACAAGAAAATAAAGTTCTTGCGATCTGATCGTGGAGGAGAATATTTAAGTCACGAGTTTGACACACACTTAAGAAAATGTGGAATTGTTTCACAACTCATGCCGCCTGACACACCTCAGCGTAACTGTGTGTGTGAACGTCGTAATCGCACTTTATTGGATATGGTGTGATCTATGATGTCTCTTAGTGATCTACCACTATCGGTTTGGGGATATGCATTGGAAACTGTCGCATTCACTTTAAATAGGGCATCGTCTAAACCCGTTGAGACGACACCGTATGAATTATGGTTTGGCAAGAAACCTAAGTTGTCGTTTCTAAAAGTTTGGGGATGCGATGCTTAGGTCAAGAAACTTCAACCTAAAAAGCTCGAACCCAAATCGGAGAAGTGTGTCTTCATAGGATACCCTAAGGAAACTATTGGGTATACCTTCTATCTCAGATCCGAATGCAAGATCTTTATGTTGGGGAACGTAGTAATTTCAAAAAAATTCTACATCACACAAGGATCTATCTATGGAGAAACCAGCAACAAGTAATGGGGTAGAGCATCTTCATATCTTTGAAGATCGCTAAGCGGAAGCGTTGCTAGAACGCGGTTGATGGAGTCGTACTCGCAGCGATTCAGATCGCGGTGGATTCCGATCTATGTGCCGAACAACGGTGCCTACGCGTTTGATAACCCACAAGTATAGGGGATCACAACTGTTTCCGAGGGTAGAGTATTCAACCCAAATTTATTGATTCGACTCAAGGGGAAGCCAAAGAATATTCTAAAGTATTAGAAGTTGAGTTGTCAATTCAACCACACCTGAAAGATTTAGTATCTGCAACAAAGTATCAGTAGCAAAGCAGGGTGATAGCAGCAGTAGTAACAGTAACTAGTAGCAGCAAAGTAACAACATTAGTAGCAGAGTAACAACAGTAGCAACAGAGTAACAGTAGCAGCAGTGACAGCAGTAGAAGCAAAGTAACGTAGCAAGGACCAGTAGGAAAAGACTCGTAGGCATTGGATCGGTGAAGGATGATTATGCCGGATGCTATTCATCATGCAACAGTTATAACATGGAGAGATATGTAACTAGCTCCAGTTCGTCAATGTAATGTAGGCATGTATTCCGTATGTAGTCATACGTGCTGAGGGAAAAGAACTTGCATGACATTTATTGTCCATCCCTCCCGTGGCAGCGGGGTCCTAATGGAAACTACGGGATATTAAGGTTCTCCTTTTAATAAAGAACCGGACCAACGCATTAACACTTCGTGAATACATGAACTCCTCATACTATGGTCATCTCCGGGAGTGGTTCCGGCTATTTTCACTCCGGGGTTGCCGGGTCATAACACATAGTAGGTGACTACAACTTGCAAGATAGGATCAAGAACACACATATATTGGCGAGAACATGATAGGTTCAGATCTGAAATCATGGCACTCCGGCCCTAGTGACAAGCATTAAGCATGGCAAAGTAGTAGCAACATCAATCTCAGAACATAGTGGATACTAGGGATCAATCCCCGTCAAAACTAACTCGATTACATGATAGATCTCATCCAACCCATCACCGTCCAGCAAGCCTACGATGAGATTACTCACGAACGGTGAAGAGCATCATGGAATTGGCAATGAAGGAAGGTTGATGATGACGATGTCGACGATTTCCCCTCTCCGGAGCCCAAAACGGACTCCAGATCTGCCCTCCAGATGAAGAACAGGAGGTGGCGGCGCTTCCGTATTGTAAAACGCGATGAACTCTTCTCTTTTATTTTTTCCGGGCGAGACGGGCTAAATAGAGCTGAGATTGAAGGCGGTGGAGCATTGTGGCCCCACAAACCTGCCAGGCGCGGCCAGGGGGGGGGGCGCCTGGTGGGCATGTGGGCTCACGTCTCCACTTCCTCCACTGATTCTTGCGCGAGTATTTTTTATATATTCCACAAAAATTCTCTGTAAATTTTCAGGTCGTTCCGAGAACTTTTATTTCTGCGCAAAAACAACACCATGGCAATTCTGCTGAAAACAGCGTTAGTCCGTGTTAGTTCCATTCAAATCATGCAAATTAGAGTCCAAAACAAGGGCAAAAGAGTTCGGAAAAGTAGATACGACGGAGACGTATCAACTCCCCCAATCTTAAAGCCTTGCTTGTCCTCAAGCAATTCAGTTGACAAACTGAAAGAGACAAAAGAAAAACTTTTAGGAACTCTGTTTGATCTTGTTGTTGCAACTATGTCTAATTCATAACCAGAATTTCAGCAAGATCACAAGCTAACCACATAAGCAAATGACATCTAGGTCTCACGGTAAACTCATATCAATGGCATAATCAACTAGCGAGCAAATAATAATAAGTCTCAAACGTCAACACTTCAATCAAAACAGTCATGAAGCAGTACGAACAGGTGGTATCTCGCTAGCTCTTTCTGAGACCGCAAAACATAAATGCAGAGCACCTTCAAAGACCAAGGGCTGACTAAACATTGTAATTCATGGCAAAGAAGATCCAGTCACAGTCATACTCAATCACATTTAAAAGCAAAGCATAAAAATGACAGAGGTGCTCTCTAATTGGTGCTTTTATAAGAGGAGGATGACTCAACAGGAACATAAATAGACACGCCCTTCATAGAGGGAAGCATTGATTTGCAGAGGTGCCAGAGCTCAAGCTTTAAAAACAGAGATAATAATTTTGGGTGGCATGCTTTCATTGTCAATGCAATGACCAAGACTTCTCACCATCTTCCACACTACACATGCTATAGGCGGTTCCCAAACAGAAAAATAAAGTTTTGACTCCCCCACCACTGATCAATCACACTCCATGACTAGTCGAATACTCGGGTGCCGTCCAAACCAACATCAACCCAGGGGGTGTTTTGTTTGCAATTATCTTTTCGATTTGAGCATGGAACTGGGAATTCCAATTACCGGCCCCTTTCTCGTGAATTATAGTGAATAAACACATATCGAGGATAACACGCCTAGCATGGAAGATACTGATAGCCCCGTGTCACCACATGAGCGGTTCAGGCATGCAAAACAGATTATTTCTTGAAGGTTTAGAGAGTGGCACATGCAAATTTACTTGGAACGGCAGGTAGATACCACATATAGGTAGGTATGGTGGACTCATATGGAACAACTTTGGGTTTATGGAAGTGGATGCACAAGCATTATTCCCGCTTAGTACAAGTGAAGGCTAGCAAAAGATTGGGAAGCGACCAACTAGAGAGCGACAACAGTCATCAAAATGCATTGAAACTAACTAACATTGAGTGCAAGCATGAGTAGGACATAAATCACCATGAACATGAATATCATAGAGGCTATGTTGATTCTGTTTCAACTACATGCATAAACATACGCCAAGTCAAGCCACTTGAAACATTCAAAGGAGGATACCATCCTATCATACTACATCATAGTTATCTCAAAATTCATGTTGGCATCCAAGGCAAACCATTATAAGCTCCTAGCTAATTAACCATGGCATCAGAAACTATGATCTCTAAGTTGTCATTGCAAACATGTTTCTCTCACAACAAAGCTGAATCAGGAACGATGAGCTAGTCATATTTAGAAAAACAAAATAGATCGAGTTCATACCAACTTTTCGAGGCTCAGTCACTTCATCATATATCGTCATTATTGCCTTTCATTTGCACGACCGAATGATGTGAACAATAATAAGCGTGCTCATGCATTGAACTAGAGCTGGAATCTGTAGGAAAACACAAAGGAGAAGACAAAGTAATATGGCTCTATAATAGATAAACATATATGAATGCGAGAGCCACTAAACATTGTAACCATGGTATTCTACCTTGACCCAAAGAAAAAGAAAACTATTTACACGGGAAAGCTCCCAACAAGCAAAAGAAGAAAAGAAAATGTTTTTGGATTTTTCTCAAACTAGACAAACACACAAAAAGAAAATGAGAAAAAGAAAATAAACTAGCATGGATGATACAGTGACAAAGTGTGAACACCGACGAACAAAGTGAAAGCATAAGCAAGAATGTAAAGTCGGTGAGAAAAACGTACTCCCCCAAGCTTAGGCTTTTGGCCAAAGTTGGTCTACTCCCAAGGAGGGAAATAACCAACTCCGGGGTACTCCGGAGTGGACTGAGGATGCCACTGCTGTGTGAGCTCCTCTGGCTCCCACTGATAAACTGGAGTCTGGTACTCGACTGGTGGCTCGGGCACGGGCACCTGTGGTTGGGCTAAGCCCCAATATGCGTAGATGTCCGAGGGCATAACAATGTACCTACCTGCATGAAGATTGAACAAAGAAGGAGCAGGCAAAGTAATAGTCTCACGAGTACCCTGACTAAATACCAGGTTATAAATCATCCTTCTATTTATATCTCTATCAAGAAAGTCATGGCAAACCATGCTATCATAATCTAGATATCTCTCGGGAAGAAGAATCTCTTCTTCCTCGTCCAGTCTAATAGGTATCTCAAAATGTCTGGCAAGACGAGTAGCATAGATACCTCCATAGAAAAGGCCTTTAGAACGGTTCGTGTTCAACCGTTGAGCTACTATAGCGCCCAAGCTATATGTTTTGTCATTATAAAGGGCTTCACGCAAGACCGGCTTCACGCAAGACCGCAAGATCTGGGGAGCTAAGGGACCCAGCATTCCCACGGCCAATCAAACATTTTCCCACGAATAATGAGAAGTACTGAAGCACGGGAAAATGTATGCTAGCAGCTCTAGCGCAAGACACTCCTCTCCTAGAGCAATTGTATCAATGACAGCCTCCAAGTCCCGTGGACGAGGTTCATGAATATCCCCAACATAAGGTAATTTGCAAACAATGCAAAAATCCTGGAGTGACATGCGCTAGGGGATATCATATAATTTGAACTCAACCATAGGAGGATTCTTCCTTGGATATAAGTTAAAGCTTTGCACGAAAATATTAGTGAGGAGGAGGTATTGCGGACAATTATCTTCAACGAAGGCGGTAAGGCATGCGGTCTCCACCAAGTGATAAAAGTCCTCATAAAGTCCAGAGGCGCGTAGGAACACGTCGCTTGGCCATTCGCACGCTCGAACTTCTGCAACTCGAGGGACCGGATACTTGGGCTTCTTCTCACTTCCATCATCCTTGGGGTCACGGCTTGAAGAGCCTCTTAAGAACCTCCTCATCTTTTCCCTTTTCTATCTCTGAAAAGTTTTGAAATTTTTAGTGACTCTAAGGAAAAGTGAACAAGGCTCAACAAAACTCATAGCAACTACTCCCACAAGTGCCTAGAGGCCATATTACGCATCAAAACTACTTGGGACCAGCTAAAATTAGCATGCAAAGCTCAAAAACATGGTCACCAAGGCAGCAAAAATACACGAAGTATAAGGCACTAGAGCAAAAACTAATTGGACCAATGGAGGAGTCACTTACCAAGGAGCAATTTCCCCAAAACAGTTCGGAGAATGGTGCTTTGAGCAAGGAGATCAAAAATCCCAGCAAGAAGAGCAAGAACACAGGTTTGAGCTGCGAAACGATTTTTTCTGGAGGTAGGAGAAGCAGATGGGAGCTAGAATGAGTGGAGGGGGTGCATGTGGGCCCCAGAAGCCAGGTAGGCGTGGCCAGGGGGTGCCCGCGCCTCCAGGGCTTGTGGCCCACTAGTGCAGCCCCCAGACTAGCTCTTCGTCTCAGTATTTTTCAAAAATTCCAGAAAAAATCATACTTGATTTTCAGGACGTTCGGAGAACTTTTATTTTCCGGGTACTTTTCGACGGGACGCTAAAACAGAAAACAGGGAAAATGAAACTAAATCTATCATTTTTCTTCTAAGCAACCGAAGGTGAAAGCTTGGAACCGAGGTTTGTGACCCTCGATTCATCCATCTCATGGTCGTCGAAAGAAATCTGTCAATGAGGTTGATCAAGTCTCCTTGACAAACCTTTTCGAATCGCAAAAGAAGACGAAGAATTTTCGAATAGTCACTAGGTTACCTCAATGGGGATGTGAATCTCCCCAACAAGCAAATCATACTTCATCTTAATAGGAGGAATAGGGCATTCAAAGCTCCCAATAAGAATCGATGAAGTTTTTTCGATAGCGTTGATGCAATGTAATCGATATTGTTTCTTTGGAAAGTGCACTGTATGCTCATTACTATTGACATGGAAAGTGACATTGCCTTTCTTGCAATCTATAATAGCCCCTGCGGTGTTTAAAAAGGTTCTTCCAAGGATGACCGCCATGGCATCGTCCTCGGGAATATCTAGAATAACAAAGTCTGTTAAGATAGTGACGTTTGCAACCACAACAGGCACATCCTCGCAAATGCCGATAGGGAAAGCAGTTGATTTGTCGGCCATTTGCAGAGAAATTTCAATGGGTGTCAACTTATCCAGTTCAAGCCTACGATAAAGAGAGATAGGCATAACACTAACACCGGCTCCAAGGTCGCATAAAGCAGTTCTAACGTAGTTGCCTTTAATGGAGCAAGGTATAGTGGGCACTCTGGGATCACCTAGTTTCTTAGGAGTTCCACCCTTGAAGGTATAATTAGCGAGCATGGTGGAAATCTCAACCTCAGGTATCCTCCTCTTATTAGTCACAATATCCTTCATGTACTTAGCATACGGCGACATTTTGAGCATATCTGTCAAACGCATTTGCAGAAAGACATGTCTAATCATTTCAACAAATCGCTCAAAATCCTCATCATCCCTTTTCTTGGATGGTTTGGGAGGAAAGGGCATGGGTTTCTGAACCCATGGTTCCCTTTCTTTACCATGCTTCCTAGCAGCGAAGTCGTTCTTATCGTATCTCTTATTCTTAGGTTGTGGGTTATCAAGATCAACACTAGGTTCAATCTTCACATCCTTATCATTGCTAGGTTGAGCATCTTCATGAACATCACTATTGATATCATCATTAGGTTCATGTTCATCAACAGATTGTGTTTCAGCATCAGAGACAGAGAAATCGTTTAGACTCTCAGGTGTAGCAGCAACAGGGTTGCTAGCATGCAGGTTCCTATCATCTCTCTTCTTCTCTCTAGGATGACTAGGTGCATCAGTGCTAACTCCTTGAGAATCTTGTTCAATTCTCTTAGGATGACCCTCAGGATACAAAGGTTCCTGAGTCATTCTACCGCCTCTAGTGACGATCCTGATAGAATTGTCATTCAACTCGTTGAGCAAGTCATTTTGAGCCTTAAGTACTTGTTCTACGTGAGTAGTAACCATTGAGGCATGTTTACTCAGAAGCTTAAGATCATTGACATTTCTGTCCACAGAAGCACTTAAATGACTAAGCTTACGAGCATTCTGTTCCAATTGTTTGCTAACATAATCATTGAAACTTTGTTGTTTGGCAACAAAGTTATCAAATTCATCCAGGCATAAGCTAGCAGGTTTATCAAAAGGAATATCACTCTCATTGAATCTACGCAGAGAATTTACTTCTACTACCTGTATCGGGTTCTCAAGACCATGGATCTCTTCGATAGGTGGTAGATTTTTGACATCTTCTGATTTAATGCCTTTCTCTCGCATAGATTTCTTAGCTTCTTGCATATCTTCGGGACTGAGGAATAGAATACCTCTTTCCTTCGGAGTTGGCTTAGGAGGTGGTTCGGGAATAGTCCAAGCATTCTCATTGCACAAGATGTTATTCAGTAGGATCTCAGCTTGTTCTATGGTTCATTCCCTAAAAACACAACCAGCACAACTATCTAGGTGGTCTCTAGAAGCATCGGTAAGTCCATTATAGAAGATATCAAGTATTTCATTCTTCTCAAGAGGGTGATCAGGCAAAGCATTCAGTAGCTGGACGAGCCTCCCCCAAGCTTGTGGGAGACTCTCTTCCTCAACTTGCGCAAAGTTGTATATTTCCTGCAAGGCAGCTTGCCTCTTATAGGCAGTGAAATATTTTTCAGAGAAGTAGTAGACCATATCCTGGGGGCTACGCACACAACCAGGAGCAAGAGAAGTGAACCAGGTTTTAGCATCATCCTTTAGGGAGAATGGAAACAGCCTAAGGATATAGTAGTGGCGGATCTTTTCCTCACTCGTGAATAGGGTGGCTATATCGTGCAGTTTGGTAAGATGGGCTACAACCGTTTCATACTCATAACCGTGAAAAGGATCAGATTCGACCAGAGTGATTAACTCAGGGTCGACAAAGAATTCATAATCCTTATCGTCACAAAGATAGGCGAAGTAGCAAACTTCGGGTCGTATTTCATCCTAGCGTTCAAAGATTTTTCTTTCCACTTGCGCAGTAAATTCTCAACATCATAGCTATCCTTACAAGCAAGAAAGTCCTCAGCTGTCTCTCCCTCCATAACATAACACTCAGGCATATCAGGCAATTCATGTCTAGAAGAGCTTGTTCTAGCAGGCAAAATAGCAGGTTCTACTTCTATAGTATCAACAATTTCAGAAGTATCATCACATCTAGAAGCAACTCTAGCAATTTGTGCATCAAGGAATGCACCTAGTGGCAAAGCAGTATCAAGCATAGCATCATCAGGCAAAGCAGTATCAAGCATAGCATCATCATAAGCATCATGGGCAGCACAAGTAGCATCATCAAGCACATGCGACATATCAAGATTTCTAGCAGGAGGTGGTGTCGCAAACTTACTCATAACTGAAGGTGAATCAAGTGCAGAGCTAGATGGCAGTTCCTTACCTGTCCTCGTAGTTGAGGGCAAGACTTTAGTTCTTGGATCTTTCGGATTCCTCATAGTGACCAAGAGACGTAAATCCCAAGTGACTTAGAGAATATTGCTAAGCCTCCCCGGCAACGGTGCTAGAAAATAGTCTTGATAACCCACAAGTATAGGGGATCGCAACAGTTTTCGAGGGTAGAGTATTCAACCCAAATTTGTTGATTCGAGTCAAGGGGAAGGCAAAGGATATTCTCAAGTATTAGCGGTTGAGTTGTCAATTCAACCACACCTGAAAGATTTAGTATCTGCAGCAAAGTATCAGTAGAAAAGTAGGGTGATAGCAGCAGTAGCAACAGTAACCAGTAGCAGCAAAGTAACAACAGTAGCAGCAGAGTAACAACAGTAGCAACAGAGTAAGAGTAGCAGTAGTGACAACAGTTGCAGCAAAGTAACGTAGCAAGGACCAGTAGGAAAAGACTCGTAGGCATTGGATCGGTGATGGATGATTATGCCGGATGCTATTCATCATGCAACAGTTATAACATGGAGAGATATGTAACTAGCTCCAGTTCGTCAATGTAATGTAGGCATGTATTCCGTATGTAGTCATACGTGCTGAGGGAAAAGAACTTGCATGACATTTATTGTCCATCCCTCCCGTGGCAGCGGGGTCCTAATGGAAACTACGGGATATTAAGGTTCTCCTTTTAATAAAGAACCGGACCAACGCATTAACACTTAGTGAATACATGAACTCCTCATACTATGGTCATCTCCGGGAGTGGTTCCGCCTATTGTCACTCTGGGGTTGCCGGGTCATAACACATAGTAGGTGACTACAACTTGCAAGATAGGATCAAGAACACACATATATTGGCGAGAACATAATAGGTTCAGATCTGAAATCATGGTACTCGGGCCCTAGTGACAAGCATTAAGCATGACAAAGTAGTAGCAACATCAATCTCAAAACATAGTGGATACTAGGGATCAATCCCCGTCAAAACTAACTCGATTACATGATAGACCTCATCCAACCCATCACTGTCCAGCAAGCCTACGATGAGATTACTCACGAACAGTGAAGAGCATCATGGAATTGGTGACGAAGGAATGTTGATGATGACGATGGCGATGATTTCCCCTCTTCGGAGCCCAAAACGGACTCCAGATCTGCCCACGAGATGAAGAACAGGAGGTGGCGGCGCCTCCGTATCGTAAAACGCGATGAACTCTTCTCTTTTATTTTTTTTCGGACGAGACGGACTAAATAGAGCTGAGATTGGAGGCGGTGGAGCGTTGTGGGCCCCACAAGCCTGCTAGGCGCGACCAGGGGGGCCGCGCCTGCTGGGCTTGTGGGCTCACGGCTCCACTTCCTCTGTTGATTCTTGCGCCAGTATTTTTATATATTCCACAAAAATTCTCCGTAAATTTTCAGGTCATTCCGAGAACTTTTATTTCTGCGCAAAAACAACACCATGACAATTCTGCTGAAAACAGCATTAGTCCGGGTTAGTTCCATTCAAATCATGCAAAACAAGGGCAAAAGAGTTTGGAAAAGTAGATACGACGAAGACGTATCAGCGTTCAACACACGTGGAGTCCGATGATGTCTCCAACGCCTTGATCCAGCAAGGAGGGAGGAGATGCCGAGGGAGACTCCGGCAGCACGACGACGTGGTGACGGTGGAGCTGCATGGTACTCCGACAGGGCTTCGCCAAGCACTATGAAGGACGAGGAGGAGGAGGAGTAGGGCTGCGCCGAGAGAGAGAGATTGTTGTCTCAAATCAGCCCCAAATCCCTCACTACATATAGGAGGAGAGGGAAGAGGGTGCCCACCCTTAGGGTTTCCCACCCTAAGGGTGCGGCAGCCCTAGATGGCCCTTGGGGCGGCGGCAAAGGTGGAGGCGCCCTAGGGTGGGTCTTGAGGCCCAAGGTGGCCTCCCCACGCCTAGGGTTTTGCCTCCTCCACCCCTTGCCGCGCCTTGGGCTGATTGTGGAGGCGCACCAGCCCACTTAGGGGCTGGTTCTCACCCACTTTTAGCCCATGTAGCAGCTTGGGGCTGGTGGCCCTTGCCGGTGGACCCCCGGAACCCTTCTGGTGGTCCCGGTACATTACCGGTGTCACCCGAAACACTTCCGGTGACAAAATCCTCACTTTCTATATATGAATCTTTACCTCTGGACCATTCCGGAACTCCTCATGACGTCCGTGACTCCGAACAACCTTCGGTAACCACGTACACTATTCCCATATAACCCTAGCGTCATCGAACCTTAAGTGTGTAGAACCTACGGGTTCGGGAAGCATGCAGACATGACCAAGACACCTCTCCGGTCAATAACCAACAGCGGGGTATGGATATCCATGTTGGTTCCCAAATGTTCCACGATGACCTGATCAGGTGAACCACGATGTCCGGGATTCAATCAATCCCATATACAATTCCCTTTGTCTACCGGTATGACACTTGCCCGAGATTCGATCGTCGGTATCCCTATACCTTGTTCAATCTCGTTACTGGCAAGTCTCTTTACTCGTTCTTTAGCACATCATCTCGTGGCTAACTCCTTAGTCACATTGAGCTCATTGTGATGATGCTTTACTGAGTGGGCCCAGAGATACCTCTTCGTCACACGGAGTGACAAATCCCAGTCTCGATTCGTACAACCTAACAGATACTTTCGAAGATACCTATAGTGCACCTTTATAATCACCCAGTTATGTTGTGACTTTTGATACACCCAAAGCACTCCTATGGTATCCGGGAGTTGCACAATCTCATGGTCTAAGGAAATGATACTGACATTAGAAAAGCTTTAGCAAACGAACAACACGATCTAGTGCTATGCTTAGGATTGGGTCTTGTCCATCACATCATTCTCCTAATGATGTGATCCCGTTATCAATGACATCCAATGTCCATGATCAGGAAACCATGATCATCTATTGATCAACGAGCTAGCTAACTAGAGGCTCACTAGGGACATGTTGTGGTCTATGTATTCACACATGTATTATGGTTTCCGGTTATTACAAATATAGCATGAATAATAGACAATTATCATGAACAAGGAAATATAATAATAACCAATTTATTATTGCCTCTAGGGCATATTTCCAACACTTTGTTGCCAAGAATGGATCCTTTCTGGAGAAATAGTTTCTCTCGAAAGAAGTGAGTGGTTGGAAAGTAGAACTTGATGAGGTAATTGTACCTCCTCTCGAACCAGAGAGTAGCGCGGCACAGGAAAGTGTTTCTGGGGTGCCTGGAACGGCTAGGGAGGAAGTTAATGATGATGATCATGAAACTTCGGATCAAATTGCTACTGAACTTCGTAGGTCCACGAGGACACGTTCCGCACCAGAGTGGTACGACAACCCTGTCATGGAAATCATGTTGTTGGACAACAGTGAACCTTCGAACTATGAAGAAGCGATGGCGGGCCCAGATTCCAATAAATGGCTTGAAGCCATGAAATCCGAGATAGGATCCATGTATGAGAACAAAGTATGGACTTGGGGTGGACTTGCCCGAAGATCGGCGAGCCATAGAAAATAAATGGATCTTTAAGAAGAAGACTGGCGCGGATGGTAATGTGAACATCTATAAGGCTCGACTTGTCGCTAAGGGTTATCGACAAGTTCAAGGAATTGACTACGATGAGACTTTTTCACCCGTAGCGATGCCAAAATCCGTCCGAATCATGTTAGTAGTTGCCACATTTTATGATTATGAGATGTGGCAATAGGACGTCAAAACAGCAATCCTTAACGACTTTCTTAAGGAAGAACTGTATATGATACAGCCGGAAGGTTTGGTCGATCTTAATAATGCTGAGAAGGTACGCAAGCTCGAACGCTCCATCTATGGACTGGTGCAAGCATCTCGGAGTTGGAACATTCGCTTTGATGAGGTGATCAAAGTGTTTGGGTTTGTACAGTCTTATGGAGAAGCCTGCATTTACAAGAAAGTGAGTGGGAGCTCTGTAGCATTTCTCATATTATATGTAGATGACATATTGTTAATGGGAAATGATATAGAACTTTTGGAAAGCATAAAGGCCTATTTGAATAAGTGCTTTTCAATGAAGGACCTTGGAGAAGCTGCTTACATATTAGGCATCAAGATCTATAGAGATAGATCGAGACGCCTCATTGGTCTTTCACAAAGCACATACATTGACAAGATATTGAAAAATTTCAATATGGATAAGTCCAAGAAGGGGTTCTTGCCTGTATTGCAAGGTGTGAGGTTGAGCACAGCTCAACGACCGACCATGGCAGAAGGTAGAGAAAAGATGAGTACCATCCCCTATGCTTCAACATAGGCTCTATTATGTATGCCATGTTGTGAACCAGACCTGATGTGAACCTTGCCATAAGTTTGGTAGGGAGGTACCAAAGTGATCGAGGAGTGGATCACTTGACAGCGGTCAAGAATATCCTTAAGTACCTGAAAAGGACTAAATATATGTTTCTCGTTTATGGAGGTGCCGAAAAGCTCGTCGTAAAGGGTTACATCGATGCTAGCTTCGACACAGATCCGGATGACTCCAAATCGCAAACCGGATACGTGTATATTTTGAATGGTGGGGCAGTCAGCTAGTACAGTTGCAAGCAAAACGTCATGGCGGCATCTTCATGTGAAGCGAGTACATAGCTACTCCGGAAGCAGCACAGGAAGGAGTCTGGATGAAGGAGTTCATCACCGACCTAGGAGTTCATCACATGAGGAGTTCCGGAATGGTCCGGAGGTAAAGATTTATATATGGGAAGTCCGCTTCGGCCACCGGAAAGGTTTCGGGGTTTATCGCTATTGTAACGGGACCACCAAAAGGGTATCAAGGGTCCACCGGGAGGGTCCACCTGACCCGGAGGGCTACATGGGCTGAAAGGGGAAGGGAACCAGCCCCTGGTGGGCTGGTGCGAGCCAAGGAGGAGGCCCAAGGCGCATGAGGGGCCAAACCCTAGGGCGTGGGGGCTGCCTTGGGTGGCAAGCCACCACCTAGGGCGCTGCCCCTCCTTCATCTAGGGCTGCCGCACCACCTAGGGTTTCCCTAGGGGTGGCCGCACCCCTCCCCTCCCTCTTATAAATACCGGAGGTATTGGGAGGGCTGCACGCACACACACGTCTCTCTCTCCCTCGGCGCAGCCCTACCTCTCCACATCTCCTCCTCCGCGGTGCTTGGCGAAGCCCTGCCGGAGAACCGCAAACTCCATCGCCACCACGCCGTCGTGCTGTCTGAGTTCTCCCTCAACTTCTCCTCCCTCCTTGCTGGATCAAGAAGGAGGAGACGTCCCCGGGCTGTAGGTGTGTTGAACGCGGAGACACCAAACGTTTGGTGTTTGGATCGGATCGCCGCTAGTATGACTCCATCTACCGTGTTCATAGTAACACTTCCGCTTTGCGATCTTCAACGGTATGAAGATGCTCTTCCTCATTCGTTGCTGGTTTCTCCTAGATGATCTTGGTGTGACGTAGGATTTTTTTGAATTATTACTACGATCCCCAACACGTGTTGCTTCCCCAGGCGAGGAGAAGGCTCGTTTTTTCTAGATCTGCTCTCCATCGGACGTGCACTTCCCTGATGGTGGCGAGCCGGAGCTGGGCTTGCCCGTCGTCCACCTCACCGTCAAACTCGTCCACGAAACCGGTCCCTGCCAACCTCGTACACCTTGCCGCCAACCTTGTCCGACGGCAGAAGCTCTCCACTTTCCCCCTGATGGCAACAACAATCATCCCCACCTTCGCCACCACTCCGGCTTCCCACAAAGACAGAGCAAAGGTGAGAATCCCAAACTGTCAAATTTTACAGAATTAAGTGAAGTTGGCAAGTGGCAACAGGGAAGAAGAAAATTCAGTATTAGCAGTTAGCACTAGCAACGGAGAGCAAGTGATCAATGTGTCTGCAGATCTGTTCTTGGTAGTTTTTGAGTAATATGGTAGCCATCTCAGTACTTTGGATGGAGTAGTTTGGGTTTAATCTCCTGTGACAATTAACACAGTTTCATAATTCTAGCTAAATTTTGCTTCATTCCTTAAGGCATTATTAGTTTCTTCTTGTTACTCCTTGTATCGGCTAGATGTCTCCGCTCCCGCAGTTGCTAGATGTCTCCGCTCCCACCCCCGCTCCGCTCCCACCCCTCCCTAGCCTAGGTTAGCCCACCCCCACCACGCCGCCGCCGATTCCCGCCGACAGCGCTCCTACAAGCCCCACCCCACCTCCATGGCGTCTCCCAGTGCCTCCCCTTCCCGCTCCCACGACAGCGTCTCCTTCGGCGAGCGCCGCTGGGCCGAGTCCGATGGGGAGTCCTCCTCGACGCGCTCGTACTGTGAGGTCGCGCGCACGCAGGCGGCCCTGCTGCGACTTGCTGCCGCCGCGCCGGAGGCGGCATGCCCCGCGGTGGCCACGGCGACGGCTGCGGGCAAGCTCCCCGCCAAGGACCACCTGGGACCCCGCTCCGAGGTGCACCGCGTCGGACGTGAGGTCACTCTGGACGCGGACGGTTCCAGCATCCCCGGCGCAAACTCCACCGCCCGCCTCGTCGTACGCCTGCGCCGAGCCCGCCATGCCCGCGCAGCCCCTCCCCGGAGGAGGTTTCCGGCATGTGCTTCCATTGCCTAGACCGCTACCACAGGGTGAGGGACTGCACCAATGATGTCAGGTGCCGGCGGTGCCTCATCTCCGGCCATGTTTCCCGCGACTGCGAGACCCACCTGCGCGCCAAGCCTGCGCCTCTGCCCGCCGCCGCGCCGCGTGCTGCACCCGCACGCCAAGCTGCAGCCCCACCCCCTCCGGCCCCAACTCCGGCAGTGCCGATGGCCGCTGGCCCTGCGCTAGCGCGCATCATCATGGCTCGCTCCGTTGAGATGGAGGAGGCGGAGGTGGTGCTGTCCCGCGCCCTAGTGGCCACCATCGCTGGAACCAGGCCGCGTGTGACCCCGGAGGACGTCGCCGGCGAGATGTACCGCTCGTTCCAGCTCGAGGAGGGGGACTTCACGGTCCACTCCCACCACCCCGAGGATTTCCTCATCATCTTCGGCTCCCAGCACTCCATGGACCGACTCCGCGGCGAACACTTCGTGCGAGGAATGCACTTGACCCTCACGCTTCGTCCCTGGAGCAAGCTCGCTCATACCGGCTGCGGCGCGTTCGAGTATCGCGTTGAGCTCGAGCTCCGCAGTATTCCCGCCCATGCCTGGCACCTCGCAATGGCAGAGCACATCCTCGGACCCAGCATGTGGATCGAGTGCCTCCACCCACACACGCGTTCTCGCGCAGACCTAGGCGTGTTCCGCCTCTCTGGCCGCGCCCACGACCCCAGCCTCATCCGCCGCTCCGGCGAACTCGAGATCGTTGAGCTCATCCCATCCGGCTCCACATCCGTCGCGCCCTCCGTCCGCACGCTCATCTACCCCTTCACGGTCGCGCTCTCTCACTCCGAGGTGGACAAAGCGGTCGCCCGTAGCAAGGGGGACAACGCAGACCCTAGCGACGACAGCGGAGGGGCTGCAACGGGCAACGACCTGGCCACTGGCCCAGGGCCTGACTGCGCCTGCCGCCGCGGCCGCAAGCGCCGCCGCAATGATGCGCCGCCGGCCGGCCGTGCAGATGGCATGGCAATCGACACCCTCGGCTGGCACACGGCAGGCCGTGCGCTCCGAGCCGACGGGGTGGCCGTCTCTAACTGGCCATCTACTCGCTCGGCAGCGCCGCCGCCTGTACGCTACGCGGGGAACAAGATGGACGACTGGCCTGGTCAGCGTGGCGGGGCCTAGCACCCTTGTCGCTTTGCCAAAAGGGGAAAGCGGGTTTGGCAGCCAAAGGGGCCACCCCCTGTGGCCGCTCCTGCGAAAGCTGCCGTGCCAACAGCGCCCTGCCCGACAGGATCAGAAGCACCGCCAGCTGGCGAGCACCCATTGGCCTAGAACCCACCCACGACTGCGGCCCGAACCAACGACGATTCAAACCGCATGTCGCCTAGCGCACGGTCGTGCGGACACATTGGACCCACCAACGCTGCGACCCACCAGGGCGCACCTTGGGATCAGGAGGACCCCCCTCCCAGCAGCGACGTACCGGACACCCAGCCAGCGGGCCCATCTGCGCCCCTGGCATTGATCCTGTGTCGAGACAAAGTGGCGGTTCGCTTGGGTCACGCCCTGCTACTAGTTTGGAGTCTTCTGTAGACTGGCCCACACGCAGCCTGGCGCGGGAGGACGAGACTAACGGTGTCTCCACCGCCACACCGGCCGGTATTGACCCCGACGAGGACGGCCCATGCGAAGGCCCAGACGCAGCAACCCCGGGTGCAGGCCCACCTCCACTCGGGCCCCTTGCGCTACTGGGCCAGGAGCAGAGCTTTGTAGCTGAGACGCCATGCACGCCGCAGCTGATCGACGACGAGCGTGCACCCGTGTCGGCTACCCCAACGCCTGGCAAGTTTGCTTCGCCACCGGTCACGATGCGTCGCACAGGAGTGCGGAAGACGAGGCCTCGCGCGCTCACGCTGGGGGAATTCCTCACGACCGCCACCAAATACCTCAACGCTGCTCTCCCCGCGCCCGACAGACGACCACGACATCGCCCATTGAACTTCTCCCCCACCCAGCGCGGCGGCAGATCAGCCACCAAAGCTGCACAGTCAGCCGCTCCTCCGACCGCGGAGAGAAGGGCATAGGTCCAAATCCTGCGCACACTCGGCATCATCGGGCTAGACCAGAAGATCACGCAGGCCGAGATGCGCGCCTATGATGGGGTCTTCGCCACGCCCATCCCCTTGACTGTGCTCGCAGCCATCGCTGCCTTGGTGGACCGGGAGATCCCATCTACCTTCGAGGAAGCGTCGAGTCCCTCCGACCCCATCGTCGCCACTGTCGCGACTTAGCCATGTCGCACCGCAAGGCCCGTCGATCTCGTGTCTATGGATCACGGCCTTCAGATAGTTGTGGCAAATGTGTGAGGCATGAACGCCCGCGCGCACAGGTCGAGCATTAGGTCGCTCCTTGGCACAACGAATGCATCGGTTGTATGTCTGCAAGAAACTAAGATGTCATTGATCTTCTCGTCGACCGTCCTCGAGGCGTTGGGATCAGAGTTCGATGATTACACGTACTTACCCGCCGATGGGTCGAGAGGAGGCATCCTCCTAGCATGGAAAAGCAAAGTGGTGTCTATCATAGACCCTTTGTTCACCACAAACGCTGTCTCCGCCAAGCTCTCTACCGCGACAGGGACGCCATGGTGGATCACCGTGGTATACGGACCACAGGACGACGCGGCAAAAATAGCGTTCATGCAAGAGCTCCATGATGTGCGTGCAGGCTGCAATGGCCCATGGATGGTATGTGGGGATTTTAACCTCATATACAAAGACGAGGACAAGAACAATGGGAATCTTAATAGGCGCATGATGGGCCGCTTCCGACGCCTCATAAACGACCTGGCGCTCAAGGAGATCTACCTAAACGGACGGCGGTATACCTGGTCCAGCGGGCAGTCACCGCCCACCCAGGTCCACTTCGACCGTGTGCTGTGCACATCCGACTGGGAGGACATGCACGGAGAATGCCACCTACGCTGCCTTGCGTCCGTTATATCGGACCACAGCCTGCTGCTCCTGGATTGCTCGCCACTGCCAAAAGGACGCCCACGGTTCCATTTTGAAGATTTCTGGCTACGCCTAGATGGCTTCCAGGAAACGGTGCAAGTTGCATGGCACTCTGTCCACGACGACGACCCATTCCGGCGCCTTGCGCTTCGCCTCCAAGCCACTACGCGTAGCTTGACTAGCTGGAGTGCGCGCTCCGTCGGGAATGTGAAACACAAGCTTGTGATAGCCAGGGAGCTATGCCTGCGCTTCGATGGTGCGGAAGAGACCCGGATCCTTACCCCCAGCGAGCAATTGCTGCACAAGCAGTTGAGGCTGGTCCACCTCGGCCTGGCCTCCCTGGAGCGCTCCATCGCACGCCAACGGTCGCGCATCACCATGCTCCAGGACGGAGACGCCAACACCTCGTCCTTCCATCGACAATGCACCTACCGCAGGCAGAAGAACAGAATCCATACCCTAAACGTTCATGATTGGATTCTTACGGACCAGAGGGATATGGTGGAGGCGGCCTTCGAGCACTTTGACGCGCTGTTGGGCACTCCGGTGGAGCGCGACTGCGCGCTAGACCTCGAGCAGCTCATCGAGCCTCGCGACCTGCTCGACCTAGACGCGCCCTTTGGGGCCGACGAGATCTGGAACGTCGTGAAGCGACTGCCGACCCAGAAGGCGCCTGGACCGGATGGATTCACTGCTGAGTTCATCCGTGCCTGCTGGGATATTATCCAGCGTGACTACGTCGCCGTGTTCCAGCAGCTCTACGAGATGCGAGGGCGAGGGTTTGGCCGGCTCAACCAGGCCCTCCTCACGCTGATTCCGAAGTGACCCGATGCGAGCAGCCTGGGCGACTATCGCCCAATAAGCTTGATACACCTCGTGGCGAAAACCTTCGCCAAGGTTCTGTCCTTGCGACTCGCGCCAAAGCTGAATGACCTGGTGAGCTGCAACCAGAACGCGTTCATCCCCGGCCGCAGCCTCCACGACAACTTTGTCCTGGTGAGGCAATCAGCCCGGATGCTGCACCAGCTGGGAGCGCCACGAGTGCTGCTCAAACTCGACCTAGCGCGTGCCTTCGACTCCATAGCTTGGCCCTTCTTGTTCGAGGTGCTGCGCCGGTTCGGGTTCCGAGATAGATTCCTGGAGTGGCTAGCAATCTTGTTGTCCACGTCAAGCACTAGGGTGCTCGTCAACGGGGAGCCTAGCCCTCCCATATGGCGCCGGCGCGGGCTTCGCCAAGGTGACCCGCTATCACCGCAGCTGTTCGTCCTCGCCGTCGACGTGCTGGGAAGGCTGGTCAAGCGCGCTGTCGATCTGGGTATCCTACAACAGCTACATCCACGTCGCGCCATCCCAGCGATGTCCCTCTACGCGGACGACGTAATGCTATTCTGCCACCCCGTGCGAGGCGACATTACTGCAGTCAAGGAGATGCTGCTACTGTTTGGGCGAGTGTCAGGACTGCACGTCAACTTTGGTAAGAGCTCCGCAACACTCTTACGCCGCAACCAAGAAGAGGCTGGACCGATCGTTCTTCACCTGGGATGCCCAATCGTAGAACTGCCCATCACATATCTCGGCATCCCGCTCACGGTGCGACGACCCACTGCGGCGTAGCTGCAACCGGTCGTGAGCCGGACTGCCGATGCACTGCCGGCATGGAAGGCGCACCTCACAAACCGCACCGGCCGCCTCGCGTTGGTAAAATCAGTACTCGCCGCGATCCCCATCCACCAGCTACTCGTGCTCGCCCCGCCCAAGCGAGTCATCAAGCAGCTCGAGAAGATACAGAGAGGATTCCTATGGGCTGGAAGAGCCGAAGCTAAGGGAGGGCACTGCCATGTCAATTGGCGACGCGTATGCCGGCCTATCTCCCTTGGAGGCTTAGGCGTACGCGACCTTGAGCGTGCTGGGCTTGCATTAAGGCTGAGATGGCTATGGTTTTCACAAACAGACATAGATCGCGCATGGGCTGGGCTCGACCTTCAGTTCTCAGCCACCGAGCATGCGCTGTTCTTTGCCTCCACGACCATGGAGCTGGGAAACGGGCAGATGGCCCTGTTCTGGGAGGATCGCTGGATCCAGGGGCGATCAATCAGCGAGATCGCGCCACTGGTATATGCCTGCTGCCCCAAGCGACGGCGGAAGCAGAGGATGGTGGCACAAGGTCAACAAGGAAATAGCTGGACCCGCGACATCCAGGGCATATTTGGCATACACGAGATGGGGCAGTTTCTCCAGCTCTGGCAGATGATCGCGGACACCATCCTCACCGACGAACCTGACCGTTTGATATGGAAATGGACTGCAACGGGCGCGTACTCAGCACGGTCTGCCTACCTCGCCACGTTCCATGGATCGGTAACCTGCCCTGCTTGGAAGATGATATGGAAGGCATGGACGCCGCCAAAGGTTAGGTTCTTCCTCTGGCTTGCGCAGCAGGACAGATGCTGGACTGCAGACCGCCTCGCCCGTCGCGGCCTACAGCACCATCCACGATGCCTTCTATGTGACCAGGCATTTGAGACTATCCACCACATCATCATTGCATGCCCATTCACCCAACAGATTTGGCACGAGGTCCTCGCGTGGTTTCGATTGCCAGTAGGATGCCCCAACCAGGAGGACTCGCTGCTGGACTGGTGGAACCGCACGCGACACAACACCCCCCACCCACAGCGGAAAGGGATGGCATCCATCACCCTGCTCCTACCTTGGATGGTATGGAAGCACCGCAACGATTGCGTGTTTGACAGGGCACAACCCTCCATTGCTGCACTAATGTCAAAAATCAAGGAGGAGGCTACCTTATGGGCACGGGCTGGAGCCAAAGGGCTTCGGGTTATCCTACCGCAGACATGGGATGTACACTAAGTAGCATTATAATGCTTGTATCCTGCCTCCTAGGAGGATTGTAACAAACTCTATCTTTTCAATATAATGAAACGCAAAGGTCCTTTGCGCTTTCTTGAAAAAAAACTCCTTGTATCGATGAGAGAGAGCAAATGATGGATGATGAATATTGCTACTATTGCAGGTACACACACAGTTGTTGTACAGATTGATGCTACTGCTGTACTGTAGGTCCACACACACATTCAGTTAACTCCAGTTGTTGTACAGATTGATGCTACTGCTGTACTCCAGATTTATTACTGAATCTTGACATTGCTCATTATACTCCTTATGGTACAATGGGAAATTTGACATTTCTGAATTTAGTCAGCACTTATAGCAAAATGTTCACCACAGAATAATCCAATTTATGTACTGCTTATGTTACATTGGGAAATCAAGAATGTGGTGGGTTAAAATTTTCAAAGCCAATTACTCCTATGGGATTATAAATTAAGGAACTACTCCTATGGATAGTGCAAGGGAGTCTATTTAGTTATTTATCTTCAATCTTTTAGAACAAAATACTCCTAGCTATAGTCCCCTCGAATAACTTTGTTCTTCCTCCCTAAGCCCCTTATTTTTTTAGATTCTTCTATGCTTAATGCAGAGACTAATGGAGATAATGGATAATGCAAAGGAGTCTATTTGGATAAAGGAGTATATTGGCCACATCTCTATATTACTTGGAGCAATATTCAGTCAGAAGATGCTCAAATGTTACCGCAAAAAAAAAAAAAAAAGATGCTCAAATGTAGATGGTGTTGAGCGTGCATAATTGTATCCTGGGGCAAATTTAACAAGAGTACATAGAAAAACACATGGAAGCAACTCTATACAGTAATTAATTTGGTAACTTCATTCAGCATCATCACACCATTCTATACATGATCCATGTGTTCCATCATTCCATGTCTTCCATCATTCCATGTGTTCTGGTAATTAATTCAGCATCATTATGGTAGAAAAAACTCCATGGTCTTTTTAACAGTTTCCAGTTTGTACATGATCATGCGAATGGCTTAAACTACTCATGCATATAATCTGAAAATGAACCATTATTTACAGTAAGGATGTTGTGATTATGCTGAACATTATGTTTTCAGTAAGCTTGCTTAGATTTGGTTTTCAGTAAGGATACCAAGTTCTCAATTATGACAACATTTGGTTTTCAATGAGTGCTAGCTCTTGCAAAACATGCTTAGTTTCCAGGCCATTGTCACTGAGTCTAAATTACCCTTGTACTCCAAATGGTGAGAAACTTAACAAAAATATTGCAGAGCTTTCTGATGATCATTGTCACTGACTCTAAATTTATGTTCAACACTTGAAGTAATTATACAAAGTTTGAAAAGTTTGGGGCTGGTCTTCTAGTGCCAAGTTTAGAACACTGACTTTATTTTATGTTCCTGTAGGAAATGGGTTGATTCCTGTGAAATTTCTATGTTGGAAACAGTCCCTTACTCCACTCAGGTAACACTTGAATCTGTCCCGCTTCTAGGTTTCCAGCACCTGAATCCCACAAAGTTTGAAGCTGTTGGTGTATTCTGAACTAATTCATCGTGTTTTGTGTTAACTTGAGTACTTGATTGATTTTTCAGTTAACTACTCCAATGATCATCTAATAAGATCTCCGCATGCCAACCACTGGATATGTCATAATATTACCAACGACTGGAGATATTGTGTCTCAACCATTGAATGATTTTAGTCATCCTCTTCACTGGAGTAACAATGTTAACGACAACTCTTTTCTAGTCGCCAGGATAATAAATCATGTTTTTCCATGTTTCCAAAAATACATGTACTCCATGTTTTCAGAAAATAGCAGCAACACACATGTCCAAAAATCCTGGAATAAATTAGCAGTGGACTATTGCTTGGTTTTCTCAGTAATTAACACTGGAATAAATTTGTTTCCAAAAATACATGTACAGGAATTTGGAATATTGCTTGATTTTCTCAGTAATTAAAACTGGAATAAATTGTTTCCAAAAATACATGTACAGGAATTTGGAATAATGCTTGATTTTCTCAGTAATTAACACTGGAATAAATTTGTTTCCAAAAATACATGCACAGGAATTCAAAATATTGCTTGATTTTCTCAGAAATTATCTTCAGCGATTACCTTGCAGGTCTACCACCACCACCAGCAGAGGAGCTCCGAGCGGAGGAGCAGCAACTTGCAGAGGAGCAACAGCAGCAGGAGCAGGACCTTCTTCTTCCGGATGAACATGGAGCAGCAGCAGCTTGAGCGGAGTGGGCTGACCTCGTCTGTGTTAGGAAATAAACCGTGGCGATGAACCTGGCGCGTCGGGCTCGCGTGTGGGCGCGCGCCGGGCACGTCGGGTGCATCGGGGTCACGGTGTAGGTGTGCGTGTCTAGGCGTGTGTGGTGCACGGGGGTAACCGGGCACGCGCGCACCGTAGGCGTGAGAGTAGGAGGAAGTCGTTGGCGAGCGGGCGCGGTGATCGCGGAGTGATCCAGGGCTTCGTGCGTGGACTGGGCGCGGGAGAGCACGTCCTGGGCGCGCGAGGCGGGCGGATCTGGCGCGAGCGAGTGGAGGCGTGGGTGCGTGCCCAGTGCCCTGGCTCGGGTATAAAGCCGCGGAGGGCATCGTTGTAATGGTGTTGGACATCGAGTTCGTGCTCGAGGAAATAGAGAAGAAGGCGTTCGTGCGCCGGAACCCCTAGAGTCTACCCCGTCTACCCCTCTTCTTCCTTCTCCTGCTAGCTAGTTCGAGCAACAGAGGAAAGGAGCGTGCAGGAGAGCTTGAGCCGGCTAGGGTAGACACCGGTACTTGGCATCGTAGGTACAGGTTCGGGAGGAGCGCGTCGAGCTCGCCGACGATGGCGCTCGTCCCCTACGGCGGTGGGTCGTGGACTTCGCTGTCGACGCCGGTCCCAATGCTCACCGGTGACAACCACACCACCTGGGCAATCAAGGTCGAGGCAAACCTCGGCGCGGCTGGGCTGTGGGAGGCGGTGGTGCTGCCGGAGGACGCGGCGGCGGCGGTGATCGCCAAAAAGGACAAGTCGACGCGGGCGTATCTGCTCAAGGTGCTGGCGGAGGATCTATTGTTGCAAGTGTCGTCCAAGAAGACGGCGACGGAGGTTTGGGCCAGCCTGAAGGCTCGGTTTGTGGGAGCGGATCGAGTCCGAGCTGCTCGGCTGGGCACTCTCCGGGGAGAATTCGAGCTCCTGCGAATGGAGGAGGGCGACACGCTGGATCAGTTCGCGGGAAAACTTGGCGGCATGACGATGCCTTTCGCAGGACTCGGTTCAACGCTCGAGGACGATGTGCTGGTGAAGAAGCTGCTCGATTCCGTGCCGGACCGCCTGTACACGGCGGTGGCCGGAATCGAACAATTTTGCGACGTCTCCACCATGGCCTTCGAGGAAGCGCTGGGGCGTCTGAAGGCCTTCGACGAACGACTGCGTCGACGCGGACAGGCAGGCGGTGTGAGGGAGGATGGTCAGCTAATGTTCACGGAGGAACAATGGCGAGCGCGGGAGCGGCGTACGCGCGGCGGTGCGAGGGACGATGACGACGACAGGAGCGTGGCGTCGAGCGCTCGAGGGAATCGACGCGGGCGTTGCTACCACTGCAACGAACGCGGCCACTTCAAGAGGGAGTGTCCGAGGCGGAGGAAAGCAGCGGCGCCGTAGCAAGCTCTGCTGGGGGAGATCGACGTCGAGGAAGCCGGGCTCCTCTAGGCAACAGTTTCGGGGGTGAATGTTAGGAAATAAACTGTGGCGATGAACCTGGCGCGTCGGGCTCGTGTGTGGGCGCGCGCCGGGCACGTCGGGTGCATCAGGGTCACGGTGTAGGTGTGCGTGTGTAGGCGTGTGTGGTGCACGGGGGTGACCGGGCCCGCGCGCACCGTAGGCGTGAGAGTAGGAGGAAGCTGTTGGCGAGAGGGCGCGGTGATTGCGGAGTGATCCAGGGCTTCGTGCGTGCACTTGGCGCTGGAGAGCGTGTCCTAGGCGCGCGAGGCAGGCGGATCTGGCGCGAGCGAGTGGAGGCGTGGGTGCGTGCCCAGTGCGTTGGCTCGGGTATAAAGCCACAGAGGGCATCGTTGTAATGGTGTTGGACATCGAGTTCATGCTCGAGGAAATAGAGAAGAAGGCGTTCGTGCGTCGGAAACCCTAGAGTCTACCCCGTCTGCCCCTCTTGTTCCTTCTCCCGCTAGCTAGTTCGAGCAACAGAGTGAAGGAGCATGCAGGAGAGCTTGAGCCGGCTAGGGTAGCCACCGATACTTGCCATCAGAGCTACAGGTTCGGGAGAAGCACGTCGAGCTCGCCTGCGATGGCGCTCGTCTCCTACGGCGGTGGGTCGGGGACTTCGCTGTCGACGCCGGCCCCGATGCTCACCGGTGACAACTACACCACCTGGGCGATCAAGGTCGAGGCAAATCTCGACGCGGCTGGGCTGTGGGAGGCGGTGGTGCTACCGGAGGACGCGGCGGCGGCGGTGATCGCCAAAAAGGACAAGTCGGCGCGGGCGTATCTGCTCGGGGCGCTGGCGGAGGATCTATTGTTGCATGTCTTGTTGGAATTATGCCCTAGAAGCAATGATAAATAAGTTATTATTATAATTCCTGTATCAAGATAATCGTTTATTATCCATGCTATAATTGTATTGAATGAAGACTTAGATACATGTGTGGATACATAGGCAAAACGTTGTCCCTAGCAAGCCTCTAGTTGGCTAGCCAGTTGATCAAGGATAGTCAGGGTCTTCTGACTATGTACAAGGTGTTGTTGCTTGATAACTGGATCACATCATTGGGAGAATCATGTGATGGACTAGACCCAAACTAATAGACGTAGCATGTTGATCATATCATTTTGTTGCTACTGTTTTCTGCGTGTCAAGTATTTATTCCTATGACCATGAGATCATATAACTCACTGACACCGGAAGAATACTTTGTGTGCATCAAACGTCACAACATAACTGGGTGGCTATAAAGATGCTCTACTGGTATCTCCGAAGGTGTCCGTTGAGTTAGAATGGATCAAGACTGGGATTTGTCACTCCGTATGACGGAGAGGTATCTCGGGGCCCACTCGGTAATACAACATCACACACAAGCCTTGCAAGCAATGTGACTTAGTGTAAGTTGCGGGATCTTGTATTACGGAATGAGTAAAGAAACTTGCCGGTAAATGGGATTGAAATAGGTATGCGGATACTGACGATCAAATCTCGGGCAAGTAACATACCGAAGGACAAAGGGAATGACATACGGGATTATATGAATCCTTAGCACTGAGGTTCAAATGATAAGATCTTCGTAGAATATGTAGGATTCAATATGGGCCTCCAGGTCCCGCTATTGGATATTGATCGAGGAGGCCCTCGGGTCATGTCTGCATAGTTCTCGAACCCGCAGGGTCTGCACACTTAAAGTTAGACGTTGTTTTATGCGTATTTGAGTTATATGGTTGGTTACCGAATGTTGTTCGGAGTCCCGGATAGGATCACGAACGTCACGAGGGTTTCCGGAATGGTACGGAAACGAAGATTGATATATAGGATGACCTCATTTGATTACCGGAAGGTTTCCGGAATTACCGGGAATGACGAATGGGTTTCGGATGTTCACCGAGGGGGGGGGCAGCCCACCCCGGGGAAGCCCATAGGCCTTAGGGTGCCGCACCAGCCCTTAGTGGGCTGGTGGGCAAGCCCACAGAGGCCCCTACGCACTGAGATAAGAAAATCAAAGAGAAAAAAGGGAAGTGGGAAGGAAGGGAAGGACTCCACCTTCCAATCCTAGTTGGACTAGGATTCGAGGAGGACTCCTCCTCCCCCCTTCGGCCGAACCCCTTGGGGCTCCTTGAGCCCCAAGGCAAGGCCCCTCCCCTCCCACCTATATATACGGAGGTTTTAGGGCTGATTTGAGACAACTTTTCCACGGCAGCCCGACCACATACCTCCACGGTTTTTCCTCTAGATCGCGTTTCTACGGAGCTCGGGCGGAGCCCTGCTGAGGTTAGATCACCAGCAACCTCCGGAGCGCCGTCACGCTGCGGAGAACTCATCTACCTCTCCATCTCTCTTGCTGGATCAAGAAGGCCGAGATCATCGTCGAGCTGTACGTGTGTTAAACGCGGAGGTGCCGTCCGTTCGGCACTAGATCGGAGCGGATCGTGGGACGGATCGCGGGACGGTTCGTGGGACGGATTGCGGGACGGTTCGTGGGACGGTTCACGGGGCGGATCGAGGGACGTTAGGACGTTCCACTACATCAACCGCATTTATTAACGCTTCTGCTGTGCGATCTACAAGGGTACGTAGATCTGAAATCCACCTCGTAGATGGACATCACCATGATAGGTCTTCGTGCGCGTAGGAAATTTTTTGTTTCCCATGCGACGTTCCCCATCAGTGGCATCATGAGCTAGGTTCATGCATAGATGTCTTCTCGAGTAGAACACAAAAGTTTTTGTGGGCGGTGATGTGCGATTTTCTTCCCTCCTTAGTCTTTTCTTGATTCCGCGGTATTGTTGGATCGAAGCGTCTCGGACCGACATTACTCGTACGCTTACGAGAAACTCCGTTGCTCAAAGATGACTGGCGAGTGTCGGTTTCTCCAACTTTAGTTGAATCGGATTTGACCGAGGAGGTCCTTGGATGAGGTTAAATAGAAATTCATATATCTCCGTTGTGGTGTTTGCGTAAGTAAGATGCGATCCTACTAGATACCCTTGGTCACCACGTAAAACATGCAACAACAATTAGAGGACGTCTAACTTGTTTTTGCAGGGTATGCTTGTGATGTGATATGGCCAACGATGTTATGTGATATATTGGATGTATGAAATGATCATGTTGTAATAGTTAATATCGACTTGCACGTCGATGGTACGACAACCGGCAGGAGCCATAGGGTTGTCTTTAAACTAACGTTTGTGCTTGCAGATGCGTTTACTATATTGCTAGGATGTAGCTTTAGTAGTAATAGCATGAGTAGCACGACAACCCCGATGGCGACACGTTGATGGAGATCATGGTGTGGCGCTGGTGACAAAGAAGATCATGCCGGTGCTTTGGTGATGGAGATCAAGAAGCACGTGATGATGGCCATATCATGTCACTTATGAATTGCATGTGATGTTAATCCTTTCTTGCACCTTATTTTGCTTAGAACGACGGTAGCATTATGAGGTGATATCTCACTAAAATTTCAAGACGAAATTGTGTTCTCCCCGACTGTGCACCATTGCTACAGTTCGTCGTTTCGAGACACCACGTGATGATCGGGTGTGATAGACTCAACGTTCACATTCAACGGGTGCAAAACAGTTGCACACGCGGAACACTCGGGTTAAGCTTGACGAGCCTAGCATGTGCAGACATGGCCTCGGAACACATGAGACCGAAAGGTCGATCATGAATCATATAGTTGATATGATTAGCATAGGGATGCTTACCACTGAAACTATCCTCAACTCACGTGATGATCGGACTTGAGCTAGTGGAATTGGATCATGAACCACTCAAATGACTAGAGAGATGTACTTTTTGAGTGGGAGTTTAACAAGTAATTTTATTAAGTTAAACTCTAATTATCTTGAACATAGTCTAAGTCCACTTTGAATATATTTGTGTTGTAGATCATGGCTCACGCGACAGTCACCCTGAATTTTAATACGTTCCTAGAGAAAGCTAAGTTGAAAGATGATGGAAGCAACTTTGTAGACTGGGCTCGTAATCTTAAGTTTCTCCTGCAAGCTGGGAAGAAGGATTATGTCCTTAATGTTGCGCTAGGAGATGAACCACCCGCTACGGCTGACCAAGATGTTAAGAACGCTTGGTTGACACGTAAGGAGGACTACTCAGTAGTTCAATGTGTAGTCTTGTATGGTTAGAGCTGGGACTTCAACGTTGCTTTGAGCGTCATGGAGCATATGAGATGTTCCGGGAGTTGAAGTTTATCTTTCAGAAGAAAGCCCGTATCGAGAGGTATGAGACCTCCGATAAATTCTATGCTTGCAAGATGGAGGAGAATTCGTCTGTCAGTGAACATGTGCTCAAAATGTCAGGGTACTCAAACCGTCTAGTTGAGCTGGGGATTGAACTCCCGCAAGAAGCTATCACTGACAGAATTCTTCAATCACTGTCGCCAAGCTATAAGGGCTTTGTGTTGAACTACAACATGCAAGGGATGAACAAGTCACCTGGCGAGTTGTTCGCGATGCTGAGAGTCGCAGAGTCAGAACTCCGTAAAGAGCATCAAGTGTTGATGGTGAATAAGACCACTAGTTTCGAGAGAAACAACAAAGGAAAGAAGGGTAATTCAAAGAAGAGCGGCAAGCCCGTTGCCAATCCGACGAAGAAACCCAAAGCTGGACCTAAGCCTGAAACGGAGTGCTATTATTGCAAGGGTATGGGTCACTGGAAGCGCAACAGCCCCAAGTATCTGGCTGATAAGAAGGCGGCCAAAGAAAAATCAGGTATATTTGATATACATGTTATTGATGTGTACTTAACCAGCTCTCGTAGTAGTGCCTGGGTATTCGATACCGGTTCTGTTGCTCATATTTGCAACTCGATACAGGAACTGCGGAATAAGCGAAGGCTGGTCAAGGATGAAGTGACGATGCGCGTGGGAAATGGTTCCAAGGTTGATGCAATCGCCGTCGGCACAGTTTCACTTCAGTTACCATCAGGATTAGTTATGAACTTAAATAATTGTTATTTAGTGCCTGCGCTGAGCATGAACATTATATCTTGATCTTGTTTATTGCGAGACGGTTACTCGTTTAAGTCAGAGAATAATGGTGTTCTATTTCTATGAGTAATATCTTTTATGGTCATGCACCCAATGTGAGAGGATTGTTCATATTGAATCTTCATAGTGATAATACACATATACATAACATTGAGACCAAAAGAGTTAGAGTTAACAATGATAGCACCATGTTTTTGTGGCACTGTCGCTTAGGTCATATTGGTGTAAAGCGCATGAAGAAACTCCATACCGATGGACTTTTGGAGTCACTTGACTTTGATTCACTTGACACGTGCGAACCATGCCTCATGGGCAAGATGACTAAAACTCCGTTCTCCGGAACAATGGAGCGTGCAAGTGACTTGTTGGAAATCATACATACCGATGTGTGTGGTCCGATGAGCCTGGAGGCGGATATCGTTATTTTCTCACCTTCACTGACGATTTGAGTAGATATGGTTATGTCTACTTGATGAAGCACAAGTCTGAAACATTTGAAAGTTCAAGCAATTTCAGAGTGAAGTCGAAAATCATCGTAACAAGAAGATCAAATTCCTACGGTCTGATCGTGGGGGTGAATATCTGAGTTTCGAGTTTGGTGCTCACTTAAGACAATGTGGAATTGTTTCACAGTTGACACCGCCTGGAAAACAACAGCGTAATCGTGTGTCCGAACGTCGTAATCGTACTTTATTAGAGATGGTGCGATCTATGATGTCTCTTATCGATTTGCCGTTATCGTTTTGGGGTTATGCATTAGAAACAACTGCATTCACTTTAAATAGGGCACCATCAAAATTCGTTGAGACTACACCATACGAACTGTGGTATGGCAAAAGACCAAAGTTGTCGTTTCTTAAAGTTTGGGGATGTGATGCTTATGTCAAAAAGCTTCAGCCTGAAAAGTTGGAACCTATAGCGGAAAAGTGCATCTTCATAGGTTACCCGAAAGAGACAGTTGGGTATACCTTCTATCTCAAATCCGAGGGCAAAGTGTTTGTTGCTAAGAACGGATCTTTTCTTGAGAAGGAGTTTCTCTCGAGAGAATTGAGTGGGAGGAAGATAGAACTTGATGAGGTTGTCGAACCTCTCATCCCTCTGGATGGTGGCGCAGGGCAAGGGGAAACCCCTGTCGTTGCAACGCCGGTTGAGGAGGAAGTTAATGATGATGATCATGAAACTCCAGATCAAGTTCCTATCGGACCTCGTAGGTCGACGAGACCGCGTGCTACTCCAGAGTGGTACGGTAATCCTGTCTTATCAATTATGTTGTTAGACAACAATGAGCCTGCGAATTATGAAGAAGCAATGGTGTGCCCGGATTCCAACAAATGGCTGGAGGCCATGAAGTCCGAGATAGGATCCATGTATAAAAACAAAGTGTGGACTTTGGAAGTAGTACCGGAGGGCCTCAAGGCTATTCAGAACAAATGGATCTTTAAGAAGAAGATGGACGCTGACGGTAATGTGACCGTTTATAAAGCTTGACTTGTGGCAAAGGGTTTTTCACAAGTTCAAGGAGTTGACTATGATGAGACGTTCTCACCCGTAGCGATGCTTAAGTCCGTCAGAATCATGTTAGCAATAGCTGCATTTTTCAATTATGAAATCTGGCAAATGGATGTCAAAACGGCGTTCCTTAACGGTTTCCTTAAGGAAGAGTTGTATATGATGCAACCCGAAGGTTTTGTCGATCCTAAAAATGCTAACAAAGTGTGCAAGCTCCAGCGATCCATTTATGGTCTGATGCAAGCATCTCAGAGTTGGAATAAACGCTTTGATGAGGTGATCAAAGCATTTGGGTTTATACAAGTGGTTGGAGAATTTGTATTTACAAGAAAGTGAGTGGGAGCTCTGTGGCGTTTCTAATATTATATGTGGATGACATATTGCTGATTGGAAACAACGTGGAGTTTTTGGAGAGCATAAAGGATTACTTGAATAAAAGTTTCTCTATCAAGGACCTAGGATAAGCTGCTTACATTCTTGGCATTAAGATCTATAGGGATAGATCAAAACTCCTGATAGGACTTTCACAAAGTACATACCTTGATAAAGTTTTGAAGAGGTTCAAAATGGAACAGTCCAAGAAGGGGTTCTTGCCAATTTTACAAGGTACGAGATTGAGTAAGACTCAATGCCCAGCAACTGATAAAGATAGAGAGCATATGAGCACCGCCCCCTATGCTTCAGCCATAGGTTCTATCATGTATGCAATGTTGTGCACTAGACCGGACGTTAGCCTGGCCATAAGTATGGCAGGCAGGTTCCAGAGTAATCCAGGAGTGGATCACTGGACGGCGGTCAAGAATATCCTGAAGTACCTGAAAAGGACTAAGGAGATGTTTCTCGTGTATGGAGGTGACGAAGAGCTCGCCGTAAAAGGTTTCGTCGATGCAAGCTTTGACACAGATCCGTACGACTCTAAGTCGCAGACCCGATACGTATTTATTCTTAATGGGGGTGCGGTAAGCTGGTGCAGTTCCAAGCAAAGCGTCGTAGCTGATTCTACATGTGAAGCGGAGTACATGGCTGCCTTGGAGGCGGCTAAGGAGGGTGTCTGGATAAAGCAGTTCATGACGGATCTTGGAGTGGTGCCAAGCGCACTGAATCCAATAACCTTGTTCTGTGACAACATGGGTGCCATTGCCTTAGCAAAGGAACCACGGTTTCACAAGAAGACCAGACACATCAAACGACGCTTCAACCTCATCCGCGACTACGTCGAAGGGGAGGACGTAAATATATGCAAAGTGCACACGGATCTGAATGTAGCAGACCCGCTGACTAAACCTCTTCCACGGGCAAAGCATGATCAACACCAGAACTGTATGGGTGTTAGATTTATTACAATGTAATTCACATGGTGATGTTAGGGCTAGATTATTGACTCTAGTGCAAGTGGGAGACTGTTGGAATTATGCCCTAGAGGCAATGATAAATAAGTTATTATTATAATTCCTGTATCAAGATAATCGTTTATTATCTATGCTATAATTGTATTGAATGAAGACTTAGATACATGTGTGGATACATAGGCAAAACACTGTCCCTAGCAAGCCTCTAGTTGGCTAGCCAGTTGATCAAGGATAGTGAGGGTCTTCTGACTATGTACAAGGTGTTGTTGCTTGATAATTGGATCACATCATTGGGAGAATCATGTGATGGACTAGACCCAAACTAATAGATGTAGCATGTTGATCGTGTCATTTTGTTGCTACTGTTTTCTGCGTGTCAAGTATTTATTCCTATGACCATGAGATGATATAACTCAGTGACACCGGAAGAATACTTTGTGTGTATCAAACGTCACAATGTGACTGGGTGGCTATAAAGATGCTCTACAGGTATCTCCGAAGGTGTCCGTTGAGTTAGTATGGATCAAGACTGGGATTTGTCACTCCGTATGACGGAGAGGTATCTCGGGGCCCACTCGGTAATACAACATCACACACAAGCCTTGCAAGCAATGTGACTTAGTGTAACTTGCGGGATCTTGTATTACGGAACGAGTAAAGAAACTTGCCGGTAAACGAGATTGAAATAGGTATGCGGATACTGACGATCGAATCTCGGGCAAGTAACATACCGAAGGACAAAGGGAATGACATACGGGATTATATGAATCCTTGGCACTGAGGTTCAAACGATAAGATCTTTGTAGAATATGTAGGATCCAATATGGGCATCCAGGTACCGCTATTGGATATTGACCGAGGAGTCCCTCGGGTCATGTCTGCATAGTTCTCGAACCCGCAGGGTCTGCACACTTAAGGTTCGACGTTGTTTTATGCGTATTTGAGTTATATGGTTGGTTACCGAATGTTGTTCGGAGTCCCAGATGAGATCACAGACGTCACGAGGGTTTCCGGAATGGTCCGGAAACGAAGATTGATATATAGGATGACCTCATTTTGATTACCGGAAGGTTTCCAGAATTACCGGGAATGTACAGGGAATGACAAATGGGTTCTGGATGTTCACCGGGGGGGGGGGGGAGGGGGCAGCCCACCCCGGGGAAGCCCATAGGCCTTAGGGGTGCCGCACCAGCCCTTAGTGGGCTGGTGGAAAGCCCAGAGAGGCCCCTACGTAGGGAGATAAGAAAATCAAAGAGAAAAAAAGGGAAGTGGGAAGGAAGGGAAGGACTCCAGCTTCCAATCCTAGTTGGACTAGGATTGGAGGAGGACTCCTCCTCCCCCCCTTCGGCCGAACCCCTTGGGGCTCCTTGAGCTCCAAGGCAAGGCCCCTCCCCTCCCACCTATATATACAGAGGTTTTAGGGCTGATTTGAGACAACTTTTCCACGGCAGCCCGACCACATGCCTCCCCGGTTTTTCCTCTAGATCGCGTTTCTGCAGAGCTCGGGCGGAGTCCTGCTGATATTAGATCACCACAAACCTCCGGAGCACCGTCACGCTACCAAAGAACTCATCTACCTCTTCGTCTCTCTTGCTGGATCAAGAAGGCCGAGATCATCGTCGAGCTATACGTGTGTTGAACGCGGAGGTGCCGTCCGTTCGGCACTAGATCGGAGCGGATTGTGGGACGGATCGCGGGACGGTTCGTGGGACGGTTCGCGGGGTGGATCGAGGAACGTGAGGACGTTCCACTACATCAACCGCGTTTATTAACGCTTCTGCTGTGCGATCTACAAGGGTACGTAGATCTGAAATCCCCCTCGTAGATGGACATCACCATGATAGGTCTTCATGCGCGTAGGAAAATTTTTGTTTCCCGTGCGACGTTCCCCATCATGTCTCGTCCAAGAAGACGGCGGCGGAGGTTTGGGCCAGCCTGATGGCTCGGTTTGTGGGAGCGGATCGAGTCCGAGCTGATCGGCTGGGCACTCTCCGGGGAGAATTCGAGCTCCTGCGAATGGAGGATGGCGACACGCTGGATCAGTTCGCACGAAAACTTGGCGGCATGACGACGCGTTTCGCAGGACTCGGTTCAACGCTCAAGGACGATGTGTTGGTGAAGAAGCTGCTCGATTCCGTGCCAGACCGCCTGTACGCGGCGGTGGCCGGAATCGAACAATTCTGCGACGTCTCCACCATGGCTTCGAGGAAGCGCTCGGGCGTCTGAAGGCCTTTGACGAACGACTGCGTCGACGCGGACAGGCAGGCGGTGCGAGGGAGGATGGCCAGTTGATGTTCACGGAGGAACAATGGCGAGCGCGGGAGCGGCGGTGCGAGGGACGATGACGACGATAGGAGCGTGGCGTCGAGCGCTCGAGGGAATCGACGCGGGCGTTGCTACCACAGCAACGAACACGGCCACTTCAAGAGGGAGTGTCCGAGGCGGAGGAAAGCAGCGGCGCCGGAGCAAGCTCTGCTGGGGGAGATCGACGTCGAGGAAGCGGGGCTCCTCTAGGCCACGGTTTTGGGGGGTGAATGTTAGGAAATAAACCGTGGCGATGAACCTGGCGCATCGGGCTCGCGTGTGGGCCCGCGCCGGGCACATCGGGTGCATCGGGGTCACGGTGTAGGTGTGCGTGTGTAGGCGTGTGTGGTGCACGGGGGTGACCGGGCACGCGCGCACCGTAGGCGTGAGAGTAGGAGGAAGCCGTCGGCGAGCGGGCGCGGTGATCGCGAAGTGATCCAGGGCTTCGTGCGTGGACTGGGCGCGGGAGAGCACGTCCTGGGCGCGCAAGGCAGGCGGATCTGGCGCGAGCGAGTGGAGGCGTGGGTGCGTGCCCAGTGCGCTGGCTTGGGTATAAAGCCGCGGAGGGCATCGTTGTAATGGTGTTGGAAATCGAGTTCGTGCTCGAGGAAGTAGAGAAGAAGGCGTTCGTGCGCCGGAAACCCTAGTGTCTACCCCGTCTACCCCTCTTCTTCCTTCTCCCGCTAGCTAGTTCGAGCAACAGAGGGAAGGAGCGTGCATGAGAGCTTGAGCCGGCTAGGGTAGACACCGGTAGTCTGTGTGCTTCTTGCCGTGCGCCCAGTCCTCGGCGCCGGGGACGAGGGGCTGAGTGGGGTCGGGCTCCTCAATGCCGTAGTCGGCGCCGGCAGTGTAGGTGATGCTGCTACCCCATCTAGCCGGCGTAGCCGCTGCTGCTGGGGCTAGGCGGGCCGGCATCGCGGTAGCCATCCTCCTCCTCCTCGAGCCCCTGGAGCTCCTCCGTCCTTGGGGATGCGGCCCCTCGTCCTCGTCCTCCTCGGCGATCTCGTGGCCGGCGGCGACGAAGTCTGCGGGCAGGTCACGACGCGGAGGGAGAGCGCGACCAGGGCCTCGCTGGCAGGGGCTCCAGTTCTTCCCGATGAAACAACTAGATTTTTTTTAAATATCTGAAACTTTGTGAGATCAAAGATGATCAAACTTTTTTACTAGGCAATTGTAAGTTTTCATGCAAAAAAACATTTGAGGAACTCTACACAGAAAAATATTTTAGTACTTCAAATTTTAAACACCTTTAGTATTAAAATCTGAAACTTGTTTGTACACCTTTCTTTACACGATATTTTAACATGAAAACTTATAAAAAATTACTCTCTCCGTTCTTAAATATTTGTTTTTTAGATATTTCACTATAAATTATATATACACGTATATAGACATAATTTAAAATGTATATTCTTTCATTTTCCTTTGTATGTAATCCATAATTAAATTTTTAAAAGAATAAATATTTTGGAGCAGATGGGGTACAAAGTTTGGCCATCTCTATATGTTGCAAAGTTTTAGATTTTTTATTATTTTACTGTTTATAAAGGGTGCGTAGACACCCGGATGCTGTTACACCTTTCTCATCGTTCACCTATTCAAACAATGTCCTACGTGTCATTTTTCAATCTGTCTTACAGAAAAGTGACATATCATACTGCTCTGTACCAAATGCTTCCATTTAGCCATACTTGATGCAGGCAAGATCACACCGTCTAGGAAGCAGTTTTTTTTGTCTTTATGCAAAAGAATTTATTTCTCATATGGTCGACATATTGTTTACAAAGTACTCCCTCTGTAAACTAATATAAAAATATTTAAATAACTAAAATAGTGATCTAAACACTCTTATATAATTTTATAGAGGGAGTAGATGGAAAAGAAGTCAAGGATTAACTCATCTCAAAGACAAGATATCTAGAGTTAAAAAAGGGTTTAGCTAATTCATTTGCTACTTGATTAGCTTCCCGGTAACAATGCTTCAAGGTGATCTCTTTAAATTCCAATGCCATGTGCTTACATTTCATGATGGTTGTCACATCCGGTCCCACGTAGGCCCTGTTCGGCAACACTCCACTCCTCCAAATTCTCAACTTTGCTCCTCACTCCTCAACTCTGAACTCCGGCAGCACATTTCAGAATTTGAAGATATGTTCGGCTGTCAACTCCAACTCCTCAAAACAAGTTTCAGAAATAAAAATGGCCATCCATAACCGGCTGGGGTAGGTGCTTTCGAGTTGGCTTGCTAATGCGATGTGCTCACCTTGTCGGACGTGTAGAAGAAACGGCAATGATGCAATGTTCTCAGTTTGCCGGATGTGTAGGGGCTTGGCGAAGAACTGGATTGAGGAGACTCCGGGAAGCCGTACATCGAGGAGGATGAGGACGGCCAGCAGCGTCGATGACGTCCATGTAGGAGGATGAGGATGGCCGTCAGCATCTCTGATGTCCGTGTAAGACGATGAGGAAGGTCGGCAACGTCGGTGATGTCCGTGTAAGACGACGAGGATGGCCGTCAGCATCGTTGACGTCCGTGTAAGACGACGAGGACGGCCGACAACGCCGGTGACGGTCGGCGGCGGCAGTGCGTGGAAGGCCTCGGTGATGACTAGCAGTGTTGAAGCACGACCAAAGCGAGGGCGGCGGGGCATTGGGATGACGACGTTGCACGTGCGGCGGGGGTTCGCTTGAGGGCGATGAGACCGGGGTTGGGTGAGGTTAGGGACGAGACTCTTTTTTCTCCATCGATAGTTCTTATGCGGAGCCACGCACGAGTTCATGGAGCATCACTTTTGCTGCTCCACGAAAATGCATTGTATGCCGCTCCACTCCGAGATTTGAAACTCGCGGAGTCGAGGCGTTCGTCGCCGCTCGGCCCGCTTCTGGAGCGGAGAACTGTCAAACAGGTTCGTAGTCATCCTTTTTTTGGCGGACGCTACGCTTCATCCGGCTGATCCGCGCGTAGGATCAGCCGGGTCGGTAGCCACCCAATGCGTTCGTCTAGCGTGTCCTACTAGCGGTACGATCCATTCGAATACACCCTTTCATTCATTTATTTTCGTAGCTGAGAGCATCTCCAACAGCCGCGCTTCGCGCAGCACCCAAAAAATTTATTTGCCGCGCGCGCTTCGGCTGGTTTGGCGCGTCGCGCAGCGCTGGCTCCAGGAGCAGCGCTAAAATGCAGCGCGCGCGCAGCTCGAGCAGCGCACAAAAATGCAGCGCACGCAAAAATGAAAACATGTGAATTTGACACAAACAAGTTGAGATGCATAAAAGTTCATGCCCACAAGTTTATCCAACCAAGTTCAAAATGCAAACAAGTTCAAGACATATAAATGAAAGACACATCATTCATCATCTTCCTCGTCTTCGTCCTCATCTTCCGAAGACGATTCTTCCGCCTCCGTAGATGAATCTTCCTCCCTAATCTCATCACGCACCGCATCACGTGAAGCTCCGACGGTGTTGGCAAGATCTTCAACGGCGGCCGGAGGTGCACCCATGCCTCGCATGGCGGCCGGAGGTGCACCCATGCCTCCCATGAGAGAAGCAAAACTCATGCCTCCCATGGCGGCCATAGCGTCGGAGGGTGCTCCAAAGCCACCCATGCCTCCCATGGCAGCCGGAGGTGCACCCATGCATCCCATGGCTCCAAAGCCACCCATGCCTCCCATGGCGCCGAGGCCACCGCCACCCATGGCGCCAAGGCCACCGCCACCCATGCCGCGGATCAAGGCTCTTTTTTGGATCAAGACTTCCTCACGGGCAAGGTTGACATATTCCTTTTGCGCATCATTGAACAAAGATGTGTCCAAGAAGAACAAGTGTTTCTCCCATTCCAACAACTTAGCTCGCTCCTCCATGCCCACCTTCCTCTCCTCCAATGCCACTTTCCTCTCTTCGGCGGCCACCCTCCTCTCCTCGGCCGCGGCATCTTGGTTCCTTGCCATTTTCCTCACCTCGTTGGCTTCTTTTCTTGCCTTCACAATAGCTTCCATAGCATTTGTGAGCTCATCATCTCCTTTCCTCTTCTTCTTTTTGGTTTTGTCCTTCTTGCACCCATCCGGTCGTTTTGGTTTCGAGTATGAAACCGAGTTGGGTGTGGGGCTTCTCTTGCCCTCATCACTTGATGCATCCTCCTCCTCATCATCATCATTCAACTCAATTGTTCGCTTGCGTTTGTTGCTCAAATGCAAATCATCCAAATCTTCACGCTTCTTCCATTTCTCATCATCCTTCAACACTTCATAGCAATGAGGCAAGGTAAAGATCTTTCCTTTCTTGATCTTCCCCTTCTTGGTTGTCCTCGTCTCTTCTTTGATCAAGTTTTGTGCAATGTTGTACTACAAGAAAAATAAAACAAGTTAGCACTTCGGACACCAAAAACAAGTATGATGAACATGTATGAGATGCCACTTACTCTATCATCCTCATTTGTGCCACTTGGGTTAAGCTTGTCAACTGCCTTTTGTGCGGCCGCCCACTTTTGACAATCCGAGTTGATTGTCGACCATGGGGACCGAAGTGATCTCTCGGCGCGGTCAATTCCACTCACGTTCTGAGCATCAAATTATTCTTTCATTCGCCCCTAATAAGCATCTCTACTTTGATCACCTCCAATGGATGGATCCCTCGACACTTGCAACCAAGTATTGCATAGTAATTTGTCATCGTTGGTGGTGTAATTGCCCGCCCTTCCTTTCGGCGCCGCGACAATGCCCTCACCCTCCTCGTCCACCTCAAACTCATGGTCGTCCAAATGGATGTCATTGGTTTGAGACCAATGCGAATTGTTGGACCCAACACCCATAGTTGACATGTATGCATCATCGTTGAGACTACAAAGTTTTTGAACAATGCAAATATAAGCTATCTATATGATGATGCATTGAAAAAATAACAAGAAAATAAAAGTTGGATTTTTTTTCACCTTGGGGGCATTTCGTCGAACACGTGGTGCGCGTCGGCTGCCGGCTCAACGAGTGAGCTCGCCGGCGCTTCGGTAGACGCCGCGCCGGTCCGCCGCCCTGCAAGATTCTTCTTCGTCTTCGAGCTCCTGGAACTGTCCGCCGCCTTCTTCTTGCCGGATGTTTTTCCTTTCTTCGACCCCACCGCGGCGGCACGGGACGGGACGGCGCCGGCGCGACGCCACCCGTCGGCGTGGTCATCCGCGGCGGCAAGAAGAGGCTGCGCGCGAGGCCGACGGTCGGCGGAGCTCCGGCGGTGGCGGCGCCAACGCTCGCCGCGCTAGGGTTTTCGACGACGGCGGCGGGGGGCTCGCGGCTGTACAACGGGGTGAGCGGGGTGCCGGTCTGCGCGTCCATGGTGGCAGGGGCGCTGGCGCCGGCGCGCGCGGTGCGAAGGAGGAAGAAAGAGAGAAAGTTTGCGCGCGCGCTCGAGTCTGCCGCGCGCGGAAGTGTGTGCTCCAAATTACCCGCGCGGGATGAGGCTATGGACAGCGCGCCCAACTTGTTTTAGCGCGCGTACGGTTTTTGCGCGCCCGTTGAAGCATCCCGCCGCGTCGGCGCGCGCTAAAAAGGAATATTTTTAGACGTGGCGTTTGTTTTGCGCTGCTGTTGGAGATGCTCTGATCATGGTAATTGCTTTTATATGTCCATCCCCACGTGACTGGTTTGACTAACGGTATGCAGTCCAGCGACTTTACGTGCATGATTCCATTTAATCATCTGGTTCCAGCCTCGTCCACTTAGATGGTCCCATGAACCGTACACACCGTATCTAGATACTACAGTTTTGCTTCACGTGCCAAGCAAAGCACAAGGCACATCATGGCTAGTCTCAAGCAAAGTTTAATTAGCCTATCCTTGCTATAATTTTTTATCATTATTGGTCAAAAATTATGTCGCGCCGGCCAAGTCATTAGATCGGACACACAGTAGCTCGAACATCGCCCTTGCTTCGTGCATACCCCTTCCAATCAGCGGCATGGCCGCGACATTCACCGTGTACCCCGTTAGTCCTCGCTTCACAATGACATTGCAACACCGTTGACCATCATTGTAACATCACAACATCATCAACCGTCATCGTAACATCTTAACACCATAAACCAGGCAGTAACATAGCAACATCATGAACCGCTGTCATAACATCGCAACACTGTCGACCATTATAGTAGTATCGCAACATCGTCGACCTCGTTGTACATACAAACACCATCAACGAAGGCTGCAACGTAGCAACATCATCGACCGCCTTCCTAACATCGCAACACCGACAACCACTGTCATAGTATAGCAACATCATCGACCGTCGTTGTAACATCGCAACATGGTCGATTGCAGTTGTAGCATCACAAGATCATCAACTATCGTCGTAACATCCCAACACACATCGACACTGACGTAGCATCGCAACATGGTAGATCGTCGTTGTAGTATCACAAGACCATCAAATATCGTCGTAACAGCCAAACACACATCGACCACCATCGTCACATTGCAACAACGTCGACCACCATCATAATGCCGTAACACCATCGACCGCCATCGTAACATCGCAACACCATCGACCACTGCCATAACAGTGCAACACCATCAACCACCATCGTAGCATCGAACTTTTGGAAATATGAGCAATTTACCATAGGATTTTATTAAAAGAAAAGCTAGGATAAACATAACCATCATAATAAAGACGGAAGAAGACATGCAATATAGAGATGAAATGACAAAATATATGTGCACATATGATCTAGAAAAGAACATATGTGTAACCGTTCTATATAGACAAGGTATCATATGAAGTGATGAGCAGAAACGTAACATATCTAGGAGAGATACTACATAAAAAAGTTGCGGTAGGAACTGAAAGAAGAAGAACATGAGTACGTACTGAGTTGCAGCAACAGTAGGATCGGTGTTGGCGTTGTCGTTGGCCATGTTACCAGAGAGGTGGTCGACGTCGGGAAAGTAGTCGTCGTCCGGGAAGAAATCGTCGGTGTCCGTGATGGAAGCCAGTAGTCGCGCTGAGCGCTCCCCAAAAACCTTATCGCCCTTCTCCCGTACAGGACTCGAAAAGACGGAGTTTCGGAGGCCTACTGTCCCGACGAACGGTGCACGCCGCAAGACGGGATAGGGAAGAACGTAGCAGCAGCACAAAGAAAGGAATCGGTGGCGAGGGGAACTTCTGATGCGTCTTTCTGGAGAGGAGCGGCCTCTCTTTTATAGGCGCAGGAGAAGGAGGCGAGAGGCCAGCGACGGGAGCTGAAGAGAGCTACGGGATATGAAACGAATAGACAGTAGCGATGAAACTGCAACGTTCGCTTTCAATATCCACTAGCAAAAACGTTCAGCTTCTCCGAGTGGACTTTCGTATACCACTTGTGCGTGGCAAAATTTTAGTTCGGCTCGGCTTATTCCCGCAACCCGCGACACGTCGTGACGAGGCGGGCGGCGGAGGAGGAGGAGCTCGCGTGTATGTCTCTCTTGTTCTCAAGCTCATACATGTGTGGGAACATCCTTCCTTATAAGGAGGTCCAACTGCCACTAAACTAGCAATGTGGGACTAAACATTTCCACCTCTTGCCTTGCACAAATGGGCTGCGTGAGCCTCTAGGATTTATTAGGAATTTTCTGAAATCATATATATTGGGCTCGCCCATATTTGGTCAAAATTCCAGCAATCCCCCACCAGATCCGAGAGGCACACAAAATTTTCGTTTGGTTCCAAAACACTGTTTTATATACCAATACTGCAGTGGAGACTGTTAAGTTGAACTTCCACCTAGAACTCTATGTTACACTAGTAAGGAACTTGAACCGTGGACTAGGCCTTGAACTGCAAGTTTTCTGCGAAACTAGCTTCACACAGAGGTTTGATCGATACTAGGCTACCATGGGACTTCCCCGCGGGTGGAGCTTATGCGTCATACTCCGAGACCTTTCATGAGTTTACTAGAGAGCACCCTACTCTCAGAGATTGCGACGTTTACAATCAGACTCATATAGGTATGTTCTTCAAAAGATCTTCTGCAGGATAACATCTCTGCTTCAATAAGCCACTTAGAACATATTAAGATGTATATCAACCTGCCTTGCAGTTTAGGAAAGGATTGCATCTTCATGGAGTGGTATTATTAATGATAAGGATACTTTCCTCTCAGTTGACCAACAGCTTGTCTTCCACATCTAATTCACGGGATCTCTGATCACAGAGAATAGGTTACCTTTGTGAACAACTCAAATTGTGGGTCTCATACCCATCTCCCTCGATGCATTTTCTATCACATTACGTGATAAACCCTTAGTAAAAGGATCTGCCAGATTTTTAGATGTTTGGATATAATCCAATGCAATAACTCCGGAGTTTCTCATTTTCCTGACAGATTTTAACCTTCTCTGAATATGTCTTGATGACTTCATGTTATCCTTTGAGTTGCTCACTTTCGTGATCACAGTTTGATTGTCGCAGTTCATAAGGATACCCGGTACAGGTTTCTCGACAACCAACAAGTCACTCAAGAGCCGGCAAAGCCAATCTGCTTCGACCGTAGCTGTATCTAGTGCTGTGAGTTCTGCTTCCATTGTTGACCTTGTTAAGCCGCCGGCGGTCGTTACTCCTGGCAGGATCTAGACTGGACTCACATATCAATACTAGTCTTTGTGCACACTTTGTCCTCACTCATGCGCACCCGGGATCAACTTCCCGGTCGGTCACCCATCCTAGAACTACTCCAAGCTGAGCACGCTTAACCTGAGAGTTCTTTTCGAATGGGCTCCCGGAAAAGAAGGAATTCCTTATTTATATGAGTAGTCTATCGTTCCTAATAAGCCAGGCTATCACATACACCACCACTCAGAGGAACCGACGTCCTCATCGGGCCACAGGAGCGTTCCCTCTTGGCACAAACGTCTGTGCATCCAGTCCAGTACATGTGCCATGCTGTGTGCCACGACGGGTCACAAACGTCATGAACAACATGACTGCGCACCTGTCCGCAAACATCCGTGTAACCGCGAGGATCGGCTCTGATACCAAACTTGTAACGCCCCGGACACACCCGTCGACGGTTGTTACTCCTGTCAGGATCTAGACTGGCCTCACATATCAATACTAGTCTTTCTGCGCACTTTGTCCTCACTCATGCGCACCCGGGATCAACTTCCCGGTCGGTCACCCATCCTAGAACTACTCCAAGCCGAGCACGCTTAACCTAGGAGTTTTTTTCGAATGGGCTCCCGGAAAAGAAGGAATTCCTTATTCATATGAGTAGTCTATCATCCCTAATAAGCCAGGCTATCACATGCCGAGCCTCACTCGATGAGCAGGAGCGTTTGGGTTAACTTGTAACGACCAAGATGCGGTCCTTTCCGATCTGGGGATCGAAGCCCCAAATTGGAAAGGAGCGCATCTAAGCGTCTCGCAAACAGGTAAGCACAACACATACATAATACTAAAGATAGACAATCAGGGGTTCAATTGCCTTCTCATAAATATATCAGAGTACATCACGCATACAACCAAAGTAGTTCCGCTACGGACTACAAAACAAGAGAAAAGGCTATGCTACCCTGCCTGCTGGCCCACGATCACGACCACGCCTCAATCTTCTAGATAGTTCACGTACAGGCGGTCGGTCTCCTCATCGTACTGCCACGCCAGCTGTGTGCCGTCGGGATCATCTGTCTCTGGTGTACCTGAACCTGTTGGTATTGTGGAGGAATCCGTGAGCCACGGGGACTCAGCAATCTAAGACCTTGGTGCCAGAACTAGTCAAGTTATTAGGTAGGATAAGGTGAAGTGTTTAAGGTTGGAGCATCCTAAGCTTGATTTGGTGGCTAACTTACGTAGAGCATTTATGAAGGTGGACTATACTAACCATCGTGAATACTTGATCACTAAGTGATCCTGAACACCTACTGTCGTGGTTTTGTCACGGCAGATGTCCTCGTGAAAAACTTAGTATTGGAGCCATCGCACCTTGGTGGCGACTCAAAGGGGTTGAACGGGAGTGAGACGGCGATTTACCCAGGTTCGGCCCCTCGTGAGGAGGTAAAGCCTACGTCCTGCTTTGTGTTGTATTGATGGAGTTTCGATTACAAGGAGGGCGTAACTCGCCAGACCTAGCACTCGATGATTTCTAACCTACCCTCTCCTTCCCTGGGACTCGCCTTTATATACAGGTTGAATCCCTAGGGTTTACAAGGGCCCTTTCCTTTACACAAACGGTGACTCTTACGATCTCTAAGTCGCCACCCTTCCAAAGCTTGGAGGCCTTCTCTGTCATGGACTCCTTACGGAAGTTGTAAACCGCCATACAACCTTTGGTCCTACCAGGCTAAGGCTCAAACCATATTTTAGATGAATCGCCATATTTGGTGACCCGACCGAACTAGGGCGGGTTATCAACAAATAATATCCCCAACATTAGGCCCCGGATTGACTTGAATTTCCTTCACGCCAATATCCTTACTCAATTAAGGGCGATTCATCTTCACCCCTTTTATACGCCATGAACTTAACCCGCCATCTGTTGCAGAAAAACTTGAGTCGCCAAACCATTTCTTGTTGGTACCTCCCTATCCCTTGAATCCCGGAAAAGATAATGACGTAATCTCCAACGGATCCTTCGGTATTGATACCCCAAAATTTTCGAGGAGCCATCATGGCGAATCTTTATCTTTTGGTGGTTCCCACTAGTGGCGCCTCGATCCTAGCGCCTACCCTGATAAATAGGCGGGAGGAAAGGACTGGGCGCATTCCACCTACCAGTCTTGTCTCCCTTCTCGTCCCCACTATCACAGCGAAAACCCTCATCGTCTTCCGAGAGCTCCGCCGCCACCCGAGGACCTCGCCGCCATCTGAAAGCTTCGGTGCCGCCCGAGGACTTCGTCGTCGTCACATACTTCACCGTGGCCGAGCAGTTCGCCGTCGTCGACTGTCTCGCCGTCGTCGAGCACCTCGTCGCCGCCGAACACTTCGTCGCCGCCCGAGGTTTTCGTGCCCGTCCGAGACCTTCATCGCCGTCGACCGTCTCCAGCCGAATCCACCAGGTTAGGTTTCTGTCATTCAAGATCAGATCCAAGTTCCTTTTCGAAGTTCATTACTGTCGCGTTCTTGGTGCTTCCCGAATAGCTTTACTTGTCCCCAATTAGTTGGCGGTGATGATAACGACAAAATCGATGTATTTCATACCTTTAATTGTTCGGCCTCTACTTGCACACTTAGAGCAGGGCTTCACCAAATCAACAGTATTGTCCCACCTTAGTCGCAGGTTGCCATATCCAGTCATTTTCCGCATTCATTTCTGTCTGCCCAGTAGATCCATAATCTACCGCTTGTCACGCGAAAACTGTTTGTAGTCTCATATTTCACCATTTTTGACAAATACCACTGATGCCTTGAAACACCGCTCCCTTAAGTAGCAAAAGTTTCGTAAGTCGCCCTGGCAACCTGACCCGGACCTTCGTTGGCGGATCAAAAAATCTCCTCAGCCATCGGGCAAATTATTTGGCGAGTCAAATGAAATTGTTTCACCTTTTTCAATAGATGTTTGGCGTGTCAATTCACCCGTAATTTTATCCCTTTGTAGCATGGGCGCCGTTTTCAAAAGCGACTGGCTCCCCACCAAGGTTAATGATGCTATACTAGATGATTATGTGAAAATAGGAAATTTGGACCCTCAGGATGTTATCGGTTGGCGGACCGGGTTAGGAGAAGAAATCCCCAATTCTAAAGAAGGGGAAATAGTTGTTTTCGTTGAACACCTTGAGCGGGGCTTTAAGCTGCCTGGATCGAAATTCCTCAGAGATGCCATGACTTTTATGAATGTCCGCCTCCAAGATCTAGGGCCCAACTCGATAAGCAATCTATGCCAGTTCTAGGTGTTTTGTGAGGCTTACTTGAGGATGGAACCCTCAGTTCCCTTATTCTGGTACTTCTTCCACTTAAATCGCCAAACAGAATTTCACAATGGCCCCAGTCTGGAGCTTGGTGGTGTAAATGTTCAGCGCCGCAGGGATAGCCCATTTCCGTCACTCGCCATGCCAAGCCACCCCAAAGGCTGGGGCGAGTCTTGGTTCTATTGTCAAGAGACCTCGCCTGAGGGAGAAAACAAACTTCTGGGTTATAGGGAAGATCGCCTTCCAACGAATTTCAAACTCCCAGACAAGCTCACCGAAGAGGAGGAGTCAGACTTTATCCCGGTGTTGTCCGAGTTAAGATCTTTGACAAACAACAGCCTTACTGGAGGTGACTTGATCCGCTGCTGGGTCGAATGGCGTATCCTCCCCTTAGGTCACCGGGGCGGGTTAATGTGTGAATTCGACGGCACCCTAGATCACCCTTAGTGCTACTTCCACACGGCTCTGATGGAAAATGTCATTGTAACCATCATCAAGAAGCTGACTGGCGAGCCTGCGGCAAAATGCGGCCAGATAGGTCTTAAACCTTTCTGCAAGATTAACCCGGCACCAAAGGTAAATAACTTCAACCCGCCTTTTGTCTTTTATTCTTTATGTCTCATTTGAACTACGTCCTCATAAAATATGTCATTTCAGAAAGGTGATAAATTTTGGTCCAAGAGGCCAAAAAAGTCAGCCATGAAGCAAGCTAGGCCGCCTCCAAAGAAGAAATCCAAGGGCAAGGGCAAAGCTGCTGTTACTGACCCATCTGAAGCTGATGAATCCCAAGTCGGTGACGCACCTTCGGAGGTAAAAAATCTATCCTCTTTTAAATCGCCATCCATTGCTGATAACTTTGTATTTACACCTGTGTATCTCTTGCGTAGAATGAAGACAATGAAAGCCAGGAGGATTCTGTAGAGGTAATTTTTGTTTCCTCCGATTCATCTCCTTCTCCACCTAAGCCGGCCAGGCGAATTTGTGGGAAAGTTCCCCTCTCACACCCAAATGCTTGTTTGGATCCAAATTTTCTTCTGAAGAAAGCACAACACACTTCAAATCGGAAAACCCGAAGTCATTCTGGCGATCTGGTGTCCGGTTTACCAACAAGGAACAAGAAAAGGCAAAATGAGGTATCCTTTAACAGCACTTCGTCAGGTCTTTTTGGATCGCATTTGTAACTTGCTTATATCTTCGAACTACAACTTCTTGCAAGTTCTCCTCCAACATCTGGCGACTCAGTAATGTTGGCACTTCCACCGATGATCCGTGTCCCTGGGTAAATCTTTGATAATATTTACTTTTAGTCTGATGGTGATAAATTTTCAGTCCTTTAAACGCACCCCCTTCTCCTTTCACGGCACAGGCGAAGAAAAGAGAAACTGGCGGGTCAATTCCCATCACAATTTCGGAGCCTATCGAAAAGTCGACACCGATCCAAGATAACCCGGACCAAGACAAACCTGAAGATCAAGTGGATCTCCCCAGCTCTCCCAAGGAAACCATGGATGCACCTAACCCGCCACGTCCATTGACAACAGCAGACGACCCGGACGCAGTAATTATCACCGGTACTAGCTTCTCTAAACCGACCACAACGGTTTTATTGAAGCATGTATCATTATGATCTCAACCTATTCCTGAGCATGAACTCTCCAAGGCTAAGCTCTCCCAATATGAACATCTGGAATTCAAAGAACTTTGCTCTGGCTTTGCAAGTCGCCTGGAGGCGAGTTATGAGATGGAGAAGAGCCTGCTTCGGATGCTGAAGAACAAACATGAGGTACATTTTGTTGTACACTATATTATCCCCATTAACCCCCAAGGGCCGGGTCATCAGTGAAAAGATGAGCCGGGTCTTGACGATTTGAATTTTTTTTTACCTATAACCCCCAAGGGCCGGGTCATCAGTAAAAAGATGAGTCGGGTCTTGATGATTTGAAAAACTTTTGACCTGTAACCCCCAAGGGCCGGGTCACCAGAAAAAAGATGAGTCGGGTCTTGATGCTGTATAATTTTTTCTGAAAAAATTACACATTAGCCCCCAAGTGTCAGGGATGTTTCTTGCAATAATTCTGAGACTTGCCCCTGAACTATATGCTTCAACAGGAATCACTTATCCAAACTGAATCAGCACTTGGCGACTTGAAGAAAAGCTTATCTGATCAGCAGGATGCCTGGGCCAAATCAGAAGAGAAGTATCAACTGATCTTATCTGAGATGGAGAAGCTAAAAGCCGACTTAAAAAGGGCTCAAGCTGATCAAGATGCTTTAACAAAGCGAGCAGAAAGAGCTGAAGCCAAGTTGGATACTGTGCAACAGGAGCTGTCCGGCTTAAAGCGACATATCTCAAACATGGCGCAAGCCGTCTTTGGTAAAAACCAAATCTTGACCTTTTTAAACAAATAGCTTTATATAAATTGCTGACAATCATTATCTCTTAAACAGGTCCGAGAGCCGCCAACCTTCAGGATGATTGCGTCCTGATGCTGAAGGCGATTTACACGTTGACGGAGCAGCTATATAGCGGGAGTGTGCTGACTGTGAAAGCAGTGATGGGCGCCAAGGAACCTATAACATCAATAAAGAAGATGCTTGGCTGCTTATCCACTCTTCCTCCCCAAATTGGCGAGTTAACTCGGTCAGCCGCCCGGAAAGGAGCGCTGACTACACTGAGTCGGTGCTTAGCATATGCTCCAGAGATAAACCCAGAAGAAGTAGCGGCGGGCTTTCGTCAACTCAAGGATGATGGGTCAGAATTCGCTGAAGAGGACTACCAGCATGTTGTCAAGGACTCCCGTTTGGCGGCGACTCAGCTTGCTACAAGCCTGGACTTATCAAAATACCAAGCCGCCTATGACAACAAGAACAAGAAGGTTAACCCGCCAACCTTTGTGATGACCAGCTTAACTCTGCGTCGACCCAAGAATCCTTTTGACTTGGACGCGGATCTCTCATCAGTCCTGACCGATGAAGATGAGTTCGCCGCATTATCCAAGTGTAACTGGGTACTGGGCGACTTGCAAATTGAAGTCGGCCAAAGCTCGCAGCAGGCTGATCTGGGGGCATCAGCAGAATAACATTTCATCGATTTGGCCATGAGAGCCATGTAATAGGTCTCTTTAGGAATCAAAACTGCTTCTATGACACCTTAAAAAAAACCTTATGTCGCCCTTAAGGCGTTTTGAAATGCTTGATCCGCCGTTTGAGGCTTTTTATCAAAATACTTGACCCGCCATTGAGGCGTTTTTATGATGCTTAATCCGTTTTTATGACCTGTTCTAAGCTTGAAAACATATATCAAACCATCTCAGTGAGTAATAGGTGATAACAAATAGCAATCGCCCCAAGATATTTTGAGGCGAGTCAGAAAAAAAGTCTGAAAAGCCTTGTGGCAGTGCCAGGGAGGTAAAAAAATAGCAACTTCGTCGGCTCATAAGGTCGCGACAGGATAGGGCGAGTCAAACAAGCTCAAGCGCCACCCAAAATAATAATTTCATCGGCTCATAAGGTCGCGACAGGATAGGGCGGGTCAAACAAGCTCAGGCGCCACCCAAGATAATAATTTTGTCAGCTCATAAGGTCGCGACAGGATAGGGCGAGCCAAACAAGCTCAAGCGCCACCCAAGGGAAACTTTTGTATCAAAAGCCCAAGTATTTAGACCGGCTGATCAGGCACAAGTCATGCTGCAGTGAAGCAGGTTCAATGAACCAATGGTTTCTCTATTTTCCATGTGAAGCGCCTGCCGGTACCAGTCATGTTTTAACCAAAGCAAGTTCAGGGTCCATTAGCGGAATAACTCGCCAAGAGTTCATGGGTCCATATGGCGATTTCGCCAACACACAGTCCAGTATAACCATTTGTAATGCAGTAAATTTTTCACAGGCCAAATGGGTAATAAAACTGGTCTCAGTGAAAGGAAGCCCCCAAGTCGGGAGGCATTTAATTTTATTGCTTTATAAGAAATGAAAAACTTACAAAATGTAGAGCTTAAGAGCTCAAGTTTAATAAGGCCGCAAGTGGGCAATATTCCAGGGGCGAGTCGACTCATCCTCCGTGGTTGGCCGGTTAGGCCGGAGATCCACCAGATAGTAAGACCCGTTGTGAAGATTTTTGCTGACGACGAACGGTCCTTCCCATGGTGGTGATAACTTATGCATGCCAGCGCGATCTTGTATCAGCCGAAGCACTAAGTCGCCTTCCTGAAAGGTTCGGCTCTTGACCCGGCGGCTGTGATAACGCCGTAAGTCCTGCTGATTAATGCCGATCGGGCTGTAGCCAAATCACGCGCCTCCTCTAAGGCGTCAAAGAGTCTTGACGCGCCAGTTCGTTGTCCTATTCCACATAAGCGGCGACTCTAGGCGAGTCATGCCTTATGTCAGTGGGAAGAACAGCTTCTGCTCCATAGACCAGGAAGAAAAGGGTAAAACCCGTGGATCAGTTCGGGGTGGTCCGGATGCTCCATAGTACCGAAGGCAACTCCTCAACCCAACACCCCGGGGTTCTTTCCAAGGGAACCATGAGTTGGGGCTTGATTCCCCCTAAAACTTCCTGGTTCGCCCGCTCCGCCTGTCCATTAGATTATGGATGAGCAACCGCAGAAATATCAAGCCGGATATGCTCTCGACGGCAAAACTCCTGCATCGCCCCTTGAGACAGATTAGTGCCATTGTCAGTAATGATACTATGCGGACATCCAAACCGGAAGATCAACTTTTTCAAGAATTTGACCGCCGTCTCCGCAACGCAAGCTCCAACAGGCTCTGCCTCAACCCACTTGGTGAATTTATCAACCGCCACCAGCTAATGGGTTTTCTTGTTGGATGACATTTTAAAGGGACCAACCATGTCTAACCCCCAGACCGCGAAAGTCCAAGTGATGGGAATCATCCTTAGTTCTTGAGCCGGCACATGAGCCTGTCGCCCATAACGCTGGCATCCATCGCATCGACGAACTATCTCCTCTGCATCTGCATGAGCCGTCAACCAAAAGAAACCATGACGGAACGCCTTTGAAACCAGAGAACGTGACCCGGCGTGATGCCCACAATCTCCGGAATGAATGTCATTTAGAATTATGCACCCTTCTTCGGAGGAAACACATCGTTGAAAAACCCCGGAGGTACTTCGCTTATATAATTCGCCGTTGATGATCACCATGGATTTGCTTCGCCGAACAATTTGGCGGGCCAAAACTTCATCTGTAGGTAACTCGCCTCGGGCGAGATAGGCCAGATAGGGAAGAACCCAATCCGGCGTAACGTGGAGAGCCGCCACGAACTGGGAGTTAGGATCTGGTATCGCCAACTCCTCCTCTGATGGCAAACTCACGGAGGGATAATGCAAAGTATCCAGAAAAACATTGGGGGGAACCGGCTTTCGCTGGGAACACAGACACGAAAGGGCATCATCCGCCTCATTAAGGCGCCGGTCAATGTGATCAACCTGATAGCCATGGAAATGACCCGCCACATCGTACATAGCCCTCCTGTAAGCCGCCATCATGGGGTCTCGAGAGTCCCAAGTGCCTGAAACTTGCTGAGCCACCAGATCAGAGTCGCCAAAACATCTGACCCGCGTAAGGTTCATCTCCTTGGCGAGTCGCAAGCCGTGAAGTAAAGCTTCATATTCTGCAGCATTGTTGGTGCACGGAAACATGAGTCGGAGGACATAACAGAATTTGTATCCTTGAGGAGATACCAGTACCACGCCAGCCCCCGAGCCTTCCAACTGTCTGGATCCGTCAAAATAAATAGTCCAGTATGTAAGATCAGGCCTGTCTTCCGGGGCCTATAACTCGGTCCAATCATTGACGAAATCAACCAAGGCTTGAGATTTGATGGCCTGCGAGGGGTGTATCGTACGTGATGCGGCCTAAGTTCAATCGCCCACTTGGCAATCCGCCCCGTTGCCTCCCGATTCTGGATGATGTCCCCAAGGGGGGCGGAACTAACCACCGTGATGGGATGTTCTTGAAAATAATGTTTAAGCTTCTGACTCGCCATAAACACCCCATACACTAATTTCTGCCAATGTGGGTATCGTTGGTTGGAAAGAGTTAGCACTTTGCTGATAAAATACAGCGGGCGCTGCACAGGGTATTCCTTTCCTTCCTCCTTCCTTTCAACGACCACCGCCACACTTACTGCTTTGGAGTTTGCCGCAATATACAAAAGCATGGGCTCTTTCCCAGTCGGGGCGGCCAAGACCGGCGTGTTGACCAGTTGCCGTTTCAAGGCTTCGAAAGCTTCATCAGCTTCATCTGTCCAAACAAAATGGTCAGATTTCTTTTGCAATTGATAAAGGGGAATCGCCTTTTCTCCTAGGCGACTTATGAAGCGACTTAAGGCCGCAATGTGACCCGCCATCCGTTGGACTTGGTTAACATTTGCTGGCTTCCCAAGGGAAGTAACCGCTTCGATTTTGTCCGGGTTAGCTTCGATGCCACGCTCAGACACCAGGAAGCCCAACAATTTTCCTGCAGGAACACCAAAAACACACTTGGTAGGATTTAGCTTCATCTGATATACCCGCAGATTATCCAAAGTTTCCTTGAGATCTTCCAATAACGTCTCCCCCTGGCGGGTTTTAATCACGATGTCATCGACATAGGCATGGACGTTGCGTCCGATTTGGCCACGGAGGCAATTCTGGATGCAGCGCTGATAAGTCGCCCCTGCACTCTTGAGTCCAAATGGCATGGACACATAGCAAAAAGCCCCAAAGGAGGTTATAAAAGCTGTTTTTTCTTGATCCTCCATGGCCATCTTGATTTGGTGATATCTAGAGTAAGCGTCCAAGAAGCACAAATGTTCGCATCCTGCCACCGAGTCAATAATCTGGTCGATGCGGGAAAGAGCGAAAGGATCTTTTGGACAAGCTCTGTTGAGGTCCGTGTAATCAATGCACATACGGAAGGTACCATTCTTCTTGAGCACCAAGACCGGGTTAGCCAACCATTTGGGATGGAAAACCTCTATGATGAATCCGGCGGCCAAGAGACGGGCAACCTCTTCCCCGATTGCCTTGCGTCGTTCCTCGTTAAACCTACGAAGATACTGCTGGATGGGTTTTGCCTTTGGGTCAACATTAAGATGGTGCTCAGCGAATTCTCTCGGCACACCAGGCATGTCAGAAGGTTTCCATGCGAAGATGTCCCAATTCTCACGGATGAATTCGATGAGCGCGCTTTCCTATTTGGGATCCAGACCCGTCCCAATGGTGAACTGCTTGGTTGAGTCGCCAGGGACGAAATCAACCGTTTTAGTGTCATCCGTTGGTTTGAACTTGAGGGGTGGCTCAGCATCTGTCGTTGGCTTTTTTAAGGGCGACATATCAGCCGGATCAACATTGGCCTGATGATATTTGAGCTCCTCCGCAGTGCAGGCGACTTCCGCGTAAGCCGCGTACCCTTCTTCACATTCTCTTGCAATCCTTCTATCACCATCAACCGTGATGGGTCCTTTACGACTAGGCATCTTGAGTTTAAGGTAAACATAGCATGGGCGAGCCATGAACCGGGCATAAGCCGGCCGCCCAAACAGCGCATGGTAGGGGCTTTTCAATTTGACCACCTCAAACATCAGCGACTCACTCCTGTAGTTAGATGCTGTTCCAAATGCAACTGTGAGTCTGACTCGGCCTATGGGGTACGCCGATTTTCCTGGGACGATTCCATGGAATACCGTGGTTGAAGCCATCAAATCTTTTTCCAACAGGTTCATCCTTTGGAAAGTGTCAAAATACAAAATATTGATGCTGCTGCCACCATCCATCTGTACTTTCGACAAGGTATACCCCCAACTTGGGGAGCCATGACCAACGCTAAGTCGCCGGGATTGTCAACTCTTGGCGGGTGATCCTCCGTACTCCATGATATGGTCTGCTCGGACCAGTGGACGTACCTAGGGAGTGCCAGCTCAGACGCACTATATGCTCGGTGACTCACCTTTTTATCATGCCTGCAAGCATTGGTGGTGAAAACGTGGTACTGCCCACTGCTTAACTGTTTGGGGTTGTTGCGGAAGCCGCCATTGTCATCCTGGCCCTGCGAAGCCCCCTGTGGGGGTGGTTGCTGAAAAACTCCGGGCGGGTTATACCATCGCTGGTGATGCACCGGATACTGGCCGCTGCTCAGCTGCGAGCCACCCTGAGCCCCCGGTTCGGGAAAACCGCCGAAGGGGTTCTGACGTTGGTTGGGTGCACCGAACTGTTCCTGCCGTTGGTCCGGGTCACCGCTTTGCCCTTTTTTGATCGCCTCTGCCCGAAACTTCCGCATCACGTAGCAATCCTCCCAAGAATGAGTCGTCGGGCCGTCTGCCATGGCGTGGTGCGGGAGGGGCCTTTGAGTAACTCATTATAGTTGCGCGGCTTTTTGCCACTGTAACCCCTACTTTTCTTCTGGCGCTGGTTGCCATTTTTGGTGTTGGTGTTGGTGACTAAGTCTGAAGACTCTTCCTGCTGCCTTCTCTTGCTATTTGCTCCCTGATTGTGGCGGTTCCGTCCCTGGAACCGTGTATGATTTTTGGATGACTCACCCTTTCTTGGTGAGTTAGTCTTGCCACCGTCCTCGCCGGGATATTTGGTGTCGTCCGCCTCAGCATACCTAGTGAGGGTATCCATTAGCTCCCCCATGTTTTGGACCTTTCGTTTGAGTCGCCCCAACTTCTGCACCAAAGGTTCATAGTGGCAATTTTGCTCGAGGATCAGTACAACCTGAGCCGCCGTAATGCCGTCTGACGAGTGAATGATTTCTGCGACCCGCCGTGACCAGTGGTTGGCCGACTCATCAGGGCGTTGAACGCAGTGCTGTAGATCGACAATTGTCATTGGACGCTTGCAGGTTCCTCAGAAGTTTTTGATGAAGCGCTCTTTCAATTCAGCCCAAGTCTGGACGGAGTTGGGAGGTAAGTTTTTTAACCAAGTACGCGCCGTCCCTTCGAGCATCATTTTGAAGTATCTGGCGCAATTTGATTCATTTACATCGAGCATATCCATGGCGATTTCATAACTCTTGACCCACGACGCCGGCTCAAGGTCCGGAGTGTAGTTAGGCACCTTTCTTGGCCCTTTAAAAATCCTTGGGCATTCGTTCGTTGCGAAGGGCAGGAGCCAAGCACGGCACCCCCACTCGTCCGCCGCTCCCGATAAGAGGGACTGAGGCGACTTGGATGTCTGGATGATTCCGGCCAGGCGGGTCTTGATGATGAGGCGAGTTGTCTTGGGGAATGAGCCGCGGTCCGCTGTTTACAGCGGGCTGGTCCTCCGGCCGACTCCTGGTGCGGCTTGCCTGGGGAGTGGAGTGCAGCCTATCTAGGCTATGTGAGAACTGGGCGTTTTGAACCACCACCATCTTCAACATCTCATTGGTGTTCCTTGCCTCTATCTCGGCAGGAGTGTTGCCGTGAATCGGAAGGGATTCCAAATGGCGAGTTGAGGCAAGGACGTTGTCCACTGGGTTGGAGAAGTGACATCGAGGTGTCCGGAATCGGGGGACGCGATCCGCAACTGGCTGGAACGGCGGGTTAGGCGGCTGGCCCGACCCTCCCCTCGGGGCGGCTCCCGTCCCGGGAGTTCGCGGAGTGTCGAACAGGCGGGTCGGGTTGAGATCGGGGGGCAGGCGGCCCTGATGTCTCCGCTGATGGACATCATCAGATGCACGCTGGTGCCTTTCGAGCCGCCCGTTGTCGGTATTTAAGCGAGCTATCTCAGCGGTAATTTGAGCTTGCCGGGTCTCGATCCTGGCAGACTCCACCTCGGCATCCCGCTGAGCCTTTGCCATCGCTTCCCTCAGTTTTGTCAATTCCGTGTTTACCGCTTCCTGGTTCTCTGGTGTGATGGGGGTCGCCATGAGCCTTGTAAATTCCACTGCTAATTCCACCAAGATAGCGGCCGGGCTTCTAGACGTCTCACCACCTCCGCCAGCCGGGTTTGGCGAGGGTTGAGTCGCCCCAGCCATGTAAACGGCGATCTGACGGCGAGTTCGGTCAAGAACTTCGGGGTCCATGGCCAGCGACAAGCCCCCAAGACAGTCCCCATGTAGAGACTAGATTGAATCCGAATCACCCATGGACGATTCATCGTCAGTATTAACCGGCGTGGTTTCCTGGGTCACCGAGTGTTCTGGTTCCTCAGATCCCTGCGTGAACCCAACAAAGACCGGGCGGGTTCGATTTGGCGTCACGACCGGGTGGACGTACCTGGCCGGCTCAACGATGTCGGAGGAGATGTCCGGCTCAGGCACGGGCGATCCAATCATGCCGATGAAGACGCTGATCTTGCCGAAGGGGACCCTGTAACCCGATTCAATCGAATCCGCCTCGGGCCCCCAAGACAGGTTGTTGATGTAGTACTTTCCACGGCGGCTCCGGGTCATGAGCCCCGTCGCGTAGCTCCCAAACCCTGGTAGGTCTCCCTTTGAGAACTCAACTCCACCGTGCGCAGGCCCCACGGTGGGCGCCAACTGTCGTGGTTTTGTCACGGCAGATGTCCTCGTGAAAAACTTAGTATTGGAGCCATCGCACCTTGGTGGCGACTCAAAGGGGTTGAACGGGAGTGAGACGGCGATTTACCCAGGTTCGGCCCCTCGTGAGGAGGTAGATCCTACGTCCTGCTTTGTGTTGTATTGATGGAGTTTTGATTACAAGGAGGGCGTAACTCGCCAGACCTAGCACTCGATGATTTCTAACCTACCCTCTCCTTCCCTAGGACTCACCTTTATATACAGGTTGAGTCCCTAGTGTTTATAAGGGCCCTTTCCTTTACACAAACCGTGACTCTTACGATCTCTAACTCGCCACCCTTCCAAAGCTTGGAGGCCTTCTCTGTCATGGACTCCTTCCAGAAGTTGTAAACCGCCATACAACCTTCGGTCCTACCAGGCCAAGGCTCAAACCATATTTTAGATGAATCGCCATATTTGGTGACCCGGCCCAACTAGGGCGGGTTATCAACAGATAATATCCCCAACACCTACCTACGTCAATCATAACCCCACCGTGTTCCCGATCGAAGAGAGATCTTCGAGGGGACAGTCACGGTTACGCACACAGTTGGTAATTTTATTAGCCTTTGTTTAAGTTATCTAATACCAGATGTTAACAAAATATTCCAAGTTGCCACATAACCGCGGGCACGGCTTTCCAAAAGATTAAACCCTGCAGGGGTGCTCCAACTAGTCCATCACAAACGTACACAGGTCGCAAAGTAATCCTCTATCACAAATCTCGTGATCTCGTTGGATTCCTTAGAGGAAAACCTCAACTCTGGGGAGAACCAAAGCTTCACCGGGATTCCTATACGCAAGATATATCACTAAGGTAAGGCAAGGCTAGAAGGACTTCCCGACGTGTCGACGACCCTGATAAGAGCCACGTATCTCAGTCTCAGGACACGCCGGATGAGCTACGCGCACGATGGCCTCAAAGAAATCACTCAAGTTGCCCTGAGTTGGTCCCGAGCAGTGCCCAGTTTGGACCAACACTCATGAGGAGCACTGGCCCGGGTTGTTGATTAAGTTCCTCGGGGTAGCTATTCCCTATGCAGATTATCATTAAGCGATTAGCAAATTAACACCAATGTTGGGTCCTGCCGGACAACCTTAGCACTACGCGATTTATCGAGGGGGTCCCCATAACAACCCCGAACGTGTTAGGAGCGATCATTATGGAATCAAACACCGGTAACCGGTAACTAAGGCGTCAATAACGGAACAAAGCACCCAGCAAAAGGCTAGGCCTTCCATCATTTACCAAGTATATAGGTGCATTAATTAAATAACAGAATTTAAGATAACGATATCAAGCTCATGTTGTCACATGAGACAAAGCACCTGCATCTAGCAACACTAACATTAGTAGCTGAGCAAAGCCTACTTAGCCATCCAAGTTTGCTAGGAAGGGGTCAGTGTTTGGGTTCAAGGCATATCAAGAAGCAAATATTTCAGTGGTAGGCAGCAAGCATATGACAAAGGAAACGTAATCTAGCATAACAAGTCTAGAGATGGAATCAAGGTCATATCATCTTGCCTGTGAGATCCTCAGCTTGGAATGGTTCTTGATCGTCCTGCACGTACTCTCCTGACTCCACGTATTCGTTCTCCGATCCCGGTGCTACCCAACATAAGAATAACATCCAATGAACAACAGCACCTCAAGATGCAACAAGCACATGATGCATGAGATGAAAATGAGCATGCATCACTATTTCTATCACTAACACAAGCTTAAGGAGCTAAAACAAGTTCCTGGACAGAACTGCATGCTAACCTATTTTGACATGCATGAGAATGACATGATAAGATGCGTCTCGTGAAAACAATGCAAAACCATATAAAGAACAATACAATCGGAGCTACGGATCAACGGGAATCAACGAAACAAGATATGACGCCCTACGTGTCAAAACCATCACCACACACTCAAATGGCACAAATCTGGTATTACCAGGTTTCCAAGACATAAAACAACCCATCATGGATGGGATGGAGCAAAGAATAACACCACAACATCAACTAAGCACTCACAACCATCAAAATGACAAAACTACACAATCTTCCATAAACTGCATCATAGCACTTTGCGAGCTACATGCAAAGCACCTACAGCCACCCAACTATGACAAATAATATATGTGGCTGTAGCTAGCCAATAATACTACCAGCACAAGCAAGAATCACACAAAAGGGAATTAAACACAGAAAGTTATAAGGCTGCAAACTTGCCCAAAACCATCAGATCTAAGGGACTTGGTGAAAATTCCTGCACCTAACTTTTTGTCTTTGCTCTGAAGCTTTTTGACAGCAGCCAAAACAATACCTACAGGGATCCAAATGACATGATATTTTACAGGGAGCTAGACAAACATACCAGGTCCAACTTTATAGTTGAAAGCTGAGGCTAGATCACAACACAATGACCAGCACGACCTCATCTACAGGAGAAGAAAATATAAACAGATTCTCGGACTTGGTGAAAATCTCAGATTTTCACTAATCTGGAATTTCAGTCACATGCCTACTTTGGATGGGCACAACTTGCACACATGGATTCCAAATCATGAATTGAAACCAACATGTGGTAGAGGGGGTCACCCTCTACTACCACAACCAAGAAACAAATACAAGAGCACATCACAACTCATGGAACCAAGTTCCAAACATAGAAGAAAATGTAAATATGTCATCTCCAGAAAATGTTCCAATGGCAAGACTGAGTTCACCAATGGTTTCCTTGGGAGATTCTACCACAAAACCATATATAAAACACATGCACTTACTTGGAGCAAGTGAGCTCAAACTCGGAAGGAAAAACTACATAGAATCCAACATAGTGAATAGTGCAACATTTCATGCAACTCCCACTAGTACAACTATCACATATCTATGCTCATGTGCACAAAGACAATATGGACATGAGGGTTTGGACCCCATGTTGGTGTCAAGCACATCAACAACACAAATACTTCTCTCACTATATCACCCACACACACTCACATCATGCCCTCTCTCATATTTAACACGAGGAGGTGCACAAGTTGCAAATGGGGCTGTTTCCCACACACTCACATCTACCCATATGCATGTCATCTAGTAGAAACCACACCACCTACACATGCTAGCAACACAAAAGAATGCTAACACATGCATATGACACTTACACACACATACATGCATACACTAGCATCACCACATGGTGTGCAACACACACACACACAAACAATCTGCCATATATCTAGCCTCATAAGCAAGTATATATCAAGCCACCTACACATACTTCTCTACAAGGGGAAGCACCACACACACACTACATATGTGACCATCACCAAAATATACTAGGCTACACGAGCTGCAACAGAGAGGAGGAAAAAAATAACTGCCACATGATGTAGCAATAACATGGCATCACATCTAGCAATACAAGAGAAAACAACAAGAGAAACAACAACAACAAAAATAAAAGGGGGTGAGGGGGAATCGAACCCTGCACCCTCTGTCTCTGTATTGCAACACAACCACCCTGCTAGCCTGCAACAGCTCGACAGAGAAGGGCAGACTAGCAGGTTAAACAACTCTGTTGGGATAAGCTACCGTGCAGGAGCAAAGCAAAATTAAAAGGGTGCTGAGGGGGATCAAACCCATCACCTCCAACTAGCACACAGTGAGCAGAACCACCATGCTACGATACGGACGACTGACAGAGAAGGTGCATCGAAACAAAAAAAGAGCCCCTCTCTGCTTATCTGCTGCCCTGATCTACCCTGCTCGCCGGAGACAAAGAAGCCGACGTGGTGCTGACTATCTACGGCTCAACGTCGACGAGGGGACCAACCTAGCCACGGCGCTGCTACCACGAGGGGGGAGGGAGCCCCTCTCTTGCACCACCACACCGACACAAGATAGCAGAGAAATAAAACTACCACGTGCAAGACCGATCTGCCTCTCGGTTTAGAGAGAACTTCGGAGACCTACGGCCGAGCCTCACGAGGAAGAAGGAGGGAGGAGGGCTGCCTCACCTTGGGGAAGGAAGGAGAGGACCCCCACGGCGACGAGGCGATGAAGAGGAAGAAGACGAACTGCTGCTGCCGAACCGAAGAAGAGGAAGAAGAACTCCTGGTCCGAGGCGATGACGAGGTCCTGACCGTCGTTGAGGTCACTCCTCGACCTCAGCGATGGCGGGAATGGAGCGCGGGGTGATCTCCCGTGCCCCTGGACATGGCCGCCGGTGCCGGAGACGACGGGAGGCAGGGGATCGACGGCGGTGGTCGGCTCTCTCTCTCTGCTACCCTAGTCTGCAGAGACTTACCGGGAGGGGAGAAGAGAGATGGGGAAGATGGTGGCGGCGCGGAGAGGGAGGTGCGGAACCCTAGGTAAAGGGCACAGACGCCAAGGTACTGATGGGGCTTCGACGGGACGGCGCCGTCATGCCTCCCGAGTCCTCTCTCTCTGTAGCTCCAACGGAAAGCAGACAGGCAGGCGACGACATTAGAGAAAGGAGAAGGAGGCGCGGGGATGGGCTACTGGAGCGAGAGAAGGAAGTTGGGCCACGGGAGGAGGGTTGTGGCCCAAGTTGGCGCTAGGTATAGAGAAAGAAGCCCTGAGGGGGTTTTCTAATTACGGAAAGGCCTGAAAGAAAAGAATTATACAAAGCAAACTAGTGGGGATAAGATCAAAAGAAAATGTCCCCTGGCCTTAGAAAAATATGACCTAATTAAATAAAACAAGAACAAGATTTTTAGGAGCAAGTAATATTTCACAAAACAGAATTAATGCATCTGTTTTGTATTTATTGCACCTGTTTTAAACACTTTTAAAATCACCAAACTTGCACAACTTAACACCCACAATATCCCCTAATTAACAAACATTTTTAAACCAGCTTAGGAGCAAGTAAATATTTGAACTTGGGAATAGAGAGAGAAAAGGGTCTTTGAATTGAGAAGGGCTTTGGAGTAAACAACCACCACATCATATCTACTCACCCCACATCTCATGAGCATCACACATGAACTCACAAGATCACAACACAAGGAAGCATAAGACCACAAAGCAACATCACAAGACATGGCATGAAATGATATGTTATGCATGCATGCAAGGGAAGGTAGTAATAAGGGACACACATGAAAATCATGGCTCAAAATGACAACATCATATCCAAGACAAGGTGGACCCACTTGCAATAGGTTTCAAATAGGGAAGGTTTACACTTGGGGCACTACAGTCGAGTATAGTGAATTCCATAATTTGCAGTGCCTTTCAAATAACGCAGAACTCTCTCTACAGCTTTCCAATGCACATCTCTTGGTTTTGAGACAAACCGACTTAGTTTGCTAATAGCAAAAGAGATGTCAGGTCCTGTAGCACTGGCTAAGTACATAAGCGAGCCAATAATCTGAGAATATTTCAATTGGTCTCTAGCAATTCTTCGATTCTTTCGAAGCAACACACTCGCATCATATGGTGTGGGAGAGGACTTGCAGTCACTATACCCAAAACGACTCATGATCTTTTCCACATAGTGAGATTGAAGAAACGTAATCCCACCATCTTCGTCTCTTAACAACTTGATGTTCAGAATGACATCATCCACTCCTAAATCCTTCATCTCAAACAGTGAGATAGGAAATCCTTGACCTCTTTAATAACATTCAGATTTGTTCAAAAAATCAGTATGTCATCAACATATAAGCAAAGGATAACTCCCTCGCCCCCACCATGGCGATAGTACACACATTTATCAGCTTTGTTTACAACAAAGCCCGCAGTTGTGAGAGTTCTTTCAAACTTCTCATGCCACTGCTTGGGTGCTTGCTTAAGTCCATATAAAGACTTCAGCAACTTGCATACTTTCCCTTCCTAACCATCTACTACAAACCCATCTGGTTGTTCCATGTAAATTTCCTCATCCAACTCTCCATTTAGGAAAGCAGTCTTAACATCCATTTGATGAACGAGAAGACCATGTGAGGCGGCTAGTGAAAGTAGTCCTCGAATAGTGGTCAGTCGAGCCACGGGTGAGTAAGTATCAAAGAAGTCTTCACCTTCCTTTTGGGTATAACCCTTAGCCACGAGCCGTGCCTTGTACTTTTCGATAGTACCATTAGGCCTAAGCTTCTTATTGAATACCCATTTGCATCCTATAGGTTTGCACCCATAAGGACGATCAGTGGTGTCCCAAGTTTCATTTGCCAAGATGGAATCCATCTCACTACAGACTTCTTCCTTCCAGTAGTCAGCATCTTCAGATGCACATAGGCCTCTGAAATAGAACTGGGAGTGTCATCTATGAGATACACAAGAAAATCATCACCAAAGGACTTTGGAGTCCTGTGCCTCTTGCTCCTGGTAGGAACTTCATTGTTCTCCTCCACAATATTTTCAAAGTGTTCCGTCGAAATGATAGGTTCAGTAATTGTGACTAATTCTTGGTTTGATGAATTAGGCATCTCCTAATTAAATGAGGTAGCTATATCCTTCATGAGAAAGATATCTTCGAAGAAAGTCGCATCATTCGACTCCATGATTTTACCGACATGCATGTCAGATACCTCAGATTTTACAACCAAGAATCTATATCCAATGCTATGAAAAACATATCCCAAAAAACCACAATCCACAGTTTTCGGTCCTAGCTTGCGCTTCTTTGGGATTGGCACACTCACTTTCGCCAAACAACCCCAGGTTTGTAGATAAGAGAGTTTTAACCTTTTCTTTTCCCATTCCTCGAATGGAGTTATCTCTTTGTTCTTTATGGGAACTCGATTCAGGACATGACATGCAGTCAATATCGCCTCCCCCCACCATGCCTTGGAGAAACCCGATGTATCTAACATGGCGTTAACCAAATCAGTTAGAGTACGGTTCTTTCTTTCAGCTATCCCATTTGATTGAGGTGAATAGGGAGGCATCCTCTCATGGATTATACCATGTTCCGCACAGAAAGAATCAAATTCATTTGAGAAATACTCTCCACCACGATCGGACCTAAGCCTCTTGATTTTTCGATCAAGTTGGTTTTGTGCTTCAGTTTTATAGATCTTGAAAAAGTTCAAAGCCTCATCCTTAGATTTTAGAAGATACACTCGGCAGTATCTAGTGGAGTCATCAATTAGTGTCATGAAATATTTCTTTCCGCCTTTTGTCAAAATGCAATTCATTTCACATAGATCTGAATGTATGAGCTCTAGTGGTGCTAGATTTCTTGTTTCGGCAGTCGTGTGAGACTTACGAGGTTGTTTGGCTTGCACACAAACTTGACACTTAGATCCCTTGATGGTGTTAAAGCTAGGGATTAAGTTCAATTTGACTAGTCGCGACATGCAACCAAAGTTAACATGACAAAGACGTGAATGCCACACATTTGATTCACTACTGTTGTAAATATGATTAACAACTTTATTGCAAACGTCTGCCAGGGATAAACGGAATAGGCCTCCTGACTCGTAGCCCTTACCAACAAAAGTTCCATACTTGGATATTACAAATTTATTAGACTCAAAGACAATCTTGTAGCCATCTCTACACAAAAGAGATCCGCTAACAAGATTTTTATGGACGGAGGGGACATAATGCACGTTTTTCAGCCGCACGACCTTTCCCGAAGTAAACTTCAGATCGACCGTGCCAACACCATGAACAGAAGCAGGTGAACTATTGCCCATGAGGACGGTGGAAGTCCCTGCGGACTGATAAGATAAAAACATGGAAATATCACCGCATATATGCACATTAGCACACGTGTCAATTAACCAATCAAGAAAATGACATACTGAAAGAATAGTGGGTAATATACCATACCCAACATCCTCAACGTCGGTGTCAGCAATGACGGCATTAGGAGACTTGCCGCCTTTCCCATGTTGACGCTTGTCATAACGATTAGGGCACTTAGGTGCCCGGTGACCAGGATCTCCGAAAACATGACAAACACCTTTCTTCTTGTCATTCTTCTTCTTGAAGTTGCTGTGTTGTACAACCTTGTTCTTTCCATCGAACTTTGCTTTACCATCAAACTTGCCCTTGTTCTTGAAATTGTGGGGCTGGAAGTTTTTCTTCTGTACCAGATTGGCACTAGAACCTCCCTCAATAGCTCGAGCACGTGTGTCTTTTGCTCTCGCCTTTTCTTCCACATCAAGAGTACCTATTAGATCCGAAACGGAAAACTCCTGTCTCTTATGCTTCAGTAAGGTAGCAAAGTTCCTCCATGAAGGAGGAAGTTTAGTGATGATGCCTCCGGCAACAAACTTGTCACGTTGCATGCAATTGAAGTGCTCAAGTTCTCTTGCAAATGACTGTATTTTGTGAGCTTGCTCAACCACGGAGCGCTCCTCAGTTATCCTGTAGTCATAGAATTGTTCCATGATGTACAGCTCAGTGCCAGCATCCGAGACCCCAAACTTGGTCTCGAGTGCATCCCACATATCTTTTCCATTATCAATTGACGCATAAGCATCAACTATGTTCTCACCAAGAACGCTCAAGAGAGAAGCCTTAAACAAGGTATCCATTTTCTGAAAAGCTAGCTCCTGTTGAGCATCATGATCTCCTTCAGGTTTGCCAAGAGTGGCGTCATAGCAGCTCATGGTTTGAAACCATAGAACAGCTCTCACGCGCCATCTCTTGTAGTGAACACCCTCAAACATAGGAGGTCTCATGGAGGCAGCAAAACCACTCGGGGTAAATTGCCTATAATAAGGTTTTTGGATTGTTGAAAATATGAGCAATTTACCATAGGATTTTATTAAAAGAAAAGCTAGGATAAACATAACCATCATAATAAAGACGGAAGAAGACATGCAATATAGAGATGAAATGACAAAAGATATGTGCACATATGATCTAGAAAAGAACATATGTGTAACCGTTCTATATAGACAAGGTATCATATGAAGTGATGAGCAGAAACATAACATATCTAGAAGAGATACTACATCAAAAAGTTGCGGTAGGAACTGAAAGAAGAAGAACATGAGTACATACTGAGTTGCAGCAGCAGTAGGATTGGTGTTGACATTGTCGTTGGCCATGTTACCAGAGAGGTGGTCGACGTCAGGGAAGTAGTCGTCGTCCGGGAAGAAATCGTCGGTGTCCGTGATGGAAGCCAGTAGTCGCGTTGAGCGCTCCCCAAAAACCTTATCGCCCTTCTCCCATACATGACTGAAAGAGACGGAGTTTCGGAGGCCTACTATCCCGACGAACGGTGCACGCCGCAAGACGGGATGGGAAAGAACGCAGCAGCAACATAGAGAAAGGAACCGGTGGCGAGGGGAACTTCTGATGCGTCTTTCTGGAGAGGATATGAAACGAACAGACAACAACGACGAAACTGCAGCGTTTGCTTTCAATATCCACTAGCAAAAACGTTCAGCTTTTCCGAGTGGACTTTCGTATACCAGTTGTGCCTGGCAAAAATTTAGTTCGGCTCGTTCCCGCGGCGCGGCGAGGCGGGCGACGGAGGAGGAGGAGCGCGCGTGTATGTCTCTCTTGTTCTCAAGCTCATACATGTGTGGGAACATCCTCCCTTATAAGGAGGTCCAACTCCCACTAAACTAGCAATGTGAGACTAAACATTTCCACCTCTTGCCTTGCACAAATGGCATGCGTAGGCCTCTAGGATTTATTAGGAATTTTCTGAAATCATATATATTGGGATGGCCCATATTTGGACAAAGTTCCAGCACGAACAATGTCGAGCGTTGTCGTAATATCGCAACACCATTAACCGTCGTCAACATCGCCAGACGCCCCGTGAACTAGCCGCACCAACAGCGACACACCTGCAAATGGCCACATCACCGACGATGCTTCTGAAGCGGCTGTAACACCGACACACCAGGCGAAGCTCCCGTAGCGACCGCAACACCTGTGACAACGTCGACATTTGCAGCATCCCGTGGCTAGCTTTGCAAAAAAAAAGGGTGAGTGACGGCAACGAAAATAGCCGAACTTGCTTAACGAAAGCCTAGCTTGCAACATTGAGCGCCCACCTGCAACAACACAGCTCGCCCCTTGAAGCCTGCGTGTGGTCTGCTTTGCCGCATCACATGGTTTTGTAGCACAACATTTCAGCTATTGTAGAAGCAAAAAGATCTCATGTCATTATTGCATACGGCTTGGAGCATGATGGACTATATTTGCACATCTTTTAATTTTTACAGCACAACGCCACAACATCGAAGTAAAAAAGAATGTTTGCCGGACTTGTAGCATCACGGATCCATCAGGCAACACCATCGGTCGGCTTGCAATGTCACACATGTTTTACAACACTGCAACATAGCTTTCCAGCAAAATCAAATACGGCGTCTGGACTTGCGACGCTACGCGCCCGATTTGCAGCAACAAGGATCGACCACTCGTCTGAATTTGACCGGCTTTATAACGTTGCACATGCAAATTGCAACAGCGCCAACCATCCTTGTAGCTCCGGCATGGCGGACTTTCGAACACAATAAAATATCATTTGGTTGCAGCTAAAACATGAAAATAAATTAAATATATCGCGAGGAGGTAGCACTCCCTCCGTTCCTAAATATAAGTCTTTCTAGAAATTCTATTAGAGGACTACATACGAATGCATATGAACATATTTTAGAGCGTAGATTCACTCATTTCGTTTCGTATGTAGTCACCTAATGAAATCTCTTAAAAGATTTTTTTGAACGAAATCTCTTAAAAGACTTATATTTATATTTATGAACGAAGGAAATACATGAAAAAACACTTGCCGCATGCAATTGCTCAAGGAACATCTTAACATGTCGGCTATGACAATTAATTGATAGTACATACATGGGAGACGAAGCAGCGTTGGCAGCAAACAACAGCACCGCATGCACGTGTACAAACAAACACTAGCATGTGTCTAGAGTTTCTGCAGATGAGGAAAGAAACTAAACCAGGCATGAGTTTTCACGCGCGAGGAAAGAAACTAGAGTTTTTTCACTGTTTTGACCTTAATCTAAAACTATAGCACAAAATGAACTCTATACGAAACTATTTCACGATCTGACCCTTTTCGAAACGCAATAAACCATGGGTTACTGCTGTACGTAGAAACGACAGTCTACCGTGGCATTTCTGCTCCATATTCACCCGCCTAAGTAGCTCACGTTGCAGTCTACATACAAAACGTCAGCCGTTCTGGCGTCGTGCTGGAGCCCCTGAGCCGCCTGAGCAAACTGCGTATGCATGTGGCTTGGCAGTGCCGCCCGTGAGCTCCACGGACAGGTGGCATAGCAAAGCGGCTGATGAGCGTGCCTTAAATCAGGCTAATTTTTTTTTAATATTGCATTTTTTTTATTCTTTTTGAAAAATAATGCACCGATTCGAAAATTTTGAAGAATAAGCTTGCCTCGGCCACTGCGAAGCCGATTGGAGGCTGTCGGCTTTGGTGCGGCCGACAGGAAGCAGTCGGCCGGGCCTAGGCCAATTAGTGGCTCTCGGCCACGTGGGAGCCGACTAGTGGCCAGGCCACTGCCTGTCGGCCTTGGGGAAGCTGATAAGGCTATCGGCCTAGGCATGGCCGATTAGTGGCCACGAGCCAGCCCGAGCCCGCCCCTTCCCCCCTCTCCTTGTTCCTCCTTCCTCTTTCTTCCTTCTCCCTTCTCCCATTCTACCTTATCTCCTTTCTCTCTTTCTTCTTCTTCCTTCTCCCCCCACACAAAAAATCGTCCATTTCCACGTTTTGAACCGTACTTTTATTGTGTAAGGAGGAGGGCATCCAAACTATCCGTCTCACTCGCGATGGAATTTTTCATTTTCAACGTTAGCTATTTTCCCGACTCCATTTCCCGCCCATATTCCCCCAATCGGCCACGCCATTTCGTTCCCTCCTCCGTTGCCACCAATATTTCCACGTCTCCATTCCCGCCAAATTTTTCGCACCACCTTTCCCGCCAAAATTTGCCCGTTTCTTTTCCCACCACCTTTCCCGCCAACTTTTTACCCTCTTATTTCCCGCCAAATCTTTCCCGCCTCATTTCCCTCCTCGTTTTCCCGCCATCTTCCTGGTCATCTAAGTCTATAAAAAGAGGCATTGGACTGCCTTCCTCCATCATCCAGCCTCACTTGAGAACACTAGCATTGCCTTCCTCCATCATCCAGTCAATATGAGTTTGCCTTGCTCGGATCAGAGCATCAGGCCTAAGAAAATGCAGAGTGCGAGTTTGCGTCGGGGTGTGGAAGCAGTTCGATGTTGGTGCGGTGAGCTCTGCAAGGTGAAGGAGGTGACGGATTTTTCAGATTGGTTGGGCATGAAGTTTTTCATGTGCGCCAATTACGAATCTGATCCGCCCGAATCTATTTCTGCGTACCTCAGGCCTCCGATATGCTCAAGTTATCCAGAGTAAATATGTTGTTGATATTATTGTTTACTTGATATTTATATATATATTTTGTAGTCTCCTCCTCCTCTCTGCATGTACTATCGTTGGATTGACACGGAAATGCCGGACTGGGCGGTGACCGAGATTCGTGAAAGAGGTCGCCATGCATGGGCTAGCTTGGACTTGGAAGAGCGCCGCGAGAAGGCTGAAGCAGAGGAGAAAGCAGCGCAGAAGAAAGAGTGGGAAGAGTACTGTGTGGAGCAGAGGGCTTTTATTGATGAGATGAAGAGGAAAAACCAAGAAGAGAAACTTCGGTTGGAGGAGGTTTACACACAGCGGGAACAGGCCCGTGAAGCTGAGAGGGAGAGAAATAAAGAAAGGGCTCGTGCGGCCAAAGCAGCAGAAGAAGCCGGTGATGGAAAAGGAAAATATCCACGCTGGACTCAGTAGATTTATTTTAATTTCAGCAAGTTGTATCTTAATTTCAGCAAGTTGTGTGAGCACGTTGTATCTTAATTTCAGCAAGTTGTATTTTAATTCCGGCAAGGTGTATCTTAGTTTGTCTGTAATCTCAAGTTATTGGTAGTATATGTGTTATCCACGAAGAACCAACTAAGCATATTTTCCCGCCATTTCCTATAAGTCTCTCTTTCCCGCCATATTTTCCTGCCTATAGCTTTCCCGCCATTTTGTTCCCGCCTTGCTTTCCCGCCATTTATTTCCCGCCTCGCTTTCCCGCCATTCATTTCCCACCATTAGGTTTTCGTCTCGCTCTTCGGCACCTATAAAACCCTCTCCACAGCAAGGTTGGTAAGGAGTGTGCTCAAAATGTCTCATTATCCTTTCGATCGTAGTTTTCACAGTGGTATGTCCGAGTGTCTTCTACGCTTGGCTAGCCATTTCAAGATAGACAATAGAATAGTTTCATGGGACGAACTCATCATTAGTGACACGTTACTGAATGAGGTTGCTCATGCATTAGCTAGGAAGGGGTGGCCTGCAAGGACATATGAGGAGATTCAGAAGGAACTTCTACGGTTGAATGAAAGATGGAAGAAGAAAGGCCAGCACATACGCGGTGGAGGTGGAGTAAAACATCCCTTTTTATGGATTGACGATAGCGAGGATGAAGACGATATCTTCATGCCGAGTAGCAAGGACAAGAGGGCAGCATCAACGAGTGCCAAGAGTACCGCTTCGTCGAAGGGCCAGAGCTCTGCATCATCGAAGGATGACGACGACTTTATGTAGTTTTTGTATGAACTCTGCATCTTAATGTATCTTATTTTATGTATCTTATTTCATGTATCTTATTTTATGTATCTCGGGAATCTTACTTTGTTTGTAATCTCAAGTTATTGGTAGTATATGTGTTATCCACGATGAACCAACTGAGCATAGAAATAGATAGGAATATGTCTCTTAGATAAAATACACATAAGTCTCATAGATAAAATACACAGAAGTCTCATACATAAAATACACATAAGTTTCTTACATAAAATACACATAAGTCTGAAGTGATACATAGAAGGGCAAAGAGTTTGCTTCACTCACGACGTCTCGGTTGGCGCTCTGGGGTGTGGGGGCTGTACTCCATCCCCACCTGGGGGGGGGGCCTAATGTTACGAGGAGGAATCTCGGATCCACCCTGGTCATACTGTGTATCCTGTGTGGGCCACGATGGAGGAGTCGAAAACATGTCCAACCACATGTTTTGCTGCGATGGTGGCTCTTCTGGTTCACTCCCTAACCTGGATTCGGACGCCGACACATCATGATATGCAGGAGGGACCATACCTGTTGGATGTGGATGAAACATGAAACCAGGAGTAGGATTGTGATGTTGCGGAGTTGGCTGAAACATGAAGCTCGATGACGAAGCGTGGTGCTGTGGCTGATGCCACGCCGAACTGCCAGGCTGGTCAGGTGGGGGTGGATGTGGCGTCGGTTCCACTCCTTGTAGACGTGGACACGGCTGATGTCGATGCACGGAGTGACGCGGCACCAACGTAGGCTGCGGCTGGTGATGCACAACATCCGAAGTGCGTGTGCACATGATAGCTTTATAGATATCTCTTATCCTCTGCTCGAGCCTCTTGAGCCATGGTTGAATCTGAGACCGAGGTACCATAAGAGGTGCAGATGACAATTGTCGATCAAAGTTCATCGCGTCAGTATGAAGACTGTATGCCAACTCACCCTGAAATTGTCATTAAGAATAATAAGTACCGATGATGAAGCAAGTAACAACAACTTAAATAACGTAAAGAGAATAAATATTACCGCATACTGCGTGGAGCCAGAAGTATCATACGTCGGGTACGTATCAGACGTATGCGGGTCAGGAATCTCATCTGTATTGGAGTGTTGAACAATGCATAATCGTGTTCCTCTCATGTACCCCTCCAAATATGCATTGTATCCAGCGAGATCAAATGCTTGTTGTTCATGCCACCTACATTCAGTGGCAGTTTCCCATTCTAAAACGTACTCTTCAAGCCTTTGTAGCCACTGAGCCCGTGTCCTATTGGTTCCCTTCCTTGTCATCCTGTAATTTATGATGATGTTTAACCATAGGCCATAGAGAAACAAAATGTAATATATAGTTAGTATAACATACCTGTGGACTACTACTGACAGCAGGTTCTCTTTGTTGGGCGGAGGAGTCAACTGCCGAAGACCGAACTGTCTCATAATGCGCTGCTGCGCCATCTCCTCAACAAAGACATCGAAGATAATCTTCGATTTCGTCATCCAGTAACCCCGATCTCTCGTGCATAGCATAGAAATACCACCGGGATATCTAGAAATTCTGGCTGCTTCCGTGTACGGTTGCCAAATAACTTCCGTGTACGTATCAAACTGCTCATTTAGTGCGGTGTAGGCTCGCCTAGTCTGTTCACTAGCATACCGTCTCTGCGCAAAGACATAAGTTAGTTTCAACCATAGTGTAAACTAAGAAGGTGGATAACATTATACCAGGGAACATACCTTGCGACGCGTCCAACACAGGCCTAAAGTTGGCAAGTCGATGTCATCACCATCAAAACATGGAAATGGAAGATTTTTTGTGTGGGGGGAGAAGGAGGAGAAAGAGAGAAAGGAGATAAGGTAGAATGGGAGAAGGGAGAAGGAAGAAAGAGGAAGGAGGAAGAAGGAGAGGGGGAAGGGGCTGCCTCGGGCTGGCTAGTGGCCACTAGTCGGCCACGCCTAGGCCGATAGCCTTATCGACTTCGCCAGGGCCGACAGGGCAATCGACATGGCCTGGCCACTAGTCGGCCGCCACGTGGCCGAGAGCCACTAATCGGCTGGGCCTAGGCCGACTGGCTTCCTGTCGGCCACACCAGAGCCGACAGCCTCCAATCGGCTTCGCAGTGGCCGAGGCAGGCTTATTTTTGAAAATTTTCAAATCGGTGCATTTTTTTTAAAAAAGAATTAAAAAATGCAATATTAAAAAAAATAGCTTAAATCAGCCGGCTGATTCAAAGAGCTTTTTTTTTTGATAAAATCATGTAGTCATCCATTAACTTAATGGAGTCCACCGCAAAAGAGCAATCTAAGTGCAACCTGGCTCCATCTCCACCTGCTACAACCCAGATTTGCGATCAACTCAGCTAAGTCAACGTCACAAACATGAGGTAGGAACCATATAGCAGCCTGCTATGAAATCCCCATGATCATCGCGTACAACAGCACCGCATGCTCCAGAAAGCTTTCTGCATGAAATGATCACTACCGGAAAAAAGTTTTGTCCTGACGGTTATACCAACACTAAAGACCACAAAGAACACTAATAACTGAATTAAAATGATTTTTTGTGTCAACTCCTGCATCAATACTAGACCATATATGCTTCCTGGTTATACCAACAATTCTTTAGATCTGGAGCAGAATATGGAGGTAGGCAAATGTAGGAAGTTGAGAAGACCCTAGTTGGTTGTTGATCTGGTTTGTCCAGTCGCTAAGAGGTATTCTCTAAGAAATATAAGAGCATTTATATCACTAAAGTAGTGATCTAAACGCTCTTATATTTACTTACGGAAGTAGTACTGTAGTATAATGGGTTCGCTGGAACAGGTGCAAGTCTGTATGTAACAAAGTATGAAAGGATGTTTCTAGACCTGTCCATGGACATAGCCATTAGAGTTTTAGGCATGGAAGTAGTATCATTACAAAGGAACATAATGTATCTTCGAATTATCAAGCTGCAGTAAAAGTCGAGCAAGTTCCTGCTATCTAAGTAACACACAGAAAATTCAGGATATCTAAGTAACACACAGATAGAATGCATCTTCCAATTATCAAGCTGCAGTAAAAGTCGAGCAAGTTCCTACTATCTAAGTAACACACAGATAGAAAATGCATTTAGTAACGCACAGTAGTATATAACTTCAACGATGCATCATTATAAGAAAATTGCAGCAGAACAACCAAACTGATATAAAAAATGCATCAAGTGACATTAATTCCAACCAGCGTCTACCAAAACAGACCACATGTAAACCCAGCTTGACAAGAGTAACCGATTGTTCAAAAAGATAAAACTACGGTGGGAATGCTATGTGTTGCTCTCTGTAGAGTAGACTTTCCAGGTAGACTGTTCTTGACACAGTTCCATCATTCAACAGGCAGTTCTGCAAACAAAACAAAATGTCAAACCAAAATAAGGAAATGTCAAACAGGCAGACACCAAAACAGAAGTTATTGCAAGACACCAAAATAGAAGTTATTGCGAGACTACTTCCCACCTAACATGGTTTAAGGCAGAAAGAGCGGCAAAAGACCATCTACTTAGCTTCATTGGCAGCACCATTGGCTGGAAAATAGAAAGCAGAAGGATAAGAATAGATATGTAAGAAAGAATGGGAGATCAAATGTTACATCAAAAAATGATTAAAGCGTTGTACCCTCAAGCAGAGAAGCCAGAACATCAGACTTATCGTGACCATCCAAAAGGACCTCCTCTACCACTTCATTCTCATCACCGACCGCCATGACCTGAAGAGCCTCAGCAGCCTCTTGCACCGGATTCATGTTCTGTCCCCAAAGAACCACAGCTTCCGCGCCCACATGCACATTGTAGATCATAGGAACCAAAATCTTCCCTGTGGTGTTCGTTTTGAAGTGAGAATGAATGTAAGGAGAACAGAACAGAACACTACAAAATTCATCATTCAGACTGGGAAATAAACACAAACTACTCACCAAACCAATCTACCACGACCTCTAACGAAATCTCCATCCCCTAAGTTTGGGTCATAATGAACTTTGGAGGCTCTAATGCAAACTACCAATCAAAAGCAGGCTACCAAAATCACAGCTGACCCTCCAACCTATAGTTAGGGGTATAGTATAATAAATAAGAAAGCTTAAGGAACAAATACACATCTGAGATCGAACAAGATATCTGAACTCTCTAGACGCTGTTAGGGGCATAATAAAGTTTGGTAAATCAAATGGATAGCACCAATCAAACAAGACTGAAATCACATAAAAACTCCAACCTCAAGTTTCTATCAAAAATAGACTACCAAAATCACATCTGAACTCTGATTCCTTTAGTTAGGGGTACACAATGAAGCTTAGAACCCACCAAAGTTTGGTAAAACAAGAATCTGAACTCTCATTCCTATAGTTAGGGGTACAACAATGAAGCTTAGAACCCAGCAAAGTTTGGTAAAACGAGAATCTGAACTCTCATTCCTATAGTTAGGGGTACACAATGAAGTTTATAACCCAGCAAAGTTTGGTAAAACAAGAATCTGAACTCTCATTCCTATAGTTAGGGGTACACAATGAAGCTTAGAACCCAGCAAAGTTTGGTAAAACAAGAATGTGAACTCTCTTTTCTAGTTACTTTAGTTAGGGGCATAACAAGGTTTGATAAATCAAATAGACATCACCAATCAAACAAGACTAAAATCGCATCAGATCTCAGCAACATCAATCTCTGGCATAAGAAGTGGCCCAATTACAAACTTCTCATCAAATAAGACAAACACGGTCACAACTATCAACAGACAAGACTACCTCTATATAGTCTGTGGCAAGATATAATCAAATGCAGAGTGGAATACTCAACAAACAAGGCTATCGGTTCCAACTAATGTCTCTAATCCCAGTATCTACCTCCAATTGCAAAGTATTGACCGATCCAGTCTACCACGATCACAAGTAACATGTCCAGCAAAGCAGTTTGTAAGCAATGTACTATATAAATTACTTACTGGAGGCACGATTTTGCCTGTACATCCTGTTCACCCTCTTGCGTCTGGTGAACGAAGGGACGGGGCGGATGGGTCTGACATCAAACATAGTGTCTGTAATGGAAGACGAAACGTTGATCAAGCAATCAAAGATCAAGCAGCGAACTAAGACCCCAGTGATAAACAGTGTGGAGATAAAGTAAACCAGCACAACGTGATTACCAGACAGCTCCACGAACACAAGGGTACCGCCGTACCGTGTGTGCACGGTGTCCTGCCTGAGCCTCATCTCCTTGCACGGCCTGAAGAAAGAAGATAAAACGATTAGACTCAGGAACCGGGTCAAATAGAGAGGAAAACCAATCAGATGAGGACTTGTTCTGTACCAAACGAACCGAACGAAACTGAAGGGCTTGCAGCAACAAATCGAGCTAACAGGGGAAATAACCTCGGATCTAAGGAAACACGCCAACCAAACCCTTCTGTGCTTGCAAGAGATGGAAATCAGTTCACCAGACCACCTATTCGTGGAGAAACACGCTTGGATGCAACGTCAAACACGGACGTGACGAGGTTGGCGTTCGGATAAAATAGCAGATCAAAACGCAGCGAGTAAGGGAGGAAATCCTGCCATCATCAGAAGCCATGTTCGGGCGAAACGATGGCTCGGATCCAACGACGAAGAGGAAACGCTCTTGAAACCTGAAGAAATCGAACAACTCGAGGCCCTCCCTCTTCGGGGAAAATCTCGCTCGGATCCAACGGTAAACACGAACGAGACGAGATTTCCCAGAAGATATCAGACCAAAACGCACCGAATTCGAGAGAAACCCGTGTCGTCTGACGAACCCCCAACGATGAACAGGAAACGCCCTTGAAACAAGGAGAAATCGAGCAACTAGAGGCCATCTACGAGGGCGAAACTCGATCGGATTCAACGGGGTACCAGGACCAAAACAAATCGGGACGCTGCGAACCAGAAATGAGATCGCGGGAACGCTGGCTTGCATCCCCTACCTTGGGCTGCTAGAGCAAGGCTGCGGGGGGGTGGTGGGGAGGGGTGGAGACCGATCGGAATGCGGGTGGGGAGGGGTGGAGACCGATGGGAATGCGGGCGTGGTGGCGTCGGCGGTGCGGAGCGAAGCCGGGGAGAGAAGAGAAGGCTTGGAAACGAAGGCATGGACGCTTATATAGGGTCAGCAGTCAAGGCCAAACCCTGATGGGATTTGCGGGGCCGCACTCGCCGGGCACATTTCCGGTTGGGTTTGGGGTGGTTTTGGTTCAGTTTTCATAAATTCCAGCAGTTTGTATTTTTTATTTCGCTGCATTTCGTTTTTGTGGTTGTTGGATCTTGCACCAATCTCTGTGCTGTTAGGTTCTTTCTTAATCTCTGTCATTTTTATTGGTGGGCGTTTGTCGGGCTTTTAGGTGTTTTCGAATTAGTGGGAGTGGGGGCGGAGGGGAGACGGAGGCCATGGAGGGAGTCACCCCCGTTGTCGAGCAGCGACACGGGGGCTGGCGGGAGGTCATGGTCTCATGGAGCGCGAGCAGCTACTGGCAAGCAGCTCTCGGAAGGAGGTTGGTTGTTGTGGAGCGGCGGGAGGAAGGGGAGAGGGTGGTACTCGAAGGACGACGACGGATTTTTTTTGACACGGACGCCACCAGCAATTGCTCATCGGAGAGGTTAGAGTCAGTAGTCGGTCAGGTAGAAAGTAAGGCGAGTTATGACTCCTACCCACAACTCTCCTCCCCTTGAGTTAGGGCATCTCCAAGGCTCACCCCCAGATCTCTCACAGTCGTCCGGACCGGACGCGATTTGCCTTCCAGCACGGGCTTGTATCGATTCGCGAGCGAACTCAAGACAAACATGGTGGGGAGGGGGCTTTTCGGGAGTTCGGACAACAACCACATAGGCCTCTAACACCCTCGGCCTTCCCAAAACCCTTTCCGGACCACGAGCATGTTTCTTCCCTATTTTTCCTCCTTCCTTTTTTCTTTGTTCCCTTTGTCGCCGCTCCACCACCCCTTTCGCCACGCCACACCCCCTGCCGAACTCTACATCTCCGTCACCTCCAGCGTCCACCCATGCCCCACCTGCCTTATCCTCTGTCGTCGCTCCGCCCCTCTCCTTAGACCGTCCCACGAGGTATGGTCCGCTACTGCTATACTTACCATGCCCCGCAATTGTTAGGTGAATAGACATTGCCATGGCGAGGTTTGCAACTGTTGTGGTCGAGGCATTTCGACCTCAGTACCCGAGACAACCAATTGTGGGAGACACCAAAAGGCTCTTGGCAATCTCACAAGCAAGAGGGTAGGGAGTTTGCTCGAATCTCTTAACTGCATGCATTGAAAATGAAAAAATGTCCAAAAGCTTTAGCATGGCAATATTAGGGTCATGTTAAGAAGACCACCACCATTCTCAAAACGGTTGCATCACAAGATCTTTGAATTTGACATGTTTTCTTTGGAATGCTCGTGCCTCTTATTGACATCAATGTGTTGCAGCGATCACCATTGTTGGTGAGACTAACTATAGGAAAAGCTCCTCCTTGTCACTCTACTGACAATGAAAATAAGTATAACATGGGCTACTATCTGGTTAACGATATTTATCCTCCGTTAGCTAAATTTTTCAACACCATATCTAACTCTATTATCCAGAAAAAGTGTCACTTTGTCCAAAGATAAGAAGCAGCTAGAAAGGATGTTAAAAGGACATTTGAAATTCTGGAGACCCATTTTGAAGTTGTTCGTGGACTTGCTAAACAATGGGATCGGGAGACCTTGTGAGAGATGATGACATGTTATGTAATCATGCATAACATGATCGTGAAGGATGAGGATGAGGATACTGCCGCAACTCTAGAATTGAAGAACATGTGTGATCCTATCGAACTTCCATACTATAATACAACCACATCTGAATAGTTAATCCAAATGCTTTAATAAAGTCGACATCGACCAACTCACGAGCAGCTGAAGCAAGATCTGATTAAGCGTCACTGACGGTTAAAGGGGACAACAATGTTAGAATGTAACATTTGAACTTTTTAAAATTTGAACTACTACTGCATTCGAGATATGTACGTGTGTAGCCTATGTATACGACTGTCCAGGCATGCAGAGTTTTTTAAAAATGGGAATGTCGGATGTATATAGATAACGATTGATGACAGCCTCCGACATTAATATCCATAAACTGGTTCCCACTATCCGATGGACGGATGCAGAAAAAAATTCAAGGGTCAATGTTGGAGATGCCCTTATTCCTCGCTCAGCTTCGTTTCATTTCTCCACATCCTTATGTGTGGGTTGGTGTTTGCTTGATTGTGATACACACCAAATTCATGATATACCATAACTACCTCACGATTTTTATGTTACCGGACCCGTGGTTGGTGTAAAAACTCCCGCAAAGCTTTTGTGATTTACTAGTAACACACATCTAGACGGGTGAGCGGGTCGATACAAGGACGGTTGGATGCCTTACCTATGTGCACGAGGATCTCCTAACAAGTACTCCTTCAATTCCGCCGGCATCAGCTACTTGGAGGAGTATTCTGGCTGGTCGTGAATTTTTGAAACGTGGAGTCATATGGAGAATTGGCGTTCTTCAATTCCGCCTTATGTTCCTTTTGACCACTCGATTCCTTCAATTCTGCCTTATGTTCTTCAACCTACCTCGCCTATTCCTGCAAATGCGAATGTACACTATCTTCTTGATGAGGATATTGGTTGTTGGAATGAAGATGATGTACGTGCTTTCTTTACTGATCATGTGGCTTCTGAGATTCTTCGTATCCCTATTAGCAGACATGGAGGGATGATTTTGCTTGCTGGACATTTACTCATTTTGGTTAATATTCTATACATTCTGCATATAACATGGCTAGGTCAGAAAAGTTTTTATTGTCTTGTTGCAAGCATGGATATGGCCAGAGCTCAGATAGATCTGGTGAGGATATGTTTTGGAAGTTAATCTGAAAAGTGAAGGCGCTTAACAAAATGAAGGTTACTTTGGGGCGTTTTGCTCAAGATTGTCTTCCTTATGGTGTTCAGCTTGCACGACACCAGGTTCTTGAATCTGAGTGTTGTTATTTTTGTGGATGTCTTGAAACTGTTGAACATGCAATGCCCTTCCGCCCGCACGCGAGGGACGTGTGGGAGATTATTAAATATACATATGGCATCAATTTGCAACGGTGTGCTTTCATGTCATCAAAATTATGGTTGTATGATTTTATGTTCAGATCTTCTGACCGTGAGGCTACAGTTCTTATAGTGACATTCTGACATATTTGGGAGGCTCGCAACTATACTAGAAATAATCCAGACGCCCCCATCCCCGTTGCACAGCTGAGAAGAACAAAGCTTATATTTCCATGATATTGCATCACTTATATAGTCCTACCGTTGGGCACAGGCGTGAGACCAATACCTCCAACTCGGAGTGGTCACCGCCGCCGTCACGTACTATTTTCTTCAACTCAGATGCTACAGTTTTTTCGGATTTAAATAGATAGGTGTCGGGGTCGTTGCCAGGGACCACGAGGGACATTGTGTGGCTGCATGTAATGAACCAATTTTTGGTATTCTTGAGCTGAGATGGTAGAAGCAATTGCTATGCAAAGAATAGTTTATTTGGCGCATGATGAACATTTATCCGATGTTATTTTTGCCTCGGATTGCTTTCCACTGGTGCAACGGCTGAATTTTTCTGTCCATGATTGATCTTCTATTGGTTTGGTTGTGGCTGATATCATGTATGCGGCAAGCGTCTTCGATTCGGTGATCTTCAAACACGTTCATCGACATTTGAATGTAGCGGCACATTTGTTAGCTAAGTCATGTATGAACTCTGCTAGTCTAACTATTTTTCATTCGGCTTCGGATTGTATCCGGGAGACTCTTTATAATATTGTCTAAGTAATTAATAAAGTATCGACGTTTAAAAAAAAGTACTCCTTCCATTTTTAAATATAAATATTTCTAAACAATTCACTACGAATTACATAGGAAACAAAATGAATGAATTCATATTTAAAATTATGTTTATATATATTTGTATGTACTCCCTCCGTTTCTAAATATAAGTCTTTAAAGAGATTTCACTAGGAGACTATATACGAAGCAAAATGAGTGAATCTATACTCTATTGTATGTCTACTAGGACAATTGCCCGTGCGTTGCAACGGGAGATTACATTATGAAAACACTGTCATGGTAACGAAATCAGGCTAAGAAGAATTATTTGTACATGGAAGAGAGTAACATAGAACTCACCATCAGTTAGTCGCGGGAGAAGGCGAAGGGACGACTGCCGGGAGCTGCGCAAGAGACAGGCCATATCTCCGTCGATTCATCCGCTCCGCCGCGAGATCCATGCCGGAGAAGTCGAATCCGCTGCCTGCCTGGCCTACTGCCGGGAGGAGGACGACGAGAGGAGTGCCTTTTTGTCCGCCCCCTTGGAGTTCGCCGCCACTGGTCACCATCTCCATCGGCCCGAACCGTCGACCCTGTCGCTGGATGCGGAATACAGAGAGTACGACGCGGCTCCTCCCCTTCTCGTCATCCACCGCGCGGACGACCCTATGGTGGCGACGACGGCAGGGCCCGATCTGATCTGGCCGGGGTGGATCCATTTTCGGTGGATTTGGCGTGCACGCGACCAGATAGCTCTTCTGCATCCTGTATCTGGTCCTAGCCCCCTCCGTGCTCGCCGTGCTCAAAGAGGGGAGGAGGCACGGGTCAGGCATCTAGATCGGGATCGGGGAGGGGAGGGAGCAGCGGGGTTGGTGATGCTAGATGGTGCGCCCGGGGGGCTGAGGCAAGGGGGAGGGCCGGTGGAGGTCGACCTGCCACCAGCCACCACTAACGCGAGACAAGGAGAGGTGGACGGCGGGGTGGGCCGCCGCCGATGCAAAGCTCGGCGGAGCGATGGAGGCATGGAGTATGAGAGGAGGCAGATGACCTTTTTCTCCAACAATGATGAACCGTTTTTCACTTAGGGACGTGACTGTGGGTTGAATACTGAAGAATAGAGGGACTTTTTTGTAAAAATGCCTCGACCGGTTTTCTGACAGAAGAAAAAGCCTTTTTATTATTAGGTAAAGATATACATTCATACGTAGTTTTTTAGTGAAAACTCTAAAAAGATTTATATTTAGGAACGGAGGGAGTAACGGATAGTAAAATTTCTAAAAAAAACTTACGTTTCGAAGGGAGTTGTTAAAAATCCAAATCCATGCATAGCTTGGCGTGGAGAACGTCGTCCCGTGCAGAATAATCTTATGTGAACGACAAGGTTATTGACGCCCATGTCGTTCTTCTCGATCTAACACCGAGGGAAGCAGCTAACGCACCATTAGCTAAGAGCATTTCTATCAGATCCGTAAAAATCAAACCTTAAAAATTGCCCCGAATAAAAGAGACTCCCTAAATGAAAATATATTTTACTATAGCTCATTTTTATTTTCTTTTTTTCTCTCATCCCGACGAGCTGTCTCCAGCCACAGCGTGCCTTACCCTGACGCCCCGGGTCGCCCCGGTGCCGCCCGCCTCGCCCCCGCCTCATCGTGGCGCCGTCCGTTCCCCGCCATGCATGCACTGGAGGAGCCCTGCGCCGTCCGCCTCCGATGGAGCTTGACACTGTCCATTTCCGATTGAGCTTGACACTGCCCGTTGTCATGCATACGTTCCCCATCATGGCCGCATGAGCTCCTCCATCCTGTCCTACTCTTCTCCGGTGTCGCCCCGCCCCCTGATTCAGGCCGTCGGTGGCCTGCTCCATCCTGCCTGTGGATGGCCTCGTCTCGGCAGTGGAGGTCGAGCTGGCCGCAATTCGGCCTTGCGACGACAAATTAAGACGTGCAGTGGTTTGTTCCGACATGCGGCGACAGATTCCGGTGAGTTTCACGTAGATTTCGGTCAGTTCCGCAATGACGCGTTTGCTCCGACGAGGTTTGACCAGTTTATGGGGTAAATTGTATACTGCCTTCAAAACTGCACATATAAAGTTTTCATGAATGGATTTACCGTGCCCCTTAAAAATTTTACAGGTCGAACAAGTTTTACGGGATCTATTCCGCTTCGTTTTTCTGACCGGAAATATAAACACCTCGTTTTTTATGGGTTTGACCAGTTTATGAGGTCTGCTAGAGATGCTCTTCGCTCCCATTGGTCGCTTGTTGCTATGCTTAACCGCAGTATTTTGCTCACCAGAAAAAGAAAATAAAACTATCACTAACAAAAAAACATGATAGAATTAGTTCTTCCTATATCTAAAAGATAAAACTAGCACCCATCTAGGCAAATCAGAGAGGATTTCCCAAGATTCTAGGTTGCGATGCACAAAGAAAATGGAAAACACTTCAATCCCGTCGGCTGATCGCTCGGGGAATCGGCCTTGCACGCTGCTGCTCGATCAATTGATCGGAAGATGTGTCAAGGTGGTCCATCGCTTCTGGAAAGAATTTATTTTTATTCTCATCTAGTTAGAGCATCATTTTTTTTTCGAGAAAGACAGAGCACCACTTTGCTCAGTCTACTTCCCCAATCGGTCATGGTGTACTTGTTCTTTCCCTCAAAATTATTTTGTAACATCAATCATGTTGCAAAACTTTTAGACGTTTTTGTTCTTTTCCTCAAAATTATTTTGTAACATCAATCAGGTTGCAAAACTTTTAGATTGAGGGAGAGAACAATTTGTTATGAAGATTTATGCAAAAAGTCATTTGTTGCAAGATTTCTACGACAAGTCCTCTGTTGCATGATTTCTATAACAACAATTATTGTTGTAAAGGTAAAAGACTCTACTTTACCGCATGACAGGGTCACATCCAATAGCTAACGAGGCGACGGATCTTTTAAAAAAATTCGCCGATCGACACGTGATTTGTTATGTAAATAGGTATATGTTCCTTTTCATTATGAATCGTAATTGTATGACCAACCATTGTGGGTAGAATGCTAGATGCCTGGGACCACGTTACTATTGTTTGACGGCCCCAAAATACTGAACTGCGGTGGAGATTTGTTGTCACGGGGAGAGCCCTTTAGAAAAAAAGGAAGCAAGGATCTTTGGGTAGAGGCTCGCCACAGTTTCCAAATACGAATACTCCTTACGCTAATCTTTGGGTCCATGCTATCTTGTATCGTGACGGAGCACATATTTACGTACTTCTTTTTAGCACACATATTTACATACTTGAACTTGTATAGTTTCCCACCATAGATTACTAGCCACCAACAGATCAAAGTCCCAAAAAATGTCATTGCAGCTTTGCCGCGTTACTTGTGAACTTGTGAACCTTTGAATGCCCACCGTCACAAACAACTACTCCATCCGTATCAAAATATTCACTCTGTTTGAATTTACTTGTCACAAAAATAAATGAAAATGGATTTATCTAAAACTAAAATACACTTACATACATCTATTTTTACTGACATATAGAGAGAAAATGAGGATTATGATTACACGAACGGATAAATAAGGACTTAAAATGGACACGTTCGATGATCGCTGATCGGACGAGTTCATAGATGTTTGAGGAGTCAAACTAGAGATACGTCGCTTTACATCTTGTGAGTCGTTAGAGGACCTCTAGCAGAATCACGATATATGCTCAATCGTTATAATAACTACTTCCTCCGTCCTGAATTAGATACATCCGTATCTAAATAAATATAAAAAAAATAATTTAAAACGTATGTAATATTATTATAGTGATTTTGCTAAAAAAAGCCACTCTAGCAAACTCGTCGTTTTGTCAGGGATCGCCATAATTTACATAGCATGCTTCATATTTGGCCTTCACATTGAAACCGGTCAACCTCTTTCCCCCCTTCACCGGTGACATCACTGCGTCCTCATCTAGGCGGTATCGTCCCAAATTCAGTCACTTACTCATGAATTGTGAGTATAGTCCAACTAGTAAATAACACTTTAATTGAGATTTCCCCTTCAAGACTATTCATAATGAAAAGTAACATAGAATAGTAACATGCATATGTTACTAGTCTAAGTTACTACCTCCATAATAAATATTAATATTAACATAGAAAGAGTAACATTGAGTATTTCATTTATTAGCTTGTAAGTTCATCTTGTCTTGGTATGTGTGGTGTTACTCATGATATGAGTAACTAGGGCCCTGTTTGGAACCACCCACATTATATAATCCAGTTTTTATAATCTATTTTGTCTCCAAACAGAACAGATTATGATGTAGATTATAAAAACTAGATGGACATATTATTAAAAACTCATAATCTACTCTACACCAGCTAAAATTAAATTATGGATTGCTAATGACCCATTACCCTTGTAAAGTTGGAAATAATTACATTCCTACCACTGCCACCCTCCTCTTTTAAAAAAATAGAGGGCACAAAGGTCATTATGCAATGTAAAACCTGGATTACAGTTTATATAATCAGGCCTTCAAACATGTCCATCTGGATTATTTTTATAAACCAGATTATATAATCTACCTTCATAATCCAGATTATCATAATCTATTGTGGTTCCAAACAGGGCCCTGGTATGCTACTCAATTTCTTTCTCTTCTCATTAATTAGCTCACATGTCATATTTTTCACTTAGATGACATCTATGTTACTATCCATGTTACTTCCACTGTATGGGTAACTAGCTATGCTACTCAATTTCTTTTTCTTCTCACGTCATATTTTTTCGTTAGATGACATCTATGCTACTACCCATGTTAATCTCATTGTGGATAGTTTTATTAGTCCATACCACTCCACCAAGAATAACTATATATGATTAAGAACAAATTTATTGGTTAAAAGGGTAAATTCTATTGTACTAGTTAATGTCATGTAACCCGAAGAATCTTGACACTTAATTAATTAATACTCTCTCTGTCACGAATTAATTGTTTTATATTTGTCTAGATAAAGAAAAAATCAGAAACAAACAAAGTATCCAATATCACTAATGAAAAAATAAGTCGAAACTTAAGCCACGGTAGTAATAATTACCTACATGCGAGGACTTTGGAGCGCAGAGATCCATGACAAATTCAGCACACATGGCTTGAATCTCATAAATATCAACCAACTTCTTTCCTCATCAAACCAGGATCGTTTGTTAAGCATGTTACTATTATTGTTGACTCATAGTGTGACCTACTATGAACTCAGCCCATATCCGCGGGCGTGGCTATCGATAGTTATACACTTTGCAGAGGTTAGTACACTATACCCATACTGCAGAACCCAAGGCCTCCTGCTCCCATTCGGGTGCACCAGCGGCGTTCCTACAAAACCGATCTATTGCATGACACTCTCACGACCACTCCGACAAACTCCCCTTTGGGCTAAGTCAAGGGTGGCCCCGATGCCACTCTAGAGATCCAACGACCACCATCGTGGCAAAACAAAAACGGTCCCAAACGGGAACAATGGTACCATACAACAACAACGGGCACACAAGGCTTATGACCGCCTACCTGATCAGGGTAGCGCACGCACATACCCTTCCCTATTGGAGGCACCGGCGAGAGGCATGAAAATATACCGCATTAAGGACTTCCCATACACGCAAGTGTGGCTGTACTGGTGAGCTCGACTCGATGGCACTATGACTCAGCCAACAAGTGTTCAAGTTCAATTAATATGCGGTTAAACTTGAAAAGTAATGAGCTAAGTCATGATAAGTAACATGATGAAATGACAATGCATATGAGCATGAACATGGATGGGAAGTATAACTATTTACATGTGAAACACTAGCATCAACAGTAATAAATCACTTAGTCTACTAGATGCAGATGAACATGGCATATCAATGATGAGGCATATCACAGGTACTTTTTGTAACTTACGATAATCATGCATGAGAGAACATCACTATTACGAGCATGTACTACTAACAAGCATGTCATATGAGAATAATACTAGCAAGTAATGAGCTAACTAGCAGGATGCATGAGATCATAGCATGATGATAAGCATGGATCGACAAGCATAGCTGAAACAAGAATAACAGTAGTAGCCGAGCAAATAATTATTAAATATTCAAGTGGAAACCATGTCTACTTCAAGGACATCATGTAAGTGGTTGTCGTGGCTTGCCTGGGGATGAAGGATCCAACGGGGATAAGTGCGAGATACTCGCGGAACGAATCACCGAAAATACTTCTCTCTCTCGAAGGGGCTGATTTGGGACAAGGGCAAAATGGTCATTTTCAGAAAAAAAAACAACGCTATGAAAATGGTACGAGCAGAATGGGCTCGACGAGACAAAGATGAGGGCTTTGGAATCACGTGAATCAGAGTTTCGGTCGCGGAGATATGGACGGTAGAAATCTAGGGACTAATCTGCAAAAAGATCCTCACAAACAAGTCCCTGGCTGGTTTAAACAAATAGGGCCTTTCGCTAGAATACGCCTTCTACAACTAGAAAACGTAGTCTTAGCTGAAGCAGAAGCAAAGTACGTTTTCCCACGAGGAAAACATATTTCTAGAAATGTGTCTCCACTTACTCGGGTCAACGCCCGACCCAGTCAACTCCTGGGCCACTGATGCGTGGGCCCATCGTGGTGCTTCTCTACCCTTGGATTCTTCTTCTTTCTCCCGATAAGGGAGAGGAGGGACGAGGCCGTGGTGCTTCCAGCGCACGCTCTGATATGTCTCCAACGTATCTATAATTTTTGCTTGTTTTATGTTGTTATATTATCATTCTTGGATGTTTTACAATCATTTTACTACAACTTTATATTATTTTTTGGGACTAACCTATCAATGATTTCAAAATTGCACAGGTTCTTGTTTCACACTTTGATTTGTAGAAATTAATTAGAAATTGTGGAAAAAAACACAAAAGGAGTCTTGTTGGAAGAGGACTATAACTCTCGGGAAATCTGTCCACAAACAGTTTTTAGAGATTTTATGTCAGTTTGGCCTCCGAAGACGGAATCAAATGGACAAAGTTAAAACTAGGAAAGTGTGGGAAATTTTATGGCAAAGATTCGAGACTACAAATTGGTCCAAAACAGAGTTCCTATACAATCTGGAGACCCGTTTTACTGAATGAAAATATCTGATTACGGGATCACGAGAATTATTGACGTGATTGAGTCCAACTCTTAACATATGTGATATATTCGGCCAAGCCGCGACTTTGGAGACTCATGAGGGCTGTGAGGAGCCCCTAGGAAGGTTTTAGAGGTGCCCGAGAGCCATCGCATCAAGGGTCCGTCCATTAGAGGGCCATAGAGCACCACAGAGGCACATATAAGGAGAGAAAAACCCTAATTTTGGTAGAGCCACCAAGAGCCACGAAATTTCCTCTCCCTTGGCAACCGTCAAGAAGGGGAGAGGATCCTCCATTGCAGCACCAAGACCAAGGAAGAAGGAGGGGCAAGGGGCCGCCGCCCGTCGCCACCGTCGCAGCCCGTCGCCAGTGCCGTGGCCGCCGTCACCTCCATCTCTTCGGGGCTGCACCTCTCCATCAACAAATCTCTCTTTCTCACCATGATAATGTCTGAGTAATCCTCCTCGGGGTTTAGGGTATGTACTAGTCGCTATGTGTTCAATATCTCTCTCTCATGTTCTTGAGATGACACAATCTTGATGTATCGCGAGCTTTATTAATATAGATGAATCATATGGAGTTTTCCTCTATGTATCTTCTTCTGATGAATTGAGTTTTCCCTTTGAAGTTTTCTTATCGGATTGAGTCTTTAAGGATTTGAGAACACTTGATGTATGTCTTGCGTTGGGATATTTGTGGTGGCAATGTGATGTTCTATTGATCCACATGATGTATGTTTTGGTGATCAACTTGCGGGTTCCGTGACCTTGGGAATCTATGCATAGGGGTTAGCACATGTTTTCGTCTTGACTTTCTGGTAGAAACTTTGGGGCAATCTTTGAAGTTCTTTGTGTTGGATTGAATATGATGAATCTGAAATTATGTGATGCATACCGTATAATCATGCCCATGGGTACTTGTGGTGACATTGGAGTATCTAGGTGATATTAGGGTTTTGGTTGACGTGTATCTTAAGGTGTTATTTTAGTACGAACTCTAGGGCTGTTCGTGACACTTATAGGGATAGCTCATAAGATTGATCAAAAAAGATAACTTTGAGGTGGTTTCGTACCCTACAATAATTTCTTCGTTTGTTCTCCGCTATTTGTCACTTTGGAGTGAACTCTTTGTCGCACGTGAGGGATTTATATATGATTCAACTATGTTAGTATTGTTGAGAGAACTTGCACTAGTGAAAGTATGGACCCTAGGCCTTGTTTCCAAGCATTTATACACCATTTTGCTCGTTGTTTACTACTTGTTACATTGCTGATTTTATATTTTCGGATTACAAAAACCTATATCTACCATCCATATTACACTTGTATCACCATCTCTCCGTCGAACTAGTGCACCTATACAATTTACCATTGTATTGGGTGTGTTGGGGACACAAGAGACTCTTTGTTATTTGATTGCAGGGTTGCTTGAGAGAGACCATCTTCATCCTATGTCTCCCACGGATTGATAAACCTTAGGTCATCCACTTGAGGGAAATTTTCTACTGTCCTACAAAACTCTGTGCTTGGAGGCCCAACACGAGTCTACAAGAACAAGGTTGTGTAGTAGACATCAAGCTCTTTTCTGGCGCCATTACCGGGGAGGTTAGGTAAGCGGCACTCACATCCCGTCAATGAACCTCTTTTTTAGCACCGTTGCCGGGGAGGTGAGTGTTTGAAGGTATATCTTTAGATCTTGCAATTAAATCTTTTAGTTTCTTGTTTTTCACTAGTTTGGTTTTATAAAAGAAAAGTAAAAAAAATGGAATTGAGGTTGCCTCATATGATTCATCTTTTCAATGTCTTTCGTGAAAATGATGGAAAGGAAAATTGCGCTCAAGTGTTAGAAGAAGAAGTTATTAAAATGTTTGGCACTAAATCTTTGTATGATGAGCATGATTACAATCTTGTTAGTATGAATTCCTTGAATATTCATGATGCTAATGATATGCAAAGCCACAAGCTTGGGGATGCTTTGTTTGATGAAGATGATATGTTTAGTCCCCCAGGTTTTGATGAGAAAATTTATTATGATGAAAGCATGCCTCCTATTTATGATGATTATTTTGATGACATGTATGCTATAAATAATAATGATAACCATGAAGCTTGTCATCATGATTTTAATTTTCAATTGGATTATGCTTCACATGATAGTTATTTTGTTGAGTTTGCTCCCACTACTATTGATGTGAATAAATTTGCTTATGTGGTGAGTAGTAAAATTTCTATGCTTGTAGATCATGAAAATAATTCTTTATGTGCTGGTTATATTGTGGAATTCCTTCATGATGCTACTGAAAATTATTATGAGGGAGGAACATATGCTTGTAGGAATTGCAATAATAGCAAGTTTCCTCTCTATGTGTTCAAAGTTTTGAAGTTATGCTTGTTTTGCCTTCCTACGCTAGTTGATTCTTGCTCCCATAAATTGTTTGTTCACAAAATCCCTATGCATAGGAAGTGGGTTAGAATTAAATGTGCTTGTCATGAGATTCATGATGCTCTTTTGCATGTTATAATTATTATTCCTATGTGAGCATCATTGAAATCATCATGTCTAGCGAAAAGGCTTTAAAGAAAAGAGCTTGTTGGGAGATAACCCAACACTCTTACTTTATGTTTTGATGTGTTCACATGTTTAAGCTACTGTAGTAATCATATTTTATTGCTTTTGTTTCAATAAAGTGTCAAGTAAAGCCTTTGGGATAGTGTGGATGACAGTTGAGTTGATTCTGTGAAAAAACATAAACTTTTGCTCTCAGTCCAGGAATTTTGTAAATTCACTGGACGTGCTTTTGATATGAATTTTTTACACATGATTGATATACAAATTTCCTGGATTGTCCTTGTTTTTCAGAATTTTTAGAGACAGGGAAGTAAAGTATGGTTACACTACACATCTTCACACACTGTTCTGTTTTTGACAGATTCTGTTTTGCATGCATAGTTTGCTTGTTTTAGTGTTCCCAGAGCTTATATTCAGTGATATAAATTATGGAAATAGCAGAATACAGTAGGTATCATGTGGGAACAATTATGAATCTTGTCTTGACAGTACCTAAGAAAATGATCATTATTTATTATACTAACCCATCTCACGAAGTTCCGTTAAGTTTTCTGTGATTGAAATTTTCAAGTTTTGGGTGAGATAACAATATGGGGAGAATAAGGAGTGACAAGAACCTAAGCTTGGGAATACCCAAGGCACCCCAAGGTAATATCCAAGGAAGACTCAAGCACCTAAGTTTGGGGATGCCCCGGAAGGCATCCCCTCTTTTGTCTTCAACATTATCGGTATATCTTACTTGGAGCTATATTTTTATTCGTCACATAATATGAGTTTTGCTTGGAGCATCATTTTATATTGTTGTTATTTGTTAGGTGTTATTTATAATACTGTTTTTCAATAAAAAGTTCCAAGAATTGCATTTAGAATGCTTGAATTGCATGTTTGATGTGTGTTGTACAAAAACAGAAAATTTTGTTGTAGTATTTGAATTATGGTATTTTACTGGAATGTGTGAAGTTTCTGAAATTTTAACATTGTGCTGCCATACAAATTCTTTAGCTTGTCCTAAATTTTCATAATTTTGTGAGTTACAGAATTACACTATTTTTATAAATTGCTAGAGACTGTTCTCCTTGGACAGATTGCTGTCATAGTTTTGTTATCTACTTATCCTATAGTTTTCATAGCCTATATTGATAGATATAAATTGTGGAAATGATAGTAAACAGTAGATTATGTTTGCAATTATTATGCAATATGTCTTGGAAGTACATAAAGAGTTGATTTATTATTATTTGCACTAACCTATCTTACAAGTTCTTCCAAGTTTTGTGTGGATGAAATTTTTGAGAATAGGTGAAACCGGGATACGATAGGATTGAAAAAGATACAAAAGCTCAATCTTGGGCATGCACAAGGCACCCCAAGGAAATATTTCAAGAACTCTCAGGCATCTAAGCTTGGGGATGCTACGCATCCCACCTCTCTTCGTCAACTATCGGTTAGCCTATGTTGAGCCTAAATTTTTATTCGTTCACATGATGTGTCCTATTCTTGGAGTGCTATTTTTATTTTATTTTTGCTATTTAAATAAAATACTCAGATCTGAATTTTTTTTGAGGGAGATAGAGTCCTCACATAGCTCCTTTATTGTTTGACTACTCATTGATCTTCACTTATATCTTTTGTGAGTAGCTTGTCATTTCCTCTAATGCTTCACTTATACCTTTTTGAGGGATGATACTTCATGCTCTTGTGCTTCCTTAAAATTGGTTTGAGCATGTCGAAAGGGCAATAGCAATATATGAAAATAGTCCCAAAGTAATAGATATCCAAGAGGGATATAATAAAAACTTTCATGAAGATCATGGGACAAATTGGACTTGATTCTTTGTAATAGTTTTGAAACACGATGATAGTAATATGTGAGTCATGTTAGTGAGTAATTATGATTTAAGTAGGAATATTGGTCTTAAGGTTTGTGATTCCCTATGCATGCACGAAAGTCAATAGTTATGCAATGGAGTTACATCCTACTGTAGTGCATTATTTGGTGTTAGTTATGACTCAATGCTCACTTATGTGAACTTTCGTTTCTTGGTTTGATTGCTTCCCAATATATTTGCTAGCCTTCATTTGTACTAAGTAGAAATACTACTTGTGCATCCAAAATCCTTAAACCAAGTTTTGCCTCATGAGTCCACCATACCTACCTATATGCGGTATTTCCATGCCGTTCCAAGCAAATTTGTATGTGACATCTCTAAATTTTCAAAATAAATTTTCTCTTTTGTGTGTCCGTACCTCTCATGAAATGGTTGGGAGTATCCAATAATTTTCCATGCTAGGTGGGTTATTCTCACGATATGTGATTCATTATCATTCACGAGAAAGTGGCTAGTATTCGGGATGCCCACTTCCATGCTCAAAAATCAAATCAAATATAATGAAACAAAACTCCACCGAGAATGTTGTTGGTATGGACGGTACCCATGGATTCGGCTCATCGTGGAGTGTGATTGATTGGTGGAGGGGGAGTGAAAACTTTACCATTCTGTTTGGGAACCGCCTATAATGTATCTAGCATGGAAAGTATTGTGAGCTACTTTGTCATTTTTGTTGATAGGAAAAGCATGCTACTCAAAATAATTTCTCTCTCTCAATTTAAACCTTGATCTCTGACACCTCTATAAATCCATACTTCCCTTTGCGAAGGGCCTATCTATTTACTTTATGCAATTTTTATTTTTGCTTTGAGTCTCCATCTTCTCTTATAAGCACCAACTAGGGAACACTATGATCGTACTTGAGCATTGGGCATAGCTAATATTTGAGTGTGTTTCATGAATGGATCAATGATCGAGCATGATGGGATAGGGATAACTTTCTTTAGTGTTGATATTTTGAAAGACATGGTTGCTTGTTGACATGCTTGAGTATTGAAGTCATTACATTAAAACTAGACTATGCTTTGAATCACTTACAAGTTCAAATGTCCATGCTATACAAAGAAGAAAAGAATTTGATGAATATGTTATGCAGCATTTCACATCAAATTTTTTGTTTTTATCATTTACTCGAGGGCGAGCAGGAATTAAGCTTGGGGATGCTGATACGTCTCCAACGTATCTATATTTTTTGCTTGTTTCATGTTGTTATATTATCATTCTTGGATGTTTTACAATCATTTTACTACAACTTTATATTATTTTTTGGGACTAACCTATTAATGGTTGCAAAATTGCACAAGTTATTGTTTCACACTTTTATTTGTAGGAATTAATTAAAAATTGTCGAAAAAACACAAAAGGAGCCTTGTTGGAGGAGGACTCTAACTCTCCTCAAATCTGTCCACAAACAGTTTTTAGATATCGTCAGTATGGTATTCGAAGACGACGTCAAGTGGACAAAGTTAAAACTAGGAAAGTGTGGGAAATTTTATGGAAATGATTCGGGACTACAAATTGGTCCAAAACGGAGTTCGTATGCAATCTGGAGACCCGTTTTACTGAATGAAAATATCTGATTACGGGACGACGAGAATTGTTGACGTGATTTAGTACAACTCTTAACATATGTGATATATTCAACCAAGCCACGACTTTGGAGACTCATGAGGGATGTGAGGAGCCCCTAGGAAGGTTTTAGAGGTGTCCGAGAGCCATTGGATCAAGGGTCCATCCATCGGAGGGTCATAGAGCACAACAGAGGCACATATAAGGAGAGAAAAAACCTAATTTTGATAGAGCCATCAAAACCACAAATTTGCCTCTCCCTTGGCAGCCGTCAAGAAGCGGACAGGCTTCTCCATTGCAGCAGCAAGACCAAGGAAGAAGGAGGGGCAAGGGGCCGCCGCCCATCGCCACCACCGCCGCCCATCCCCGGTGCCGTGGCCGCCATCGCCTCCATCTCTTCGTGGCTGCACCTCTCCATCAATAAATCTCTCTTTCTCACCATGATAATGTGTGAGTAATCCTCCCCGGGCCTATGTTGGAAATATGCCCTAGAGGCAATAATAAAATGGTTATTATCATATTTCCTTGTTCATGATAATCGTCTATTGTTCATGCTATAATTGTATTAACAAGAAACAGTAATACATGTGTGAATAAATTGATCACAATGTGTCCCTAGCAAGCCTCTAGTTGGCTAGCTCGTTAGTCAATAGATGATCATGGTTTCCTGGTCATGGGCATTAGATGTCATTGTTAACGGGATCACATCATTGCGAGAATGATGTGATGGACAAGACCCAATCCTAAGCATAGCACTAGATCGTATTGTTCGTATGCTAAAGCTTTTCTAATGTCAAGTGTCTTTTCCTTCGACCGTGAGATTGTGCAACTCCCGGATACCGTATGAGTGCTTTGGGTGTACCAAACGTCACAACGTAACTGGGTGACTATAAAGGTGCACTATGGGTATCTCTGAAAGTGTCTGTTGGGTTGGTACGAATCGAGATCACGATTTGTCACTCCGTGTGACGGAGAGGTATCTCTGGGCCCACTCGGTAGAACATCATCATGAGCTCAATGTGACTAAGGAGTTAGTCACACGATGACGTACTATGGAACGATTAAAGAGACTTACCGGTAACGAGATTGAACAAGGTATAGGTATACCGACGATCGAATCTCGGGCAAGTTCTATACCGACAGACAAAGGGAATTGTATACGGGATTGATTGAATCCTTGACATCGCGGTTCATCCGATGAGATCATCATGGAGCAAGTGGGAGCCACCATGGGTATCCAGACCCCACTGATGGTTATTGGCCAGAGAGGTGTCTCGGTCATGTCTACCTGTCTCCCGAACCCGTAGGGTCTACACACTTAAGGTTCGATGACGCTAGGGTTATAGGGAATTGTTATACAAGGTTATCGAAAGTTGTTCGGAGTCCCGGATGATACCCCAGACGTCACGACGAGCTCCGGAATGGTCCGGAGGTAAAGATTGATATATAGGACGGATGGTTTCGGACACCGGAAGTGTTTCGGGCATCACCGGTAACGTACCGGGACCACCGGGACCACCGGAGGTGGCCCCGGGGGTCCACCGAAGGGGGCAACGACCCCGGGATGCTAGATGGGCTAAGTGGGGGAGGGAACCAGCCTCTAGGTGGGCTGGTGCGCCCCCACTCAGCCCATGGCGCACGAAGAGGGGAGAGGGGGGGGGGAACCCTAGCGCAGGTGGGCCTAAGGCCCACCAGAGGGGTGCGCCACCCCTCCTCCCCCCTGGCCGCCGCACCTCCCATCTGGGGGGGCTGCCGCACCACCTAGGGTGGGAACCCTAGGGGTGGCACCCTCTCCCTTCCTCGTATATATAGTAGGCACTTTTGGGCTTTTGGAGACAGACTTTTCCCTCTCCCTCGGCGCAGCCGTGCCCTTCTTTCTCCTCCTCTCTGTCGGTGCTTGGTGAAGCCCTGGCGGGAGACCTCGTCTCTCCATCGACACCATGTCGTCGTGCTGCTGGAGTTCTTCCCCAACCTCTCCCTCCTCCTTGCTGGATCAAGGTGCGGGAGACGTCACCGGGCTGCACGTGTGTTGAACGCGGAGGTGTCGTAGTTCGGCACTAGATCGGAATCACACCGCGATCTGAAATGCCGTGAGTGCGACTCCATCAACCGCGTTCTAGTAGCTCTTCCGCTTAGCGATCTTCAAAGGTATGAAGATGCACTCACCCCTCTCTCGTTGCTGGGCTCTCCATAGGAAGATCTGAATATGCGTAGGAAAGTTTTTGAATTTATGCTACGTTACCCAACAGTGGCATTCGAGCCAGGTTTTCTATGCGTAGATTCTATGCACGAGTAGAACACAAAAGGTTGTGGGCAATGATTTGTCAATTGCTTGCTGCTACTAGTCTTATTCTTTTCCGGTGGTATTGTGGGATGAAGCGGCCCGGACCGACATTACACGTACGCTTACGTGAGACTGGTTCCACCGACACACATGCACACCGTGCATAAAGGTGGCTTGCGGGTGTCTGTCTCTCGTACTCTAGTCGGATTGGATTTGATGAAAAGGGTCCTTATGAAGGGTAAATAGCTTTGGCATATCATCGCTGTGGCTGTCACGTAGGTAAGAAAGCATTCTTGCTAGAAACCCAAATCAGCCACGTAAAACTTGCAACAACAATTAGAGGACGTCTAACTTGTTTTTGCAGGGTTTGACATTGATGTGATATGGCCAAAGTTGTGATGTGGCATGTATGATGTATGAGATGATCATGTTATTGTAATAGGTTTCATGACTTGCATGTCGATGAGTATGACAACCGGCAGGAGCCATAGGAGTTGTCTTAATTTATTGTATGAGATGCAACGCCATGTGCTTACTACTTTTACTTCATTGCTAATGGTTAGCTATAGTAGTAGTGATAGTAGTAGTTGGCGTGACGACTTCACGGAGACACGATGATGGGGATCAAGATGATGGAGATCATGGTGTCACGCCGGTGACAGTGATGATCATGCGATGCCTGAAGATGGAGATCGAAAGAGAAAAGATGATAATGGCCATATCATGTCACTATATGATTGCATTGTGATGTTTATCATGTTTTTCATCTTATTGCTTAGAACGACGGTAGGATAATAAGATGATCCCTCTTAAAATTTCGAGAACGTATTCCCCTAAGTGTGCACCGTTGCGAAGGATCGTTGTCTCGAAGCACCACGTGATGATCGGGTGTGATAGATTCTAACGTTCGCATACAACGGGTGTAATCCAGATTTACACACGCGAAACACCTAGGTTGACTCGACGAGCTTAGCATGTACATACATGACCTCGAATACAAGAGACCGAAAGGTCGAGCATGAGTCATATGGTTGAATACGATCAGCATGAAGTTGCTCACCATGGTGACTAGTCCGTCTCACGTGATGATCGGACACGGGTTAGTCAACATGGATCATGTATCACTTAGATGACTAGAGGGATGTCGATTTAAGTGGGAGTTCATACTTAATTTGATTAAATGAATTCAATTGTCATGAACTTAGTCTAAAAGTTGTCTTTATAAATATTGTAGATGGCCAACGTCAACCTCAATTTCAACGCATTCCTAGAGAAAAACAAGCTGAAAGATGATGGTAGCAACTATGCGGACTGGGTTCGCAACTTGAAGCTCATCCTTGAAGCAGCTAAAAAGGCTTATGTCCTTGATGCGCCGCTAGGTGACCCTCCCGCTCCCGCAGCAGCCCAGGACATTCTGAACGTCTGGCAAACGCGGAGTGATGACTACTCTCTGGTTAGGTGTGGCATGTTATACAGTTTAGAAACGGGGCCCCAAAGGCGTTTTGAGAAACACGGTGCATATGAGATGTTCCAAGAGATGAAGCTAGTTTTTCAAGCTCATGCCCGTGTCGAGAGATATGAAGTCTCCGACAAGTTCTTTAGCTGTAAGATGGAGGAGAACAGTTGTGTCAGTGAGCACATACTCAAAATGTCTGGGTTACACGGTCGTCTGACTTCACTTGGAGTCGAACTTCCGAATGATGCTATAATTGACAGAATCCTCCAGTCTCTCCCACCAAGCTACAAAGGCTTTGTGCTCAACTACAACATGCAAGGGATGGAGAAGACCATTCCCGAGTTGTACTCGATGCTCAAGTCTGCAGAAATAGAAATCAAGAAAGAGCATCAAGTGTTGATGGTCAACAAGACCACTAGTTTTAATAAGGGCAAGGGTAAGAAGAACTTCAAGAAAGACGGCAAAGCCGTTGCCGTGCCCGGTAAGCCAGATACCGGGAAGAAGAAAAAGAATGGACCCAAGCCTGAGACTGAGTGCTTCTATTGCTAGGGAAAGGGTCACTGGAAGCGGAACTGCCCCAAATACTTAGCGGACAAGAAGGCCGGCAACGTTAAAGGTATATGTGATATACATGTTATTGATGTGTACCTTACCAGCGCTCGTAGTTGCTCCTGGGTATTTGATACCGGTGCTGTTGCTCACATTTGCAACTCAAAGCGGGAACTGCGGAATAAGCGGAGACTGGCAAAGGACGAGGTGACGATGCGCGTCGGGAATGGCTCCAAGGTCGATGTGATCGCCGTCGGCACGTTACCTCTACATCTACCGTCGAGATTAGTTTTAAACCTTAATAATTGTTATTTAGTACCAGATTTAAGCATGAACATTGTATCAGGGTCTTGCTTAATGCGAGACGGCTAATCATTTAAGTCGGAGAATAATGGTTGTTCTATTTATATGAGTGATATGTTTTATGGTCATGCTCCGCTGGTGAATGGTTTATTCTTGATGAATCTCGATCGTGATGTTACGCATATTCATAGTGTGAGTACCAAAAGATGTAAAGTTGATAATGATAGTCCCACATACTTGTGGCACTGCTGCCTTGCTCATATCGGCGTTAGGCGCATGAAGAAGCTCCATACTGATGGACTATTAGAGTCTCTTGATTTTGAATCATTTGACACATGCGAACCGTGCCTCATGGGCAAGATGACTGAGACTCCATTCTCAAGAGTAATGGAGAGAGCAACCGACTTATTGGAAATAATACATACTGATGTGTGTGGTCCAATGAACGTTGAAGCTCGCGGTGGCTATCATTATGTTCTCACTCTCACCGATGATTTTAGTAGGTATGGGTATATCTACTTGATGAAGCACAAATCTGAGACATTTGAAAAGTTCAAGGAATTTCAGAGTGAGGTCGAGAATCAACGTGATAGAAGAATTAAGTGTCTACGATCTGATCGTGGAGGAGAATATTTGAGTCACGAGTTTGGCACACACCTAAGGAAGTGTGGAATCGTTTCACAATTGACGCCGCCTGGCACACCGCAACGCAACAGAGTGTCTGAACGTCGTAATCGCACTTTATTAGATATGGTACGATCTATGATGTTTCTTACTGACTTACCGCTATCATTTTGGGGATACGCATTAGAAACTGCAGCATTCACTTTAAATAGGGCACCGTCTAAATCCGTTGAGACGACACCGGATGAACTATGGTTTGGCAAGAAACCTAAGTTGTCGTTTCTTAAAGTTTGGGGCTGCGATGCTTATGTGAAGAAACATCAACCAGAAAATCTCGAACCCAAAGCGGAGAAATGCGTATTCATAGGATACCCTAAGGAAACTATTGGGTATACCTTCTATCTTAGATCCGAAGGTAAAACCTTTGTTGCCAAGAACGGATCCTTTCTAGAGAAAAAGTGTCTCTCGAAAGAAGTAAGTGGGAGGAAGGTAGAACTTGATGAGGTAATTACACCCCCTCTCGAACAGGATAGTAGCGCAGTGCGGGAAGTTGTTCCTGTGGCGCCTGCACCAACTGAATAGGAAGTTAATGATAATGATCATGAAGCTTCGGATCAAGTTACTACTGAACCGCGAAGGTCCACGAGTGCACGCTCCGCACCAGAGTGGTACGGAAACCCTGTGATGGAAATCATGTTGTTAGACAACGGTGAACCTTCGAACTATGAAGAAGCGATGGGGGGGGGGCGGATTCCAACAAATGGCTTGAAGCTGTGAAATCCGAGATAGGATCCATGTATGAGAACAAAGTATGGACTTTGGTGGACTTGCCCGATGACCGGCGAGCCATAGAAAATAAATGGATCTTCAAGAAGAAGACTGATGCAGACGGTAATGTAACCGTTTATAAAGCTCGACTTGTCGCAAAGGGTTTTCGAAAAATTCAAGGAGTTGACTACGAAGAGACTTTCTCTCCCGTAGCGAAGCTGAAATCAGTCCGAATCATGTTAGCGATTGCCGCCTTTTATGATTATGAAATTTGGCAAATGCACGTCAAAACAACGTTCCTTAATGGGAACCTTAAGGAAGAGTTGTATATAATGCAACCAGAAGGTTTTGTTGACCCTAAGGGTGCTAACAAAGTGTGCAAGCTCCAGCGCTCCATCTATGGGCTGGTGCAAGCATCTCGGAGTTGGAACATTCACTTTAATGAGGTGATTAAAGCGTTTGGGTTCATACAGGTTTATGGAGAAGCCTGTCTGTACAATAAAGTGAGTGGGAGCTCTGTAGCTTTCCTCATACTGTATGTGGATGACATATTATTGATGGGGAACAATACAGAAATGTTGGAGAGCATAAAGGCCTATCTGAACAAGAGTTTTTTAATGAAGGACCTTGGAGAAGCTGCATACATATTAGGCATCAAGATCTATAGATATAGATCGAGACGCCTCATAGGTCTTTCGCAAAGTACATACCTTGACAAGATATTGAAGAAGTTCAATATGGAAAACTCAAAGAAAGGGTTCTTGCCAGTTTTGCAAGATATGAGATTGAGTAAGACTCAGTCGCCGACCACGGCAGCAGATAGAGAGAAGATGCGTTCTGTCCCCTACGCTTCAGCCGTAGGCTCTCTAGTGTATGGCATGCTGTGTACCAGACCGTATATAAACCTTGCCATAAGTTTGGTAGGGAGGTACCAAAGTGATCCCGGTATGGAACACTGGACAGCGGTCAAGAATATCCTTAAGTACCTGAAAAGGACTAAGGAAATGTTTCTCGTTTATGGAGGTGACGAAGATATGGTCGTAAAGGGTTATGCCGAGGCCAGCTTCGACACAGATCTGGATGACTCTAAGTCAGAGACCGGATATGTATATGTTTTGAATGGTGGGGTAGTGAGCTGGTGCAGCAGCAAGCAAGAAGTCGTGGCAGCATCTACATGTGAAGCGGAGTACATAGTTGCTTTAGAAGCGGCTCATGAAGGAATTTGGATGAAGGAGCTCATCACCGACCTTGGAGTGGTTCCAAGTGCGTCGGGTCCAATGACACTCTTCTGTGATAATACTGGGGCCATTGCAATTGCCAAGGAGCCCAGGTTTCACTGGAAGACCAAGCACATCAAACGCCGCTACAACTCCATCCAGGACCATGTCCAGAGTGGAGTAATATATATTTGTACAGTACACACGGATCTGAATATTGCAGACCCGTTGACTAAACCTCTTCCACGAGCAAAACATGATCAACACCATAATGCTATGGGTGTTCGATACATCACAATGTAACTAGATTATTGACTCTAGTGCAAGTGGGAGACTATAGGAAATATGCCCTAGAGGCAATAACAAAATGGTTATTATCATATTTCCTTGTTCATGATAATTGTCTATTGTCCATGCTATAATTGTATTAACAGGAAACAGTAATACATGTGTGAATAAATAGATCACAATGTGTCCCTAGCAAGCTTCTAGTTGGCTAGCTCATTAGTCAATAGATGATCATGGTTTCCTGGTCATGGGCATTAGATGTCATTGATAACGGGATCACATCATTGGGAGAATGATGTGATGGACAAGACCCAATCCTAAGCATAACACTAGATCGTATTGTTCGTATGCTAAAGCTTTTCTAATGTCAAGTGTCTTTTCCTTCGACCGTGAGATTGTGCAACTCCCGGATACCGTAGGAGTGCTCTGGGTGTATCAAACGTCAAAACGTAACTGGGTGACTATAAAGGTGCACTACGGGTATCTGTGAAAGTGTCTGTTGGATTGGTACGAATCGAGATCAGGATTTGTCACTCCGTGTGACGGAGAGGTATCTCTGGCCCCACTCGGTATAACATCATCATGAGCTCAATGTGACTAAGGAGTTAGTCACACGATGACATACTATGGAACGAGTAAAGAGACTTACTGGTAACAAGATTGAACAACGTATAGGTATACCGACGATCGAATCTCGGGCAAGTTCTATACCGACAGACAAAGGGAATTGTATACGGGATTGATTGAATTCTTGACATCGTGGTTCATCCGATGAGATCATCGTGGATCAAGTCAGAGCCACCATGGATATCCGGACCCCGTTGATGGTTATTGGCCAGAGAGGTGTCTCGGTCATGTCTACCTGTCTCCCGAACCCGTATGGTCTACACACTTAAGGTTCGATGATGCTAGGGTTATAGGGAATTGTTATACGAGGTCATCGAAAGTTGTTCGGAGTCCCGGATGAGATCTCGGACGTCACGAGGAGCTCCGAAATGGTCCGGAGGTAAAGATTGATATATAGGACGGATGGTTTCGGACACCGGAAGTGTTTCGGTCATCACCGGTAACGTACCGGGACCACCGGAGGTGGCCCCGAGGGTCCACCGAAGGGGGGCAACGACCCCGGGAGGCTAGATGGGCCAAGTGGGGGAGGGAACCAGCCCCTAGGTGGGCTGGTGTGCCCCCCCACTCAGCCCATGGCGCAGGAAGAGGGTAGAGGGGGGAGGGAAACCCTAACGCAGGTGGGCCTAAGGCCCACCAGAGGGTTGCGCCACCCCCTCCTCCCCCCTGGCCGCCGCACCTCCCATCTGGGGGGGGGGGACTGCCGCACCACCTAGGGTGGGAACCCTAGGGGTGGCACCCCCCTCCTCCTATATATAGTGGGCACTTTTGGGCTTTTGGAGACAGACTTTTCCCTTTCCCTCGGCGCAGCCCTGCCCTTCTTTCTCCTCCTCTGTGCCGGTGCTTGGCGAAGCCCTGCCGGGAGACCTCGTCTCTTCATCGACACCACGCTGTCGTGCTGCTGGAGTTCTTCCCCAACCTCTCCCTCCTCCTTGCTGGATCAAGGTGCGGGAGACGTCATCGGGCTGCACGTGTGTTGAACGCGGAGGTGCCGTAGTTCGGAACTAGATCAGAATCACACCGCGGTCTGAATCGCCGCGAGTACGACTCCATCAACCGCGTTCTAGTAACGCTTCCGCTTAGCAATCTTCAAAGGTATGAAGATGAACTCACCCCTCTCTCGTTGGTGGTCTCTCCATAGGAAGATCTGAATACGCGTAGGAATTGTTTTTGAATTTATGCTACGTTACCCAACATCCTGATGGTATGTATTAGTAGCTATGTGTTCAATCTCTCTCTCATGTTCTTAAGATGACACGATCTTGATGGGTCATGAGCTTTATTAATATAGATGAATCATACGGAGTTTTCCTCTCTATATCTTCTTGTGATGAGTTGAGTTTCCCCTTTGAAGTTTTCTTATTGGATTTTGTCTTTAAGGATTTGAGAACACTTGATGTATGTCTTGCGATTGGATATCTGTGGTGACAATGGGATGTTCTATTGATCCACTTGATGTATGTTTTGGTGATCGACTTGCGGGTTCCGTGACCTTGGGAATCTATGCATAGGGGTTGGCACATGTTTTCGTCTTGACTTTCCGGTAGAAACTTTGGGACACTCTTTGAAGTTCTTTGTGTTGGATTGAACATGATGAATCTGAAATTATGCGATGCATATTGTATAATCATGGCCATGGGTACTTGTGGTGACATTGGAGTATCTAGGTGACATTAGGGTTTTGGTTGATGTGTATCTTAAGGTGTTATTTTTGTACGAACTCTAGGGCTGTTCGTGACACTTATAGGGATAGCTCATAAGATTGATCGGAAAAGATAACTTTGAGGTGGTTTTGTACCCTACAATAATTTCTTCGTTTGTTCTCCGCTATTTGTCTCTTTGGAGTGAACTCTTTGTCGCACGTGAGGGATTTATATAATTCAACTATGTTAGTATTGTTGAGAGAACTTGCACTAGTGAAAGTATGGACCCTATGCCTTGTTTCCAAGCATTTATACCACTTTTTGCTCGCTGTTTACTATTTGTTACCTTGCTGTTTTTATATTTTCATATTACAAAAACCTATATCTACCATCCATATTACGGTTGTTTCACCATCTCTTCGCCGAACTAGTGCACCTATACAGTTTACCATTATATTGGGTGTGTTGGGGACACAAGAGACTCTTTGTTATTTGATTTGAGGGTTTCTTGAGAGAGACCATCTTCATACTACGTGTCCCAAAGATTGATAAACCTTAGGTCATCCACTTGATAGAAATTTGCTATTGTCCTACAGAACTCTATGCTTGGAGGCCCAACACGAGTCTACAAGAAGAAGGTTGTGTAGTAGACATCAAGCTCCGGCGGCTCCGGCCACCTGCAGTGGAGCTAGGACCACTGGAGTGCTCGCCGTGGAGTGACGCATCGGGGCGACCCAGCAGGGGTTGCGAGGGAGGGCCGAGGTGCTCATGGCACCGGCCGCGATGGACGGCCACGTCGGTAGCTTCAGGGGCGGGGGCACGGTCGCAGGGACGAGAAGCTTGGGCATCGAGGAGGCTCGTTGTGGCTAGGGAAGAGCTTCTAGGAGGGTTGCGGGAAAGGTGCTCTAGCTCGCTTGAATTTGAGACGTGTCCGAGGCGTCGATGGCAGCCATGGCAGGGGAATTGGAGCTCTTCGAGCTTGTTGGAGGGGTTGGGAGGACTAAGGTTGAGTGGAGGGGCTATTGTCGAGGTCGGGAGGTCTCGAGGAGGGATATATATAGCCGGACGCCGAGGAGGGGCAAGCACGGCCACAACGACTTGTGTGCTGGTGCTCTGGCATGAACCGGCCATTCAGATGGGAGGGGCAGCGAGTCGAGAGGCTATAGTGAACAGACGAAACAAAGGGAGTCCATCTGCCAGAGCGCGCGGACACGCATGCCGGGCACGTAGTCACCGCGTGAACTCAACGATGTCCTGTGCTGTGATCAGCCAAACCATGTCTCGGCGATAGGTCAATCAGTACTGAGTTGCAAAGAGCCAATGAACAAGCACATGAACTATGGATATGACCACAGCTTGCTCCAAGACAAGAGAATAACAAAGAGTTTTTGCTTTCTAGGGGAGCCACAACTAGTGAATAATACTGATCTTTGGCTGAGCTTGATCAATCACTAGGATGACCATCTATGATTTTTTAGCTCAATTGTATGAATATAGAGAGCACTTGCTGCATAATGTACCCCACTAGAGAGAGATGCAAATTAGGAAGAGCCACTCACATGCTTGCTTGGATTGAGGTGAAATTTGGGGGATATGAATTATTCGGGAATATGCAGACACTCCAAAAATTTCATACCAACTAGATACACCAAAATGGTACTTGCTTCACAATGCATCTCTCTGGACAGAACCTAAGAAAAATTCTACAGAAAAAGGATTCAATGAAATGAACCCAAATTTGGAGGATGCGCGATATATGGGAAGGCGAAAGTCCTGGTAAATTGTTAGTAGTAATGAAGCAATATAAAATATAGTTGCTTCACAAAATGAAAATTTGACCAGAAACTATGATTTGATGCTGGTCTCACATGGATGAAGGGGGGAATGCTGAAATTTGTAGGAGAGCTATTATTTTAGTGTATGAATGTCAGGCCAAAATTTCAAATCATTTGGATATCCCTAGCTAGTACCTCCTTCACAAAGTTCCTTTCTAGACAGAAACTTTGAAAATTAGCAGAGAAATATTTATTAAGCAAATGAAGTTGAATTTTGGCATGATGTCCTAATATGGATAGGAAAGAGTCCACAAAAAATTTGATGGCAAACAAGAATATAGAAATGAAATTTCCTTCACAAAGTGCCATTCAGGGCAGAATAGGAATATAAATATCTTTGAATTATTTGTGAACTAGATAAGGAAGAATTTTGACATATTTCAGGGAGATATGACCCAAACAATTTATGAGAATTACTATAGTATTTTGTGAGAGACAGAAATATAGGTTTCTTCACAATCTAGAGCGATTACGTGATTCCTTCAATAGAAAAATGAATATTCCCAAGAAAAAGAAAATGGATTAGGGATTAGAGGGAGATGACATGGTCTTGGGAAGGATTTGAGGATGACAAGCCACTTTGTAGACTTGGAAGAGATAATCTTCCCAAGTTTCGAGACCATAGAGTCATAGAAAAGCAATTTGAAATAAAATATTAAAGAAATTCAAAAGAAAAAGAAAGGTCCAAAATCCAGGGTGTCACAAACTTTCCCCCCTTAAATAAATCTCATCCTCGGGATTTGGTTTCTCAGGGGACAAGTATGAATATTCTATCTTAAGGAAACCGTTTCCAACTAAGGTATCATTTTCCTTATATGATGTTCCCATAGAGTTCTCATATGACTTGATTGTCTCGCTCCGGGGTGGTTGGTTTCACTATCCTCATTCTGACATGTATTACCTCACATGTTCCTTCTTACACTGTCTCCAGTTCCTTTCATATCTGTCGGCTTAGCTGAGGTGTGATAGATTATCATGATGGAGATATATCTCCTTCTCACAAGTCCGAGGGTGATTTTTCAATGGATGTGACATTGATAACCCACAAGTGTAGGGGATCGCAACAGTTTTCGAGGGTAGAGTATTCAACCCAAATTTATTGATTCGACTCAAGGGGAAGCGAAATAATATTCTCAAGTATTAGCAACTGAGTTGAATTCAACCACACCTGAAAGATTAGTATCTGCAAGCAAAGTATTAGTAGCAAAGTGGTATGATAGCAACGGTGCAAGAAAAAGGTCTGTTGACGGCAGACTATTCCTAACTTGTTGTATCAATGGCGCCAGATAAGTCTTGCAGCAGGTAACAGCAAAGTAAAAAGTAACAACAGTAGTGACAGCAGTAGCAAGTAACAACAGTAGTGACAACAGTAGCAACAGAGTAACAGTAGTAGCAACAGAGTAACAGTAGCAGCAGTGACAACAGTAGTGGCAAAGTAATGTAGCAAGGACCAGTAGTAAAAGACTCGTAGGCATTGGATCGGTGATGGATGATTATGCCGGATGTGATTCATCATGTAACAACTATAACACAGAGAGATATGTAACCAGCTCCCGTTCGTCAATCTAATGTAGGCATGTATTCCGTATGTAGTCATACATGCTTAGGGAAAAGAACTTGCATGACATCTATTGTCCATCCCTCCCGTGGCAGCGGGGTCCTAATGGAAACTACTGGATATTAAGGTTCTCCTTTTAATAAAGAACCGGACAAACGCATTAACATTTGGTGAATACATGAACTCCTCTTACTATGGCCATCTCCGGGAGTGGTTCCGGCTAATGTCACTCCGGGGTTGCTGGGTCATAACACATAGTAGGTGACTACAACTTGCAAGATAGGATCTAAAACACACATATATTGGTGACAACATAATAGGTTCAGATCTGAAATCATGGCACTCGGGCCCTAGTGACAAGCATTAATCATGGCAAAGTAGTAGCAACATCAATCTCAAAACATAGTGGATACTAGGGATCAATCCCCGTCAAAACTAACTCGATTACATGATAGATCTCATCCAACTCATCACCGTCCAGCAAGCCTACGATGAGATTACTCACGAACGGTGAAGAGCATCATGGAATTGCCGATGGACGAAGGTTGATGATGACGATGGCGACGATTTCCCCTCTCCGGAGCCCAAAACGGACTCCACATCTGCCCTCCAGATGAAGAACAGGAGGTGGCGGTGCCTCTGTATCGTAAAACGCGATGAATCCTTCTCTCTGATTTTTTTTCCGGGCAAGACGGAATAAATAGAGCTGAGTTTGGAGGCGCTGGCGCCATGTGGGCCCCACAAGCCTGCCCGGCACGACCTGGGGGGTGGACGCACCCCCTGGTCTTGTGGCCCACTGGCTCACCTCCTCCAGTGGATCTTTGCGCAAGTATTTTTCATTAATTCCAGAAAATATCTCCGTAATTTTTCAGGTCATTCCGAGAATGATCTGCAATCTCTGGCGTTAGCTAGACGAATGCTTATGACAACAAACCTGCAACGGCACCAGAAGAATGCTGATAGCACTCCCTAGTAATGAAACTAGAAGAATGTTGTTGACGGCCCACCAACGCGTGGGTTCGCAACAGTTTTCGAGGGTACAGTATTCGACCCAAATTTGTTGATTCGCACGACGGGAGGTGAGAGAATACTCTCAAGTATTAGCAGTTGAATTGTCAGATTCAACAACACCTGAAAGATTAGTATGTGCAAGCACAGTAGTAACAGCAAAGTAACGAGTAACGACAGTGTAACGAGCAATAGCAGTGGCAAGGAACAACAGTAGTGACAGCAGTAGCAAGTAGCAATAGTAGCAAGCGACAGTAGTAGCAACAGTAGTAGCAGCAGTAGCAACAGTAGCAGCAGAAGTAGAGCAAGACAAGTAACAACAGTAGGACAAACTCGTAGGCAATGGGTCGGTGATTTGTTTGGATGACATTCATCATGCAACAGCTATAACACGGAGAGATATGTGGCTAGCTCCCGTTCGTCAATGTGATGTAGGCATGCATTCCGTGTGTCGTCATACGTGCTTAGGGAAAAGAACATGCATGACATCTATTGTCCATCCCTCCCGTGGCAGCGGGGTCCAAAAGGAAACTATGAGATATTAAGGTTCTCCTTTTAATAAAGAACCGGACCAACGCATTAGCACTTGTTGAACACATGAACTCCTCAAACTATGGTCATCACCGGGAGTGGTTCCGGTTATTGTCACTCCGGGGTTGCCGAATCATAACACATAGTAGGTAACTACAACTTGCAAGATCGGATCTAAAACACACATATATTGATGACAATATAATAATTTCAGATCTGAAATCATGGCACTCGGGCCCTAGTGACAAGCATTAAGCATGGCAAAGTAGTAGCAACATCAATCTCAGAACATAGTGGATACTAGGGATCAATCCCCGTCAAACTAACTCGATTACATGATAGATCTCATCCTACTCATCACCGCCCAGCGAGCCTACGAAAAGATTACTCACGAATGACAAAGAGCTTCATGGAATTGGAGAGGGAAGAAGGTTGATGATGATGATGGCGATGATTTCCCCTCTCCGGAGCCCAAGACGGACTCCAGATCTGCCCTCCAGATGAAGAACAGGAGGTGGCGGCGCCTCCGTATCGAAAACGCGATGAAAACTTTTCTTTTTATTTTTTCTGGGACGAAAGGCAACTTATAGAGCTGGAGTTGGGAGTTGTCAACGCAATGACCAATAGTTCTCAATATCTTCTATGCTACTCATGCTATAGGCGGTTCCCAAACAGAAAAGTAAAGTGTTAACTCCCCCACCACCAATCAATCACAATCCACGGCTAGTCGAATCCTCGGGTACCGTCCATACTAACATCAATCCAGGGGGAGTCTGGTTTTACAGTTATGTTTTCGATTTAAGCATGGAACTGGGCATCCCAAATACCGACCCCTTTCTCGTGAATGACTGTGAATAAACACATGTCGAGGATAACACTCCTAGCATGGAAGATACCAATAGCCCTTTGTCACCACATGGGCGGTTCGGGCATGCAAAACAGATTATTTCTTGAAGGTTTAGAGAATGGCACATGCAAATTTACTTGGAACGACAGGTAGATACCGCAAATAGGTAGGTATGGTGGACTCTCATGGAAAAACTTTTGGGTTTATGGAAGTGGATGCACAAGAAGTATTCCCGCTTAGTACAAGTGAAGGCTAGCAAAAGACTGGGAAGCGACCAACTAGAGAGCGACAACAGTCATCAAGATGCAATGAGTTTGACTAACATTGAATGCAAGCATGAACAGGACATAATCACCATGAACACGAACATCAAAGAGGCTATGTTGATTTTGTTTCAACTACATGCATGAACATGCGCCAAGTCAAGCCACTTGAAACATTCAAAGGAGAATACCATCCTATCATACTACATCACAGTCATCTCAAAATCTATGTTGGCATTCAAGACAAACCATTATAAGCTCTCAACTAAATAAGCATGGCATCAGAAACTATGATCTCTAAGTTGTCATTGCAAACATGGTTCTCTCACAACAAAGCTAAATCTGGGTTGACAAGCTAGTCATATTTACCAAAACAAAATAGATAGAGTTCATACCAGCTTTTTAGTCTCGGTCACTTCATCATATATCATCATTGTTGCCTTTCATTTGCACGACCGAACGATGAAAACGATAATGAGCGCATTGGACTAAGCTGAATCTGCAGGCAAACACAAAGGAGAAGACAAAATAATATGGCTCTTTGAAAGCTAAATAGGTAAGCATGTAAGAACCACCATGCATTGTAACCAATATCTTCTACCTCGACGCAAAGAAAAAGAAAACTATTTACCCGAGAAAGCTCCCAACAAACAAAAGAAGAAAGGAAAATATTTTTGGGTTTTCTCAAAAGGACACAAAACAAGAAAACAAAAAGAAACTAGCATGGATAATACAGTGGCAAAGTGTAAACACCGGCTAACAAAGTGAAAGTATAAGCATGAATGTAAAGTCGGTGAGAACACGTACTCCCCCAAGCTTAGGCTTTTGGCCTAGCTTGGTCTACTCCCATGGTGCGAAATAACCAGCTCCAGGATACTCCGGAGCAGACTGCGGATGCCACTGCTGTGCGAGCTCCTCTGGCTCCCACTGATAAACTGGCGTCTGGTACTCGACTGGTGGCTCGGGCACTGGTGCCTGTGGTTGGGCCAAGCCCCAATATGCGTAGATGTCCGCGGGCATAATAGTGTACCTACCGGCATGAAGGTCAAACAAAGAAGGAGCAGGCAAAGTAATAGTCTCTCGAGTACCCTGACTAAATACCAGGTTATAAATCATCCGTCTACTAGCATCTCTATCCAGAAAATCATGGCGAACCATGCGATCATAATCCAGATATCTCTCAGGGAGGAGCATCTCTCCTTCCTCTACCAGTCTAATGGGTATCTCAAAGTGTCTGGCAAGACGGGTAGCGTAGATACCTCCATAGACGACACCTTTAGAACAGTTCAGGTTCAACCGTTGAGCGACTATAGCGCCCAAGCTATAAGTCTTATCATTAAAAAGGCCTTTGCGCAGAACCGCAAGGTCTGGAAAACTATGTGATCCAGCCTCCCCACAGCCAATCAAACATTTCCCACAAATAGTGAGAAGCACCGAAGCACAGGAAAATGTATGCTATCAATTCTAGCATGAGACACTCCTCTCTCCTCTCCAACAGTAATAGAACCAATGAAATCCTCCAAGTCCCGTGGACGAGGGTCACGGATATCCCCAACATCAGGTAATTTGCATACATTGCAAAAGTCCTGCAGCGTCATGCACTAGGGAACATCCTATATCATGAACTCAACCATCGGAGGATTCTTCCTCGGATAAAAGTTGAAGCTTTGAACGAAAATATTGGTGAGGAGGAGATATTGTGGGCACTTATCTTCAACGAACGCAGTAAGACCTGCGTTCTCCACCAAGTAATAAAAGTCTTCATAAAGTCCGGCCACTCGCACGCTCGAACTTCTGTTACTCGAGGGACTATGTACTTGAGGTGGTTCTTCTCGTCCTCCTTGTGGTTACGGCTTGAAGAGCCTCTCAAGAACCTCCTCATCTCTTCCTTTTTCTAGCTCTGAAAAATTCTGAAAATTTTAGAGACTTCGAAAGAAAAGTGAATAAGGATTAACCCAACTTGTAGCAACTACTCCTACTAGTGCCTAGAGACCGTATCACGCGCTAAAACTACTTCGAACCAGCTAAAATCAACATTTATAGCTCAAGAACAGGGTCACCAAGGTAGCAAGAATTCGCGAAGGATAAAGCACTAGAGCAAAAACTAATTGGACCAATGGAGGAGTCACTTACCAAGGAGTAATTTCCCCAAAACAGTTCGGAGAATGGTGCTTTGAGCAAGGAGATCGAAAATCACAGCCAAATGAGCAAGAACACGGGTTTGAGCTGCGAAACAATTTTTTTTGGAGGTGGAAGAAGAGGCTGAGAGCTGGAATGAGTGGAGGGGGTGCCTGTGGGCCCCACAAGCTTGCACCCCGCCACCAGGGGGTAGGTGGCAGTGGGGGGGCTTGTGGCCCACTGGCCAGGCCCCCTGACCAGCTCTCAGGCCCAGAAATTTTCAAAAATTCTAGTAAAAATCATACTAAATTTTCAGGACCATCGGAGAACTTTTATTTTCGTGGTATTTTTCTGTGGGATGCTAAAATAGAAAACAGGAAAAACTAAACTAATTCTATCATTTTTCTTCTAAGCAACAGAAAATGAAGACTCAAAACAGAGGTATGTGACTCTCTGATTCATCCGTTTCGTGGTCATCGGAAGAAATTCGTCAATGGGGTTGATCAAGTCCTTATGACAAAACCTTCTCGAATCGCAAGAGAAAACGGAGAATTTTCGAATAGCCACTAAGTCAGCTCAATGGGGATATGAATCTCCCCAACAAGCAAATCATACTTCATCTTGACACGAGGAATAGGGCATTCAAAGCTCCCAATAAGAATCGATGAAGTCTTTTCGATAGCATTGATGCAATGTACTGGATATCGTTTCTTCGGAAAGTGCACGGTGTGCTCATTACTGTTGACATGGAAAGTGACATTGCCATTATTGCAATCTATAACAGCCCTTGCAGTGTTTAAAAAGGGTCGTCCGAGGATGATAGCCATGGCATCGTCCTCGGGAATATCCAAGATAACAAAGTCTGTTAAGATTGTGGTATTAGCAACCACAACAGGCACATCCTCGCAAACGCCGATAGGGAAAGCAGTTGATTTGTCCGCCATTTGCAGAGAAATTTCAGTGGGTGTCAACTTATCCAACTCAAGTCTACGATAAAGAGAGAGCGGCATAACACTAACACCGGCTCCAAGGTCACATAAGGCAGTTCTTACGTAGTTTCCTTTAATGGAGCAAGGTATAGTGGGAACTCCGGGATGACCAAGTTTCTTAGGAGTTCCACCTTTGAAAGTATAGTTGGCAAGCATGGTGGAGATCTCAAGATCTAGTATCTTCCATTTATTAGTCACGATATCTTTCATGTACTTGGCATACGAAGACATCTTGAGCATATCAGTTAACCGCATCTGCAGAAAGACGGGTCTTATCATCTCAACGAAGCGCTCAAAATCCTCATCATCCTTTTTCTTGGATGGCTTAGGAGGAAAGGGCACAGGTCTCTGAACCCATGGCTCCCTTTCTTTACCATGCCTCCTAGCAGTGAAGTCATTCTTATCGTACTTAGGTTGTGGATTATCAGGATTAACCGTAGGTTCAATCTCCACATCCTCGTCATTGCTAGGTTGAGCATTGTTATGAACATCACTGTCCATATTGTCACCAGGTTCATGTTCATCACCTGATTGTGTTTCTGCATCACACGCAGAAATATCATTAGGTTCTTCAGGTGTGATAGTATTTGGTGAACTGGCGTGCAGGTTTCTATCATCCTTCTTCTTCTCCTTAGGATGACTGGGTGTATCAGCATTGATTCCTTGAGAATCTTGATCAATTCACTTAGGATGACCTTCAGGATACAAAGGTTCCTGAGTCATTTTGCCTCCTCTAGTAATGACTCTGACAGAGTTGTAATTTAATTAAGTGAGCAGGTCATTCTGAGCTTTAAGTACTTGTTCTACCTGAGTAGTAGTCATAGAGGCATGTTTACTCAGAAGCTTGAGAGCATTGACATTTCTGTCTACACAAGCACTTGGATGGCTAAGCATACGAGCACTTTGTTCCAAATGTCTGCTAACATAATCATTGAAACTATGTTGTTTGGCAACAAAGTTGTCAAATTCATCAAAGCATAGGCTAGCAGGTTTATCAAAAGGAATATCACTCTCATCAAACCTACGCAGAGAATTCACTTCTACTACCTGTATCGGGTTATCGAGACCATGGATCTCTTCGATAGGTGGTAGATTTTTGACATCTTCAAATCTAATGCCATTCCCTTGCATAGATTTCTTGGCTTCTTGCATATCTTCGGGACTGAGGAATAGAATACCTCTTTTCTTCGGAGTTGGCTTAGGACGTGGTTCAGGAATAGTCCAAGCATTATCATTGATCAAGAGATTATTCAGTAGGGTCTCAGCTTGTTCTACAGTTTGTTCCCTAAAAACACAACCGGCAAAACTATCTAGGTAGTCTCTAGAGGCATCGGTAAGTCCGTTATAGAGGATATCATGTATCTCGTTCTTCTTAAGAGGGTGATCAGGCAAAGCATTCTGTAGCTGGACGAGCCTCCCCCAAGCTTGGGGAAGACTCTCTTCTTGGAGTTGAGCAAAGTTGTATATTTCCTGAAAGGCAGCTTGCTTCTTATGGGCAGGGAAATATTTCTCACAGAAGTAATAGACCATCTCCTCGGGACTACGCACACATGCAGGAGCAAGAGAGGTGAACCAGGCTTTAGCGTCATCCTTTAGAGAGAAAGGAAACAACTTAAGGATATAGTAGTGGCGGATCTTCTCCTCATTAGTGAAAAGGTTGGCTATTTCGGATAGTTTGGCAAGGTGGGCTATGACCGTCTCAGACTCATAACCGTGAAAAGGATCAGATTCGACTAGAGAGATTATCTCAGGGTCGACAGAGAATTCATAATCCTTATCGGTGACAAAGATAGGCGAAGTGGCAAACTTCGGGTCATTTTTCATCCTAGGCATCCTTACACGCAAGAAAATCCTCAGCTATCTCTCCCTCCATAACGTAACCCTCAGGTATATCAGGCAATTCATATCTAGGAGAGCTAGATCTAGCAGGAGAAAAAGGAGGTTCTATCTCAATAGTATCGGCAGTTTCAGAAGCATCACGAGCATTGGCAGTAACTCTAGCAATATGAGCATCAAGGAACACTCCTAGTGGAATATCAGGCAAAGGAGTATCTCTAGTAGTATCAAGCATAGCATCTCTAGCAGTATCAAGCATAGCATCATCAGGCAAAATAGCATCTCTAGCATCATCAGGCAAAGAAGTATCAAGCATAGCATCTCTAGCAGTATCAGACATAGTATCAAGCATAGTATCATCACACATAGTATCAAGCATAGCATTTCTAGCAGTAGCATCATAAGCATCATCAAGCACAGTCAACATATCAAGATTTCTAGCAGGAGGTGAAGTCGCAAACTTACTCATAACTGAAGGTGACTCAAGTGCAGAGCTAGATGGCAATTCCTTACCTCCCCTCGTAGTTGAGGGCAATACTTTGGTCTTCGGATCCTTCATATTCTTCATAGTGATCAGCAGATATAAATCCCAAGTGACTCAGAGAATATAGAAACACCTCCCCGACAACGGCGCCAGAAAAATGCTGACGTCAGCTGTGCTTCCCTGGTAATGGCACCAGAAAAGTGGTGATCTGCAATCTCTGGCGTTAGCTAGACGAATGCTTATGACAACAAACCTTCCCCTGCAGCGGCACCACTAGAATGCTGAAAGCACTCCCCAGTAATGAGACTAGAAGAATGTTGTTGATGGCCCACCAGCGCGTGGGTTCGCAACAGTTTTCGAGGGTAGAGTATTCGACCCAATTTGTTGATAAGCCAGTCAGGAGGTGAGAGTATACTCTCGAGTATTAGCAGCTGAATTTGTCAGATTCAACCACACCTGAAAGATTAGTATCTGCAAGCACAGTCGTAACAACAAAGTAGTATGATGACAACGGTGTCAGAAACGATCTGTCGCTGGCACACTATTCCTAAGAATTGTATCAATGGCGCCTTCGTTGCCGCATCGACGGAAGTTGTCAATTCCCGTCAACGGTAGGTGAACCAACAGTGTAGTAGGTAGTAGTAGTGTAACGAGCAATAGTAATGGCAAGGAACAACAGTAGTGACAGCAGTAGCAAGTAGCCACAGTAGCAAGCGACAGTAGTAGCAACAGTAGCAACAGTAGTAGCAGTAGAGCAAGACAAGTAACAACAGTAGCAACAGTAGTAGTAGCAACAGCAGAGCAAGACAAGTAACAGCAGTAGCAACAGTAGTAGCAGAGCAAAACAAGTAACATCAGTAGCAACAGTAGTAGCATTAGTAGGACAAACTCGTAGGCAATGGGTCGGTGATTAGTTTGGATGATATTCATCATGCAACAGCTATAACACGGAGAGATAAGTGGCTAGCTCCCGTTCGTCAATGTGATGTAGGCATGCATTCCGTGTGTCGTCATACATGCTTAGGGAAAGGAACTTGCATGACATCTATTGTCCATCCCTCCCGTGGCAGCGGGGTCCAAAAGGAAACTACGGGATATTAAGGTTCTCCTTTTAATAAAGAACCGGACCAACGCATTAGCACTTGGTGAACACATGAACTCCTCAAACTATGGTCATCACTAGGAGTGGTTCCAGTTATTGTCACTCCGGGGTTGCCGGATCATAACAAATAGTAGGTAACTACAACTTGCAAGATCGGATCTAAAACACACATATATTGGTGACAACATAATAATTTCAGATCTGAAATCATGGCACTCGGGCCCTAGTGACAAGCATTAAGCATGGCAAAGTAGTAGCAACATCAATCTCAGAACATAGTGGATACTACGGATCAATCCCCATCAAAACTAACTCGATTACATGATAGATCTCATCCTACTCATCACCGCCCAGCGAGCCTACGAATAGATTACTCACGAACGACGAAGAGCTTCATGGAATTGGATAGGGAAGAAGGTTGATGATGACGATGGCGACGATTTCCCCTCTCCGGAGCCCAAGAGGGACTCCAGATCTGCCCTCCAGATGAAGAACAGGTGGTGGCGGCGCCTCCGTATCGAAAACGCGATGAAAACTTCTCTTTTTTATTTTTCTGGGACGAAAGGCAACTTATAGAGCTGGAGTTGGGGGAGGCAGGTGCCCGTGGGCCCCACAAGCCTGCCCACCGCCACCAGGGGGTTGGTGGCGGAGCAGGGGATTTTGGCCCACTGGCCCACCCCCTGAGGTGGAACTTGGCGCAGATATTTTTGATATTTTCCAAAACTGCTCCCCGTAAATTTGCAGGACATTTGGAGAACTTTGATTTCTGCACAAAAATAACACCAAGGCAATTCTGCTGAAAACAACGTCAGTCCAGGTTAGTTCCATTCAAATCATGCAAATTATTATCCAAAACAAGGGCAAAAGAGTTTGGAAAAGTAGATACGATGGAGACGTATTAGCAGTCGAGACAAACCATTATAAGCTCTCAGCTAAATAAGCATGGCATCAGAAACTATGATCTCTAAGTTTTCATTGCAAACATGATTCTCTCACAACAAAGCTAAATCTCGGTCGACAAGCTAGTCACATTTACAAAAACAAAATAGATAGAGTTCATACCAGCTTTTCAGTCTCAGTCACTTCATCATATATCATCATTGTTGCCTTTCATTTGCACGATCGAACGATGTGAACAATAATAAGCGCATTGGACTAAGCCAAATCTGCAGGCAAACACAAAGGAGAAGACAAAATAATATGGCTCTTTGAAAGCTAAGTAGGTAAGCATGCAAGAACCACTGCATTGTAACCAATATCTTCTACCTTGACACAAATAAAAAGAAAACTATTTACACGGGAAAGCTCCCAACAAGCAAAAGAAGAAAGAAAAATCTTTTTGGGTTTTCTCAAAAGGACACAAAACAAGAAAACAAGAAAACGAAAAGAAACTAGCATGGATAATACAGTGGCAACGTGTAAACACCGGCTAACAAAGTGAAAGCATAAGCATGAATGTAAAGTCGGTGAGAACACGTACTCCCCCAAGCTTAGGCTTTTGGCCTAGCTTGTTCTACTACCATGGATGATCCTGGCTAAACCCAAAGTCATAATGGGTGTTATACGGGAGTGCTGCAGCCACTGCCTGAATAGCTGCCTCACGAAGTCGAGCAGCAGTCGCCTCCCTCTCATACTCCTCTGCCTCTCCTATGGTTATGTAGTATCTTCGTTTTACATGAAAGTCAAAGAAAGCAGGAGCAGGAAGGGTAATATGGAAAACACGCTGCCGGTTAAATATCAAGCGATATAGGAGGGATTCATGATCTCTATCAAGGAACTGGTAGCGTGTTAGAGCGACATGATCAAGGTAGGATGTACGGAGAGGAGGGTCTTCTGGACGGATGGATATTCCCAGAAAATTTGCTAAGCGTGTAGCATAAACTCCACCAAAGAAATCCCCCTCACTAGCATTTTTATTCTGCCTCCTTGCTATTATAGCTCCCATATTGAAGCTCTTGTCACCTGTTACTGCGCTCTTAGGGATACTAAGGTCGGAAGCGCATAGGTGATAATGTGCACCCTTGCCGTTAATGCACCTACCTATGAAGAGGGCAATGTAGTGCAAGGCAGGGAAATGGATGCTTCCTATGGTGGCTTGCGTGATATCTCTGGTTTCTCCAACAGTTATACTCGAGACAAAGTCTCTGACCGAAGACTTAGGAGGATCATTAACACTACCCCCATCGGGTATCTTGCAAATGCTATTGAAATCCTCCAGATCCACGGTATATGATTTATCGTACAGGTCAAACAGTATGGATGATTCTCGGCCAGCTAAAAATTTAAATCTACGGACGAAAGAGGCACTAAGCATAGCATACTGTTCACATTTATCTGAGAGGAATTCTTCTAACCCGGCATTGCGGACAAGTGCATCGAACTCATCCTTGAAGCCTACTTCGATCATGAACTCATCAGAAGGCCATTCACATGGTTGTACCAGTGCGTCCCTTAGTTGAAAAGGTTCGGGCTCCCGAAAAGAGAGATGAGGACCCTTCTTACTTGAGGAACCTCCATGAAACTTCCTCCTGAACATAATTTCCTTATGCTAAAATTTTTGAAGTTCAAGAGAAAATTGAATAAAGACCCACCACACCTTGTAGCAACTACTCCTACTAATGCCTAGAGACCGTATCACACGCTAAAACTACTTGGGACCAACTAAAATCAACATTTCTAGCTCAAGAACAGGGTCACCAAGGTAGCAAGAATACGCGAAGGATAAAGAACTAGAGCAAAAACTAATTGGATCAATGGAGGAGTCACTTACCAAGGAGTAATTTCCCCAAAACGGTTCGGAGAATGGTGCTTTGAGCAAGGAGATCGAAAATCACAGCCAAATGAGCAAGAACACGGGTTTGAGCTGCGAAACATTTTTTTCTGGAGGTGGAAGAAGAGGCTGAGAGATGGAATGAGTGGAGGGGGTGCCTGTGGGTGCCACAAGCTTGCACCACGCCACCAGGGGGTGGTGGCGGAGCAAGGTCTTGTGGCCCATTGGCCAGGCCCCCAGGCCAGCTCTCAGGCCCAGAAATTTCCAAATATTCCAAAAAAAATCATACTAAATTTTCAGGACCATCGGAGAACTTTTATTTTCGAGGTATTTTTCTCCGGGACGCTAAAACAGAAAACAGGAAAAGCTAAACTAATTCCATCATTTTTCTTCTAAGCAACAGAAAAGGAAAACTCAAAACAGAGGTATGTGACTCTTTGATTCATCCATCTCATGGTCATCGAAAGAAATCCGTCAATGGGATTGATCAAGTCCTTATGAGAAAACCTTCTCGAATCGCAAGAGAGAATGGAGAATTTTTGAATAGCCACTAAGTCACCTCAATGGGGATATGTATCTCCCCAACAAGCAAATCATACTTCATCTTGACACGAGGAATAGGGCATTCAAAGCTCCCAATGAGAATCGATGAAGTCTTTTCGATAGCATTGATGCAATGTACTGGATATCGTTTTTCGAAAAGTGCACGGTGTGCTCATTACAGTTGACATGGAAAGTGACATTGCCTTTGTTGCAATCTATAACAACCCCTGCAGTGTTTAAAAAGGGTCTTCCGAGGATGATAGACATGGCATCGTCCTCAGGAATATCCAAGATAACAAAGTCTGTTAAGATAGTGGTATTAGCAACCACAACAGGCACATCCTCGCAAATGCCGATAGGGAAAGCAGTTGATTTGTCCGCCATTTGCAGAGAAATTTCAGTGGGTGTCAACTTATCCAACTCAAGTCTATGATAAAGAGAGAGCGGCATAACACTAACACCGGCTCCAAGGTCATTATGGCAGTTCTTACGTAGTTTCCTTTAATGGAGCAAGGTATAGTGGGCACTCCAGAATCACCAAGTTTCTTAGGAGTTGCACCTTTGAAAGTATAATTGGCAAGCATGGTGGAGATCTGAAGATCTGGTATCTTTTGATTATTAGTCACGATATCTTTAATGTACTAGGCATAGGGAGACATTTTGAGCATATCAGTTAACCGCATCTGCAAAAAGACGGGTCTTATCATCTCAATGAAGCGCTCAAAATCCTCATCATCCTTTTTCTTGGATGGCTTAGGAGGGAAGGGCATAGGTCTCTGAACCCATGGCTCCCTTTATTTACTATGCTTCCTAGGAGTGAAGTCATTCTTGTCGTATCTCTTAGGTTGTGGGTTATCAGGATTAACCGTAGGTTCAATCTCCACATCCTCATCATGGCTAGGTTGAGAATTATTATGAACATCGTTGTCCACATTGTCACCAGGTTCATATTCATCACCTGATTGTGTTTCTGCATCACACGCAGAAATATCATTAGGTTCTTCAGGTGTGACAGTATATGGTGAACTGGCGTGCAGGTTTCTATCATCCTTCTTCTTCTCCTTAGGATGACTAGGTGTATCAGCATTGATTCCTTGAGAATCTTGATCAATTCTCTTAGGATGACCTTCAGGATACAAAGGTTCCTGAGTCATTTTGCCTCCTCTAGTAATGACTCTGATAGAGTTATCATTTAATTCATTGAGAAGGTCATTCTGAGCTTTAAGTACTTGTTCTACCTGAGTAGTAATCATAGAGGCATGTTTACTCAGAAGCTTCAGAACATTGACATTTGTGTCTACAGAAACACTTAGATGGCTAAGCATACGAGCACTTTGTTCCAAATGTCTGCTAACATAATCATTGAAACTCTGTTGTTTGGCAACAAAGTTGTCAAATTCATCAAAGCATAGGCTAGCAGGTTTACCAAAAGGAATATCACTCTCATCAAACCTACGCAGAGAATTCACTTCTACTACCTGTATCAGGTTATCGAGACCATGGATCTCTTTGATAGGTGGTAGGTTTTTGACATCTTCAGATCTAATGCCTTTCTCTTGCATAGATTTCTTGGCTTCTTGCATATCTTCGGGACTGAGGAATAGAATACCTCTTTTCTTAGGAGTTGGTTTAGGAGGTGGTTCAGGAATAGTCCAAGCATTATCGTTGATCAAGAGATTATCCAGTAGGGTCTCAACTTGTTCTATAGTTCGTTCCCCAAAAACACAACCGACACAACTATCTAGGTGGTCTCTAGAGGCATCGGTAAGTCCGTTATAGAGGATATCAAGTATCTCGTTCTTCTTAAGAGGGTGATGAGGCAAAGCATTCTGTAGCTGGACGAGCCTCCCCCAAGCTTGTGGAAGACTCTCTTCTTGTAGTTGAGCAAAGTTGTATATTTCCTGCAAGGCAGCTTGCTTCTTATGGGCAAGGAAATATTTCTCACAGAAGTAATAGAAAATCTCCTGGGGACTGCACACACATCCAGGAGCAAGAGAGGTGAACCAGACTTTAGCGTCATCCTTTAGAGAGAAAGGAAACAACTTAAGGATATAGTAGTGGCAGATCTTCTACTCATTAGTGAAAAGGTTGGCTATTTCGGATAGTTTGGCAAGATGGGCTATGACCGTCTCAGACTCATAACCGTGAAAAGGATCAGATTCGACTAAAGAGATTATCTCAGGGTCGACAGAGAATTCATAATCCTTATCGCTGACAAAGATAGGCAAAGTGGGAAACTTCGGGTCATTTTTCATCCTAGCTTCCCGAGATTTTTCCTTCCACTTGAGAAGTAATTTCTCAGGGTCATAGGCATCCTTACACGCAAGAAAATCCTCATCTATCTCTCCCTCCATAACGTAACCCTCAGGTATATCACACAATTCATATCTAGGAGAGCTAGATCTAACAGGAGCAAAAGTAGGTTCTATCTCAATAATATCGGCAGTTTCATGAGCATCACGAGCATTGGCAGTAACTCTAGCAATATGAGCATCAAGGAACACTCCTAGTGGAACATCAGGCAAAGGAGTATCTCTAGCAGTATCAAGCATAGCATCATCAGGCAAAATAGCATCTCTAGCATCATCAGATAAAGTAGTATCAAGCATAGCATCTCTAGCAATATCAAGCATAGCATCTCTAGTAGTATCAAGCATAGTATCATCAGGCATAGTATCAAGTATAGGCGACGAATCAAGATTTCTAGCAGGAGGTGAAGTCACAAACTTACTCATAACTGAAGGTGAATCAAGTGCAGAGCTAGATGGCAATTCCTTACCTCCCCTCGTAGTTGAGGGCAAGACTTTCGTCTTCGGATCCTTCAGATTCTTCATAGTGATCAGCACATATAAATCCCAAGTGACTCAGAGAATATAGCAATACCTCCCCCGCAACGGAGCCAGAAAAATGTTGATCTGCAATCTCTGGCGTTAGCTAGACGAATGCTTATGACAACAAACCTTCTCCTGCAATGGCACCAGAAGAATGCTGATAGCACTCCCCAGTAATGAAACTAGAAGAATGTTGTTGACGGCCCACCAATGCGTGGGTTCGCAGCAGTTTTCAAGGGTAGAGTATTCGACCCAAATTTATTGATTCGCACGACGGGAGGTGAGAGAATACTCTCAAGTATTAGCAGTTGAGTTGTCAGATTCAATCACACCTGAAAGATTAGTATCTGCAAGCACAGTAGTAACAGCAAAGTAACGAGTAATGGCAGTGTAACGAGCAATAATAGTGGCAAGGAACAACAGTAGTGACAGCAGTAGCAAGTAGCAACAGTAGCAAGCGAAAGTAGTAGCAACAGTAGTAGCAGCAGAGCAAAACAAGTAACAACAGTAGCAACAGTAGCAGCAGAAGCAGAGCAAGACAAGTAACACCAGTAGGAAAAACTCATATGCAATGGGTCGGTGATTTCTTTGGATGATATTCATCATGCAACAGCTATAACACGAAGAGATATGTGGCTAGCTCCCGTTCGTCAATGTGATGTAAGCATGCATTCCGTGTGTCGTCATACGTGCTTAGGGAAAAGAACTTGCATGACATCTATTGTCCATCCCTCCCGTGGCAGCGGGGTCCAAAAGGAAACTACGGGATATTAAGGTTCTCCTTTCAATAAAGAACCGGACCAACGCATTAGCAATTGGTGAACACATGAACTCCTCAAACTATGGTCATCACCGGGAGTGGTTCCGGTTATTGTCACTCCGGGGTTGCCGGATCATAACACATAGTAGGTAACTACAACTTGCAAGATCGGATCTAAAACACACATATATTGGTGACAACATAATAATTTCAGATCTGAAATCATGGCACTCGGGCCCTAGTGACAAACATTAAGCATGGCAAAGTAGTAGCAACATCAATCTCAGAACATAGTGGATACTAGGGATCAATCCCCATCAAAACTAACTCGATTACATGATAGATCTCATCCTACTCATCACTGCCCAGTGAGCCTACGAATAGATTACTCACGAACGACGAAGAGCTTCATGGAATTGGATAGGGAAGAAGGTTGATGATGACGATGGCGACGATTTCCCCTCTCCGGAGCCCAAGACGGACTCGAGATCTGCCCTCTAGATGAAGAACAGGTGGTGGCGGCGCCTCCGTATCGAAAACGCGATGAAAACTTCTCTTTTTTATTTTTCTGGGACAAAAGGTAACTTATAGAGCTGGAGTTGGGGGCGGCAGGTGCCTGTGGGCTCCACAAGCCTGCCCACCGCCACCAGGGGGGTGGCGGAGCAGGGGCTTGTGGCCCACTGGCCCACCCCCTGAGGTGCAACTTGGCGCAGATATTTTTGATATTTTCAAAAACTGCTCCCCGTAAATTTTTACGACGTTTGGAGAACTTTGATTTCTGCACAAAAATAACACCAAGGCAATTCTGCTGAAAACAACGTCAGTCCAGGTTAGTTCCATTCAAATCATGCAAATTAGAGTCCAAAACAAGGGCAAAAGAGTTTGGAAAAGTTGATACGATGGAGACGTATCAGAGAACTTTTATTTCTGCACAAAAACAACACCATGGCAATTCTGCTGAAAACAACGTTAGTCCGGGTTAGTTCCATTCAAATCATGCAAATTAGAGTCCAAAAGAAGGGCAATAGAGTTCAGAAAAGTAGATACGACGGAGACGTATCAACTCCCCCACGCTTAAAGCCTTTCTTGTGCTCAAGCAATTCAGTTGACAAACTAAAAGAGACAAAAGAAAAACTTTGACGAACTCGGTTTAATCTTGTTGTTGCAACTATGTCTAACTCATATCGAGAATTTCAGCAAGATCATAAGCGAACCACATAAGAAAATGACATCTAGGTCTCACGGTAAACTCATATCAATGGCATAATCAACTAGCGAGCAAATAATAATAAGCCACAAATGTCAACACTTCAATCAAAACAACATGAAGCAGTACAAATAGATGGTATCTTGCTAGCTCTTTATGAGACCGCAAAACATAAATGCAGAGCACCTTCAAAGAGCAAGGGCTGACTAAACATTGTAATTCATGGCAAATAAGATCCATTCACAGTCATACTCAATACAGTTAAAAGCAAAGCATAAAAATGATAGAGGTGCTCTCTAATTGGTGCTTTTATAAGAGGAGGATGACTCAACAGGAACATAAATAGACAGGCCCTTAGCAGAGGGAAGCATTGACTTGCAGAGGTGCGAGAGCTCAAGCTTTGAAAACAGAGATAATAATTTTGGGTGGCATGCTTTCATTGTCAACGCAATGACTAAGAGTTCTCAACATCTTCCACGCTACGCATGCTATAGGCGGTTCCCAAACAGAAAAGTAATGTTTTGACTCCCCCACCACCAATCAATCACACTCCACGGCTAGCCGAATCCTCGGGTACCGTCCATACCAACAGCAATCCTAGGGGAGTTTTGTTTGCAATTATCTTTTCGATTTGACCATGGAACTGGGAATTCCAATTACTGTCCCCTTTCTCGTGAATGATAGTGAATAAACACATATCGACGATAACACGCCTAGCATGGAAGATACTGATAGCCCCCTGTCACCACATGAGCGGTTCGGGCATGCAAAACAGATTATTTTTTGAAGGTTTAAAGAGTGGCACATGCAAATTAACTTGGAACGGCAGGTAGATACCGCACATAGGTAGGTATGGTGGACTCATATGGCACAACTTTGGGTTTATGGAAGTGGATGCACAAGCAGTATTCCCGCTTAGTACAAGTGAAGGCTAGCAAAAGACTGGGAAGCGACCAACTAGAGAGCGACAACAGTCATCAAAATGCATTGAGATTAACTAACATTGAGTGCAAGCATGAGTAGGACATAAATCACCATGAACATGAATATCATAGAGGCTATGTTTATTTTGTTTCAACTACATGTGTGAACATGCGCCAAGTCAAGCCACTTGAATCATTGAAAGGAGGATACCATCCTATCATACTACATCATAGTCATCTCAACATTTGTGTGGGCATCCAAGACAAACCATTATAAGCTCCTAGCTAAGTAAGCATGGCATCAACAACTATGATCTCTAAGTTGTCATTGCAAACATGTTTCTCTCACAACAAAGCTGAACTAGGAACAATGAGCTAGTTATATTTACAAAAACAAAATAGATCGAGTTCATACCAGCTTTTCCAGGCTTAGTCACTCCATCATAGATCGTCATTATTGCCTTTCACTTGCACGGCCGAATGATGTGAACAATAATAAGCGTGCTCGTGCATTGGACTACGCTGGAATCTGCAGGCAAACACAAAGGAGAAGACAAAGTAGTATGGCTCTTGATAGCTAAACAGGCATGCATGCGAGAGCCACTAAACATTGTAACCATCATCTTCTACCTTGACCCAAATAAAAAGAAAACTATCTACACGGGAAAGCTCCCAACAAGCAAAAGAAGAACAAGAAAATCTTTTTGGGTTTTCTCAAACTAGATAGACACACGAAAAGAAAACGAGAAAAAGAAAATAAACTAGCATGGATGATACAGTGGCAAAGTGTGAACACCGAAGAACAAAGTGAAAGCATAAGCAAGAATGTAAAGTCGGTGAGAACACGTACTCCTCCAAGCTTAGGCTTTTGGCCTAAGTTGGTCTACTCCCAAGGATGGTCCCGGCGATACCCAAAATCATAATGAGGGTTGTACGGGAGCGCTGCAGCCACTGCCTGAATAGCTGCCTCACGGAGACGAGCAACCTTTGCCTCCCTCTCATACTCTGCCTCTCCTCTGGTTATGTCATATCTCCGTTTTACCTGAAAGTCAAAGAAGGCAGGAGCAGGAAGGGTATTATGGAAAACACGCTGCCGGTTAAATATCAAACGGTATAGGAGGGATTCATCACCCCTCTGAAGGAACTGGTAGTGTGTCAAAGCGACGCGTTCAAGGAAAGCTCTATGGAGTGGGGGATCTCCTTCGCGGATGGGTACTCCAAGAAAATTTGCTATGCGAGTGGCATAGATCCCACCAAAGAAATCCCCTTCATTAGCATTCTTATTCAGCCTCCTTGATATTATAGCTCCCATGTTGAAACTCTTGTCACCCGTCACTACGCTCTTAAGGATACTAAGGTTGGATGTGCAGAGGTGACAATGCTCAATCTTGCCATTAATGCATCTGCCTATGAAGAGGGGAAAATAATGCAAGGCAGGAAAATGAATACTCCCCATGGTAGCATGCGTAACGTCTCTAGTTTCTCCTGTAGTAATACCAGAGAAAAAATCTCTAACCGAAGATTTAGGAGGACCATTGAGGCTACCCCAAATAGGTATTTTGCAAATTCTATTAAAATCCTCTAAATCCATGGTATACGATTTATCATAGAGATCAAACAGTACCGATGTGTCACGGCCAACTGAAAATTTGAATCTACGAACAAAAGAGGCAGTGAGAGCAACATATTGTTCACATTTATCGAAGATGAATTCTTCGAGTCCGAGGTTGCGAACAAGTGCATGAAACTCGTCTTTGAAACTTGCCTCAATCATAAATTCATCAAAAGGCCATTCACATGGTTGTACCTGCGCGTCCCTTGGTTGGTAAGGATCAGGCTCCCGAATCGCAAGACGGGGACCTCTCTTGCTTGAGGAACCACCATGATAGTGTCACCAAGGTAGCAAAGCTGAAGAACAGGGTCACCAAGGTAGCAAAAATACGCGGAGTATAAGGCACTAGAGCAAAAACTAATTGGACCAATGGAGGAGTCACTTACCAAGGAGTAATTTCCCCAAAACAGTTCGGAGAATGGTACTTTGAGCAAGGAGATCAAAAATCCCAGCAAGAAGAGCAAGAACACGGGTTTGAGCTGCGAAACGATTTTTTCTGGAGGTAGGAGAACCAGATGAGAGAAAGAATGAGTGGAGGGGGTGCCTGTGGGCCCCACAAGCCTGGGTGCACGGCCGGGGGGTGCCCGCGCCCCCTGGGTTTGTGGCCCACTGGTGCAGCCCCCAGACAAGCTCTTCGTCTCACTATTTTTCGAAAAATCCAGAAAAAATCATACTTGGTTTTCAGGACGTTCGGAGAACTTCTATTTTCGGGGTATTTTTCCACGGGACGCTAAGACAGAAAACAGGGAAAACTAAACTAAACCTATCATTTTTCTTCTCAGCTACCGAAGGTGAAAGCTTGGAACAGAGGTTTGCGACTCCTCGATTCATCCATCTCATGGTCATCGAAAGAAATCCGTCAATGGGGTTGATCAAGTCTCCTCGACAAACCTTTTCGAATGGCAAAAGAGAACGGAGAATTTTCGAATTGTCACTAGGTTACCTCAATGGGGATGTGTATCTCCCCAACAAGCAAATCATACTTCATCTTAATAGGAGGAATAGGGCATTCAAAGCTCCCAATAAGAGTCGATGAAGTTTTTTCGATAGCATTGATGCAATATACTCGATATTGTTTCTTCGGAAAGTGCACCGTATGCTCATTACCGTTGACATGGAAAGTGACATTTCCTTTGTTGCAATCTATAACAGCCCCTGTAGTGTTTAAAAAGGGTCTTCCGAGGATGACAGCCATGGCATAGTCCTCGGGAATATCCAAGATAACAAAGTCTGTTAAGATAGTGACGTTAGCAACCACAACACGAACATCCTCGCAAATGCCGATAGGAAAATCAGTTGATTTGTCGGCCATTTGCATAGAGATTTCAGCGGGTGTCAACTTATCTAGTTCAAGTCTACGATAAAGAGAGAGAGAAGCATAACACTAACACCGGCTCCAAGGTCGCATAACGCAGTTCAAACATAGTTGCCTTTAATGGAGCAAGGTATAGTGGGCACACCGGGATCACCGAGTTTCTTAGGAGTTCCACCCTTGAAGGTATAATTAGCAAGCATGGTGGAAATCTCAACCTCACGTATCCTCCTCTTATTAGTCACAATATCTTTCATGTACTTAGCATACGGAGACATTTTGAGCATATCTGTCAAACACATTTGCAGAAAGACAGGTCTGATCATTTCAACGAAGCGCTCAAAATCCTCATCATCCTTTGTCTTGGATGGTTTGGGAGGAAAGGGCATGGGTTTCTGAACCCATGGTTCCCTTTCTTTACCGTGCTTCCTAGCAGCGAAGTCATTCTTATCGTATCTTCTATTCTTAGGCTGTGGGTTATCAAAATCAGCAGGTTCAATCTCCACATACTTTTCATTGCTAGGTTGAGCATCATCATGAACATCACTATTGATATTATCATTAGGCTCATGTTCATCACCAGATTGTGTTTCACCATCAGAGATAGAGACATCGTTTGGACTCTCAGGTGTAGCAGTAACAGGGTTGCTAGCGTGCAAGTTCCTATCCTCTTTCTTCTTCTTTCTAGGATGACTAGGTGCATTAGTGCTAACTCCTTGAGAATCTTGTTCAATTCTCTTCGGATGACCCTCAGGATACAAGGGTTCCTGGGTCATTCTACCGCCTCTAGTGACAACTCTGACAGAATTATCATTCAACTCATTGAGCAAGTCATTCTGAGCTTTAAGTACTTGTTCTACCTGAGTGGTAACCATAGAGGCATGTTTACTCAGAAGCTTAAGATCATTGACATTTCTGTCCACACAAGCACTTAAATGACTAAGCATACGAGCATTCTGTTCCAATTGTCTGCTAACATAATCATTGAAACTCTATTGTTTGGCAACAAAGTTATAAAATTCATCCATGCATAGGCTAGCAGGTTTATCAAAAGGAATATCACTCTCATCAAACCTACGCAGAGAATTTACTTCTACTACCTGTATCGGGTTATCGAGACCATGGATCTCTTTGATAGGTGGTAGATTTTTGACATCTTCAGATTTAATGCCTTTCTGTCGCATAGATTTCTTAGCTTCTTGCGTATCTTCGGGACTGAGGAATAGAATACCTCTTTTCTTCGAAGTTGGCTTAGGAGGTGGTTCGGGAATAGTCCAAGCATTCTCATTGCACAAGATGTTATTCAATAGAATCTCAGCTTGTTCTACAGTCCGTTCCCTAAAAACACTACCGACACAACTATCTAGATGGTGTTTAGAAGCATCGGTAAGTCCATTATAGAAGATATCAAGTATTTCATTCTTCTCGAGAGGGTGATCAGGCAAAGAATTCAGCAGCTGGATAAGCCTCCCCCAAGCTTGTGGGAGACTCTCTTCTTCAGCTTGAGCAAAGTTGTATATTTCCTGCAAGGCAGCTTGCTTCTTATGGGCAGGAAAATATTTTTCACAGAAGTAGTAGACCATATCCTGGGGGCTACGCACACAACCAGGAGCAAGAGAAGTGAACCAGGTCTTAGCATCATCCTTTAGCGAGAAAGGAAATAGCTTGAGGATATAGTAGTGGCGGATCTTTTCCTCACTAGTGAATTGGGTGGCTATATCGTGCAGTTTGGTAAGATGGGCTACAACCGTTTCAGACTCATAACCGTGAAAAGGATCAGATTCGACCAGAGTGATTAACTCAGGTTTGATAGAGAATTCATAATCCTTATCGGTCACAAAGATAGGCGAAGTAGCAAACTTCGGGTCGTATTTCATCCTAGCGTTCAGATATTTTTCTTTCCACTTGCGCAGTAATTTCTCAACATCATAGCTATCCTTACACACAAGAAAGTCCTCAGCTATCTCTCCCTCCATAACATAATGCGTATCAGGGAATTCAGGCATAGGAGAGCTAGTTCTAGCAGGCAAAATAGCAGGTTCTACTTCAATAGTATCAACAGTTTCAGAAGTATCATCACATCTAGCAGCAACTCTAGCAAGTTGTGCATCAAGGAATGCACCTAGTGGCAAAGCAGTATCAGGCATAGCATCATAAGGCAAAGCAGTATCAAGCATAACATCATAAGGCATAGTATCAGGCATAGCATCATCAGGCATAGTATCAAGCATAGCATCATCATAAGCATCATGGGCAGCAGAAGTAGCATCATCAAGCACATACGACATATCAAGATTTCTAGCAGGAGGTGGTGTCGCAAACTGACTCATAACTGAAGGTGAATCAATTGCAGAGCTAGATGGCAGTTCCTTACGTGTCCTCATAGTTGAGGGCAAGACTTTAGTTCTTGGATCTCTCAGATTCCTAATAGTGATCAGCAGACGTAAATCCCAAGTGTCTCAGAGAATATAGCTGTGCTTCCCCGACAACGGCGCCAGAAAGTACTCTTGATAACCCACAAGTGTAGGGGATCGCAAAAGTTTTTGAGGGTAGAGTATTCAACCCAAATTTATTGATTCTACTCAAGGGGAAGCGAAAGAATATTCTCAAGTATTACCAGCTGAGTTGTCAATTCAACCACACCTGAAAGATTAGTATCTGCAAGCAAAGTATTAGTAGCAAAGTGGTATGATAGGAACGGTACCAGAAAAAGGTGTGTTGCCGACAGACTATTCCTAACTTGTTGTATCAATGGTGCCAGATAAGTCTTGCAGCAGGTTATAGAAAAGTAAAAAGTAACAGCCGTAGTGACAGCAGTAGCAAGTAACAGCAGTAGTGACAGCAGTAGCAATAGAGTAACAGCAGTAGTGACAGAGTAACAGTAGCAGCAGTGACAGCAGTTGCGGCAAAGTAACGTAGCAAGGACCAGTAGTAAAAGACTCGTAGGCATTGGATCGGTGATGGAAACCGTCGAGGAAACAATGTTTTGACATCCTATGTGCAATATTTCATAAATAATGTAGCAACTACTAACATAATTCCAACAGAATTTTGGCATCACTACGTGTGAGAAAGTGTCATCATAGTCAACTCCTTGAACTTTGTCGGAAACATCTTTGCGACAAGTCGATCTTTTCTTAATGGTGACTTTTCAGCATCATCGTCCGTCTTCCTTTTAAAGATCCATCTTTACTTAATAGTCCTTTGACCATCAAGTAGTTCTTACAAAGTCTACACTTTGTTTTCATACATGGATCCTGTCGTGGGTATAAGCCTGACAGTAGATGTGTAGGGTACGAAAAGGATGGGCAGAGCCTTAGCTACGGCGAGGTTGTATGAGTTCAGGCCCCTCTACGGTGGAGGTAATAGCCCTACGTCTCAGTGCTCTGGGAGCTTGTTGTTGAGTGGAATATGGAATACAATGAGTTGCTAACCCCTGCACCAGTGGGGGAGGATGGCTTATATAGAGTGCGCTACCCTCCACAACGGTTCGGTGCATAGGGGTGGAGTAGTGGCGAATAAATGCCTACGTTACACGTAACGTACGTCTTAAATGCTAATAAAGGCGTGTGGAAATGTATGACTGTTTCCCCTCAAGGGGTTACGATGCACAGAGTGGAATCCAGTCGGTCAGTTGATATACTCCGAATGCTCGTCTCCGACTGGATGGTCGAAGATCTGTTACCGACTGGATGATGGGAACTTCTTAGCTCAGTCGGAACTGACTAAGGGCCTTGTCCCTTATGAAGGGTAGTCCTTGGGTAGGACCTATAGGGCAGGCCTATGACCCTACCCTAGGACTATAACCCCATCAGCTTGGCCACCTCTTCCCCAATTGCCTTCCTCTTGTGCGCGGCGGACCGGCGCAGGCGCTCTCGGACGGGCCGAGCGGTGGGATCCACATGCAGTCGGTGCTTAGCCAACTCCCTGGGTACACCTGGCATGTCAGAGGGTTTCCATGCGAAGATGTCCCAGTTCTCACGGAAGAATTGGGTGAGCTCGGCTTCCTATTTAGGATCGAGGGTGGTGGAGATGTTCGTCGGGGCAGCAGTGTCGTCCGTCGGGTGGATGCTGACCTTCTTCGCCTCTCCCGCCGACTGGAATGCAAACTCTGAAGTTGGCTTCTTCGAGCGCATCAGGTCGGCAGGGTCGACTGTTTTCTTGTACTCGTCAAGCTCGAGGACGGCCATCTGCTGGTCGGCGATTCTTGATCCCTGCTGCAGACACTCTTCGGCTCGCTGTCGATTGCTCGTGATGGTGATCACGCCTTTCGGGCCTGGCATCTTCAGCTTCAAGTATACATAACATGGACGGGCCATGAAACGCGCATACGCTGGGCGGCCCAGAATTGCGTAGTAAGCGCTCTGGAAGTCCACCACTTCGAACGTCAGCTTTTCCTTGCGGAAGTTCTTGTCGGAGCCGAAAACGACGTCCAACGCAATCTGGCCGAGTGACTTGGCCTTCCGTCCAGGGACGACTCCATGGAACTGCATGCTGCTCTCGCTGAGTTTGGACATCGGAATGCCCATCCCCTTGAGTGTGTCGGCGTACATGATGTTCAAGCCACTGCCGCCATCCATGAGGACTTTGCGCAGTCGGACTCCTTCCACCACCGGGTTGACGACCCGAGCCTGTCTCCCTGGGGTGGGTACGTGTGCTGGATGATCCGACTAGTCAAAGGTGATCACAGTCTGAGACCATTTGAGGAACTTGGGGTTGGTAGGGGTGGCCATGTTCACCTCCCTGTTCACCAGCTTCAGTCCACTCTTGCTCTCAACGTCAGCAAAAATCATGAGTGTTGCATGGACTTGGGGGAACGGATCCTCCTTATCCTCCTCATCCTGTTCGTTGTCCTTTTCACTCGGTTGCCCCTCGCCAAACCCCTGGATCAGGAGGCGACACTGTCGAGTGGTATGCTTTGGATATATGGGGTTGCCTTCTTCGTCCATCTTCGTATGAACCGGACATGGCTGGTCCAGGATGGGATTATTGAACTGCTTCTTCTTGGGGGTAAACCGCGCCTTCCCTTTGCCCTTGAACTTGGCATTGGTCACGGCTGCAGCTTCTGCCTGCGGAGTGGACGGAGCTTTTTTGCTTCTGCTTCCGAGTGTTAGTCCTGTCTCCGTCACCGACTGTCTTGTGCTTGCCGCTTCGGATGCGGTCCTCTTCTTTGCCATTTGCATAGCGTGCTGCGATCTCCATCATCTTGCTCATGGAGATGTCACCTGTTCGGCCGAACTTTAGGTACAGATCCCTGTACCGCACGCCTGCCTTGAAGGCGCAGACTGCTTGATGCTCGGTGACGTTCTCCACCGTGTGGTAGAGAGTTGTCCAACGCTGAATGAAGTCACGCAAGGGCTCATTCTGCTTCTGGACGCAATGCTGGAGCTCCACGAGGCCCGCAGGGCGCTTGCACGTCCCTTCGAAGGTCCTGATGAACACTCGGGCCAAATCTGCCCAACTGTAGATGCTTGAGGGGGCCAACTGGTTCAGCCATGCCTGCGCCGAGCCGTCGAGCATCAGAGGGAGGTGCTTCATGGCGACATGGTCGTCCCCTCCTCCGATCTGGACTGCCACTCGGTAGTCATCCAGCCATGTTTCTGGCTTGGACTCTCTTGTAAACTTGCTGATTCCCGTCGCCAATCAGAAGTTGGGCGGGATGTCAGCCGAACGGATGGCTCGACTGAAAGACTCGGGGCCGGACACGATGGTCCTGCTTCCACTCGGATGGTCCATATCGTAACCATCGCGGTGGGCTCGGCCCCTGTCGACCCTCCGTTGGGCGATACGCCCTCTCGCGCCGGGCCTTGGGTCGTAAGTGTCACCGACTGAACGCCGATCATCCTGATGTCGGGGCCCGTACGGCCCACCCCGCAGAGGGGTGCGTGAATGGCGACGATCTTCGGGATTTGTGGAACGGCTGCCTCCCCTATGTCGCTGACGGGAACCAGGGTTGTGTACTGACCGATGCGTATTCGCATGAATAGAACTATTGTGGATCCTGTTGTGCGACTGGGAAACAGTCGAATTTTGTTGCTGCGCCGTGTGCAGCAGGGCGCGGATTTGCTCGATCCCCCTGCCAGCCTCTGAATCAGTCGGCTGAAGGGAATCGGCTATCTTGGCAGCCACAGCCAAGTTGAGGAGAGGTGTGCGGAACAACTCCACGTTGCTCCGCCGAGTGTGCCGACTGGCAGAACGACGAGGTGGACAACGCGCGCCGGACGTTTCGTCGACCTCGTGCTCGTTCCGGCCAGCTTGACGGGGATCTTCATGGGAGTTGGCCATGTGTACTTCTGCTGCAGGTCCGCGACCTGCGTACTCGAAAGGAAACTCAGTCAGAACCGAGTCCGAGCACTAGGACAACGGGGCAATGACAACAGACTCTAGAACCGCCACTTGTGAAAACGCGTTCTCGCGCGCCTGGGCATGTTGCACCCAACACTGGAGCCGCGGACGGCGAGACCGCTTGTTGCGGTGCGTGACGGTGGTGAAGATCGACACAGGAGCCGACTGCTGGAGAAGAAGAATGCCGCGGGCGCCGGCACGGAAGTGCGGAGCCCCACGACGGGGAAGCGCCTCGACGTCGAGAGGAGCATCCTGAAGCCATGCCGAATCGTCGACGATGAAGGAGAGAGCGTTGAAGAAGATCTGGTGACCCATGATCGAATCTCCACCGGACGACATGACGAAAGGAAGTAGTCGCAAACTCGTCAGAAGTCGCTTAGACGCCTGCCCCAAGGTGGGCGCCAATTGTCGTGGGTATAAGCCTGACAGTAGATGTGTAGGGTACGAAAAGGATGGGCAGAGCCTTAGCTACGACGAGGTTGTATGAGTTCAGGCCCCTCTACGGTGGAGGTAATAGCCCTATGTCTCAGTGCTCTGGGAGCTTGTTGTCGAGTGGAATATGGAATACAATGAGTTGCTAACCCCTGCACCAGTGGGGGAGGATGGCTTATATAGAGTGCGCTGCCCTCCACAACGGTTCGGTGCATAGGGGTGGAGTAGTGGCGAATAAATGCCTACGTTACAGGTAACGTACGTCTTAAATGCTAATAAAGGCGTGTGGAAACGTATGACCGTTTCCCCTCAGGGGGTTACGATGCACAGAGTGGAATCCAGTCGGTCAGTTGATATACTCCGAATGCTCGTCTCCGACTGGATGGTCGAAGATCTGTTACCGACTGGATGATGGGAACTTCTTAGTTCAGTCGGAACTGACTAAGGGCCTTGTCCCTTATGAAGGGTAGTCCTTGGGTAGGACCTATAGGGCAGGCCTATGACCCTACCCTAGGACTATAACCCCATCAGATCATCTCTCGGATTTCATGGCCTCTAGCCATTTGTCGGAATCCGGGACCTCCATCGCTTCTCCATAGCTCGTAAGTTCATTGTTGTTCAACAACATGACCTCCAAGACAGGGTTACCGTACCACTCTGTAGTAGTACACGACCTTGTCGACCTACGAGGTTTGTAGTAACTTGATCCGAAGCTCTAATGATCACCATCATCAGCTTCCACTTCAATTGGTGTAGGCGCCACAGGAACAACTTCCTGCGCCCTGCTACACACTGGTTGAAGTGATGGTTCAGTAACCTCATCAAGTTCCACCACCCTCCCACCCAATTCTTTCGAGAGAAACCTTTCCTCGAGAAAGGACCCATTTCTAGAAACAAACACTTTGCTTCCGGATCTGAGATAGGAGATGTACCCAACTGTTTTGGATATCCTATGAAGATGCATTTATCTGCTTTGGGTTCGAGCTTATCAGGCTGAATTTTTTTCACATAAGCGTCGTAGCACCAAACTTTCAAGAAACAATAGCTCATGTTTCTCCAAACCATAATCTATACTATGTCATCTCAACGGAAATACGCGGTGCCCTATTTAAAGTGAATGCGGTTGTCTCTAATGCATAACCCATAAACGATAGTGGTAATTCGATAAGAGACATCATAGTATTTACCATATCAAATAGGGCGCGACTATGATGTTCGGCCACACCATCATACTATGGTGTTCCACGTGGCATAAATTCCAAAACAATTTCCACATTGTCTTAACTATGTACCAAAACTTGCAACTCAAATATTCATCTCTATAATCATATCGTAGATAGTTTATCCTCTTGTCACGACGATCTTCACTCCGAAATAACTTTCAACTTTTCAATATCTCAGACTTGTGATTCATTAAATAAATACTCGTGTATCTACTCAAATCATAGTGAAGTAAGAACATAACGATATCCACTGCGTGCCTCAGCATTTATTCGGACTGCACACATCAAAAATGTATTGAATCCAACAAGTTAATTTCTTGTTCCATGTGGTATGATTTTGCATGTCTCAAGTGGTTCAAAATCAAGTGAGTCCAAATGATTCATCTGCCTGGAGTTTCTTCATGCATTTTACACCAACATGACTCAAGCGACAGTGCCATAAGTAAGTGGTACTATCATTATTACTTTGTATCTTTTGGCACCAATATTATAAACATGTGTAACACTACGATCGAGATTCAACAAACCATTGAAGGTAATTATTCAAGCAAATAGAATAACTATTATTCTCTTTAAATGAATAATCGTATTGTAATAAACACGATCCAATCATGTTCATGCTCAACACAAACACCAAATAACAAATATTTAGGTTTAACACCAATCCCAATGGTAGAGGGAGCGTACGATGTTTGATCACATCAACCTTGGAAACACTTCCAACAGTTATCGTCACCTTGCCATTAGCTAGTCTCCGTTTATTCCATAGCTTTTATTTCGAGTTACTAATCACTTAGCAATCGAACCGGTATCTAATACCCTCGTGCTACTAGGAGTACTAGTAAAGTACACATCAGTATCATGTTTATCAAATATACTTTTGTTGACTTTGCCAGCCTTCTCATCTACCAAGCATCTAGGATAGCTCCGCCTCAGTGACCATTCCCCTCATAACAGAAGCACTTAGTCTCGGGTTTGGGTTCAGTCTTGGGTTTCTTCATTAGAGCAGCAACTGGTTTGCCGTTTCATGAAGTATCCCTTCTAGGCCTTGCCCTTCTTGAAACTAGTGGTTTTACTAACCATCAACAATTGATGCTCCTTCTTGATTTCTACTTTCGCAGTGCCAAATATTGTGAATCGCTCAAGGATCATCATATCTATCCTTTATATGTTTATAGTTCATCACAAAGCTCTAGCAGCGTGGTGGTAGTGACTTTGGAGAACCATCACTGTCTCATCTGGGAGATTAACTCCCACTTGATTCAAGCGATTGTTGCACTCAGACAATCTACGCACTCGCTCAACGATTGAGATTTTCTCCTTTACTTTGTAGACAAAGAATATTGTCGGAGGTCTCTTACCTCTCAACAAGGGCACGAGCATGAAATCTCAGTTTCATCTCTTAGAACATCTCTCTGTTCCGTGACGTTTCAAAACGTCTTCGGCGCCTTGCTTCTAAGCTATTAAGTATTACGCACTGAACTATCGCGTAGTCATCAGAAACATGTATGTCAGATGTTCAAAACATCCACAGACGATGTTTGAGGTGCAACACACCGAGTGGTGCATTAAGGACATAAGCCTTCTGCACAGCAATGAGGACAATCCTCAGTTTTTCGGACTCAGTCCGCAAAGTTGCTACTATCATATTTCAACTAAATTTTGCTAGGAACATATAAAAAGCAGTAGATCTATAGCGCAAGCTACATCACAATTTGCAAAGACCTTTTGACTATGTTCATGATAATTAGTTCAATTAATCATATTACTTAAGAACTCCCACTCAAAAAGTACATCTCTCTAGTCATTTGAGTGGTATATGATCCAAATTCACCAACTCAAGTCTGAAAATCACGTGAGTTGAGAATAGTTTTAGTGGTAAGCATCGCTATGCTAATCATATCAACTATACAATTCATGATCAACCTTTCGGTCTCATGTGTTCCGAGGCCATGTCTGCACATGCTAGCCTCGTCAAGTTTGACCCGAGTGTTCCGCTTGTGCAACTATTTAGCACCCGTTGTATGTGAACGTTGAGTCTATCACACCTGATCATCACGTGGTGTCTCGAAACGACGAACTTTCGCAACGGTGCACAGTCGGGGAGAACACAATTTGATCTTGAAATTTTAGTGAGAGATCACCTTATAATGCTACCGTCGTTCTAAGCAAAATAAAGTGCATAAAAGGATTAACATCACATGCAATTCATAAGTGACATGATATGGCCACCATCTTGTGCTTCTTGATCTCCATCACCAAATCACCGGCACGATCTTCTTGTCACCGGCGCCACACCATGATCTCCATCACCAAAGCACCGGCAAGAGACTTGTCGGTAACGAGATTGAAATAGTGATAGGGATACCAACGATCAAATCTCGGGCAAGTAACATACCGAAGGACAAAGGGAATGTTATATGGGATTATATGAATCCTTGGCACAGAGGTTCAACCGATATGATCTTTGTAGAATACCGGAGATCATGGTGATGGAGATCATGGTGTGGTGCCGGTGACAAGAAGATCATGCCGGTGCTTTGGTGATGGAGATCAAGAAGCACAAGATGATGGCCATATCATGTCACTTATGAAATGTGATGTTAATCCTTTTATGCACCTTATTTTTCTTAGAATGACGGTAGAATTATAAGGTGATCTCTCACTAAAATTTCAAGATGAAATTATGTTCGCCCCGACTCTGCACCATTGCGACAGTTTGTCGTTTCGAGACACCACGTGATGATCGGGTGTGATAGACTCAACGTTCACATACAATGGGTGTAAAATAGTTGCACACGCGGAACACTCGGGTTAAATTTGACGAGCCTAGCATGTGCAAACACGGCCTCAGAACACATGAGACCGAAAGTTCGAGCATGAATCGTATAGTTGATATGATTAGCACAGAGATGCTTACCACTGAAACTATTCTCAACTCACGTGATGATCGGACTTGAGTTAGTGAATTTGGATCATGTACCACTCAAATGACTAGAGAGATGTACTTTTTGAGTGGGAGTTTATCCGTAATATGATTAGTTAAACTCTAATTATCTTAAATATAGTCTAAGTGCACTTCGAAAAATTTGTGTTGTAGATCAATGGCTCACGCGATAGTCACCCTGAATTTTAATACGTTCCTAGAGAAAGCTAAGTTGAAAGATGATGGAAGCAACTTTGTAGACTCGGTTCGTAATCTTAAGTTTCTCCTACAAGCTGGGAAGAAGGATTATGTCCTCAATGTTGCACTAGGAGATGAACCACCCGATACGGCTGACCAAGATGTTAAGAACGCGTGGTTAACACGTAAGGAGGACTACTCAGTAGTTCAATGTGGAGTCTTGTATGGCTTAGAGCCGGGACTTCAACGTCGCTTTTATTGGAAATATGCCCTAGAGGAAATGATAAATAGTTATTATTATATTTCCTGTTTAAAGATAATCGTTTATTATCCATGCTATAATTGTATTGAATGAAAACATAGATACATGTGTGGATACATAGACACAACAAAGTCCCTAGCAAGCCTCTAGTTGGCTAGCCAGTTGATCAAGGATAGTCATGGTTTTCTGGCTATGTGCAAAGTGTTGTTGCTTGATAATTGGATCACATCATTAGGAGAATCATGTGATGGACTAGACCCAAACTACGAACATAGCATATTGATCGTGTCGTTTTATTGCTATAGTTTTCTGCGTGTCAAGTATTTCTTCCTATGACCATGAGATCATATAACTCACTGGCACCGGAGGAATACCTTGTGTGTATCAAATGTCACAACATAACTCGGTGACTATAAAGGTGCTCTACAGGTATCTCTGAAGGTGTCTGATACGACTCAAACATATCTATAATTTTTGATGGTTTGACGCTGTTATCTTGTCTTCTTTGGATGTTTTGTGTACCTTTTATATCTTTTTTGGGACTAACTTATTAATTCGGTGCCAAGTGCCAGTCCCTGTTTTTTCTGTGTTTTTGACTCTTTTCAGATTTGATTTTGGAACGGAGTCCAAATGGAATAAAAATCCCGAAATGATTTTTTCCCGAACGGAATAAGATCTTGGGGCCTCTGGGCCAAGCCAGGTGGGCTCTAGGGAGCCCACAAGCTCCCACTCCGCCACCAGGGGGGAGGCGGCAGTGTCAGGGCTTGTGGCCTCCCTGGCCGCTCCCTGACCTAGATCCTTGGCCTATATATTCCCAAATATTCAGCAAAAAATCAGGGGAGACTCGAAAATACTTTTCCGCCGCCGCAAGCTTCCGTTTCTGCGATATCTCATCTGGAGACCCTTCTCGGCGCCCTCTGGATCAGATGGTAATTTGTTGTGATTTCCATAAGTGTTTCCGTAGGAATTGCCATCATTGTTAGAGGAGTTACTAGGAAAAGGCCTAGGAACATAGTTTCCTCTAAAAGCATTGTTGTTGCCAAAATTGTTCCTACCAACAAAATTCACGTCCAAATTAGCGTTGCCACTCTCAATCAAAGAAGATAGTGGCATGTCATTAGGATCTACGATAGCAGTTCTAGTAGCAACCAAATTCACCAACTCGTCCATCTTAGCACTAAGTGAGTTAATCTCTTCTATACCGTGCACCTTTTTGCTAGCAGGCGACCTTTCAGTGTGCCACTGAGAGTAGTTGGTCATGATATTGTCTAGGAGTTTTGTAGCGTCTCCTAACGTGATTTGCATGAACGTTCCACCTGAGGCGGAGTCCAAGATATTGCGATAAGCGAAATTAAAGCCAGCGTAAAAGATTTGTATAATCATCCACAAACTCAAGCCATGAGCGGGACAATTTCTAATCATAAGCTTCATCCTCTCCCAAGATTGTGCAACGTGTTCATGATCAAGTTGCTTGAAATTCATGATATCATTATGTAAGGAGATGATCTTAGCCGGTGGAAAATACTTGGATATGTAAGCATCTTCGCACTTATCCCAAGAATCGATACTACTTTTAGGCAAAGAAGAAAACCAAGTTTTCGTGCGATCTCGCAACGAGAAAGGAAAAAGTTTCAACTTAATCACGTCATTATCCACATCTCTTTTCTTTTGCATATCACAAATCTCAATGAAGGTATTGATATGGGATGCGGCATCTTCACTAGGAAGGCCAGAGAATTGCTCTTTCATAACAAGATTCACCAAAGCTGCATTGATTTCATATGATTCCGCACTAGTGGCGGGAGCAATCGGAGTACTAATAAAATCATTATTATTAGTGCTCGAGAAGTCGCAAAGTTTGGTGTTTTCAGACTTGATGTCTTCAACAAACAAACAAGCACACAACCAAGCAAGAAAATTGGCAAAGGCGAAAGAAAACGGCGAAGGCGAATGGCGAATGAAAACGGCAAATGTGAAGTGGGGGAGAGGAAAACGAGAGGCAACTGGCAACAAAAGTAAATGCAAGAGAAGAGTTTCTGAGACCTACTTGGATAGATCTTGATTTCTCCTCCCCGGCAACGGCGCCAGAAATACTTCTGCTACTGCAACAAAAGACCTTCCAACGGCGCCAGAAATAGGCACGTCGACGGGAGAATACTTGGCTTGATCTTTTTGCTGCGACTAGGCCTTAAGGGACTTCCTAGGCAAGTATGCAAAGGATTTCCCCCGTGGCCTTGGAGCCTTGCGTTGGTGTTCCCTTGAAGCGGAAAGGGTGATGTAGCGTAGCGGTGGTAAGTATTTCCCTCAGTTTGAGAACCAATGTATCAATCCGATGGAGGATTATCTCAAGATCCTGCACAAACACAAAAACAACACTATGAAGGGCTTGTCAATCCCTTATAGATTGTTTGCCAAGTGAGAACTGAAAGCAACAAAGTAACAAAGCAAAGTAAAAGCGGAGATGTAAACGATGGATGTGAATAGACCCGGGGGCCGTAGTGTTTACTAGTGGCTTCTCTCACGAAAGCAAGTAGACGGTGGGTGAACAAATTACTGTCGAGCAATTGATAGAACCGCACAAAGTCGTGACGATATCTATGCAATGATTATTTCTATAGGCATCACGTCCAAAACAAGTAGACCGATACTGTCTGCATCTACTACTATTACTCCACACGTCGACCGCTATCCAGCATGCATCTGGTGTATTAAGTCCATAAGAACAGAGTGACGCCTTAAGCAAGATGACATGATGTAGAGGGATAATCTCAACCCAATGATAAAAATCCCATCTTTTTAACCTTGATGGCAACTACTTGATGTGTGCCTTGCTGCCCCTACTGTCACTGGGAAAGGTCACCACATGGCAGAACCCAAAACCAAGCACTTCTCCCATTGCAAGAATCATAGATCTAGTTGGCCAACAAAACCCAAGACTCGGAGAGACTTACAAGGATATCAAATCATGCATATAAGAAATCAGCAAAGAATCAAATATATATCATAGATAATCTGATCACAAATCCACAATTCGTCGGATCTCGACAAACTCACCGCCAAAGAAGATTACATAGGATAGATCTCCATGAAGATCATGGAGAACTTTATATTGAAGATCCAAGAGAGATAAGAAGCCATCTAGCTACTAACTACGGACCCGTAGGTCCGAAGTGAACTACTCACGAGTCATTGGAGGGTCGATGATGATGATGAAGAAGCCCTCCAACTCCAAAGTCCCCTCCGGCAAGGTGTCGGGAAGGGTCTCCAGATGAGATCTCGCGGAAACGGAAGCTTGCGGCGGCGGAAAAGTATTTTCGAGGCTCCCCTGATTTTTTGTGGAATATTTGGGAATTTATAGGCCAAAGACCTAGGTTAGGGGGCGGCCAGGGAGGCCACAAGCCTGCCCACCGCCGCCTCCCCCTGGTGGCGGAGTGGGGGCTTGTGGGCTCCCTGGAGCCCACCTGGCTTGGCCCAAAAGGCCCCTGGTCTTCTTCCGTTCGGAAAAAAATCATTTCGGGGTTTTTCTTTCGTTTGGACTCCGTTCCAAAATCAGATCTCAAAAGAGTCAAAAACACGGAAAAAACAGAAACTGGCAGTTGGCATTGAATTAATAAGTTAGTCCCAAAAAAGATATAAAAGGTACATAAAACAACCAAAGTTGACAAGATAACAGCGTGAAACCATCAAAAATTATAGATACGTTTGAGACGTTTCAATGCTTATGTCAAAAAGCTTCAGCCTGAAAAGCTGGAACCCAAAGCGGAAAAGTGCGTCTTCATAGGTTACCCAAAAGAGACAGTTGGGTATACCTTCTATCTCAAATCCGAGGGCAAAGTGTTTGTTGCTAAAAACAGAGCTTTTCTTGAGAAGGAGTTTCTCTCGAAAGAATTGAGTGGGAGGAAGATAGAACCTGATGAGGTTGTCGAACCTCTGATTCCTCTTGATGGTGGCACAGGGCAAGGGGAAACCCCTGTTGCTGCGGCGCCGGTTGAGGAACAAGTTGTTGATGATGATAATGAAACTTCAAATCAAGTTACTTTCGGACCTCGTAGGTCGACAAGATCATGTACTGCTCCTAAGTGGTATGGTAATCCTGTCTTAATGATTATGTTGTTGGACAACAATGAACCTGCGAATTATGAAGAAGCAATGGTGGGCCCGAATTCCATCAAATGGCTGGAGGCCATGAAGTCCGAGATACGATCCATGTACGAGAACAAAGTGTGGACTTTGGAAGTATTACCTGAAGGCCGCAAGGCTATTCAGAACAAATGGATCTTTAAGAAGAAGACGGTCACAGACGGTAATGTGACCGTTTATAAATCTCGACTTCTGGCAAAGGGATTTTCACAAGTTCAAGGAATTGACTACGATAAGACTTTCTCACCGGTAGCTATGCTTAAGTCTGTCCGAATCATATTAGCAATAGCTGCCTTTTACGATTATGAAATCTGGCACATGGATGTCAAAACGGCGTTCCTTAACGGTTTTCTTAAGGAAGAGTTGTATATGATGCAACCTGAAGGTTTTGTCGATCCTATGATGCTAAAAAAGTGTGGAAGCTCCAGCGATCCATTTATGGACTGGTGCAAGCATCTCGGAGTTGGAATAAGCGTCTTGATCAGGTGATCAAAGCATTTGGATTTATACAAGTAGTTGGAGAATCTTGTATTTACAAGAAAGTGATTGGGAGCTCTGTGGCATTTATAATATTATATGTGGATGACATATTGCTGATTGGAAACAACGTGTTGCTTTTGGAGAGCATAAAAGTTTTTCTATGAAGGACCTAGGAGAAGTTGCTTACATTCTAGGCATTAAGATCTATAGGGATAGATCGGAATGCCTGATAGGACTTCCACAAAGCACATACCTTGATAAAGTTTTGAAGAAGTTCAAAATGGATTAGTCCAAGAAAGGGTTCTTGCCAGTGTTACAAGGTATAAAATTGAGTAAGACTCAGTGCCCAGCAACTGCGGAAGATAGAAATACAATGAGTTCCGTCCCCTACGCTTTACCCGTAGGTTCTATCATGTACGCAATGATGTGCACTAGACCAGACGTCAGCTTGGCCATAAGTATGGCAGGCAGGTTTCAGAGTAATCCAGGAGTGGATCACTGGACGGCGGTCAAGAATATTCTGAAGTACTTGAAAAGGACTAAGTAAATCTTTCTCGTGTATGGAGGTGACCAAAAGCTCACCGTAAAAGGTTACGTCGACGCAAGTTTTGAGACCGATCCGGATGGCTCTAAGTCTCAAACCGGATACGTATTTATTCTTAATGGGGGTGCGGTAAGCTGGTGCAGTTCCCAGCAGTGCGTCATAGCAGATTCTACATGTGAAGCGGAATATATGGCTGCCTCGGAGGCCGCAAAGGAGGGTGTCTAGATGAAGCAGTTCATGACGGATCTTGGAGTTGTGCCAAGCGCACTAGATCTATTAACTCTGTTATGTGACAACACTGGTGCCGTTGCCTTAGCAAAGGAACCAAGGTTTCACAAGAAGACCAGACACATCAAACGACGCTTCAACCTCATCTGCGACTACGTCGAAGAAGAGGAAGTGAATATTTGCAAAGTGCACACGGATCTGAATATAGTAGACCCGCTGACTAAACCTCTTCCACGGGCAAAACATGATCAACGCCAGAACTGTATGGGTGTTCGATTTATTACAATGTAAATCGGATGGCGATGTGAGGACTAGATTATTGACTCTAGTGCAAGTGGGAGACTGTTGGAAATATGCCCTAGAGGCAATGATAAATAGTTATTATTATATTTCGTGTTAAAGATAATCATTTATTATCCATGCTATAATTGTATTGAGTGAAAACATAGATACATGTGTGCATACATAGACACAACAATGTCCCTAGCAAGCCTCTAGTTGGCTAGCGAGTTGATCAAGGATAGTCAAGGTTTTCTGGCTATGTGCAAAGTATTGTTGCTGGATAACTCGATCACATCATTAGGAGAATCATGTGATGGACTAGACCCAAACTATGAACGTAGCATATTGATCGTGTCGTTTTATTGCTATAGTTTTCTGCGTGTCATGTATTTGTTCCTATGACCATGAGATCATATAACTCACTGCCACCGGAGGAATACCTTGTGTGTATCAAATGTCACAACGTAACTGGGTGACTATAAAGGTGCTCTACAGGTATCTCTGAAGGTGTCCATTGAGTTAGTATGGATCAAGACTGGGATATGTCACTCCGTGTGTCGGAGAGGTATCTCGGGGCCCACTCGGTAATACAACATCACACACAAGCCTTGCAAGCAATGTGACTAAGTGTAAGTCACGGGATCTTGTATTACGGAACGAGTAAAGAGACTTGCTGGTAACGAGATTGAAATAGGTATGCGGATACCGACGATCGAATCTCGGGCAAGTAACATACCGAAGGACAAAGGGAATGACATACGGGATTATATGAATCCTTGACACTGAGGTTCAACCGATAAGTTATCCGTAGAATATGTAGGATCCAATATGGGCCTCCAGGTCCCGCTATAGGATATAGACCGAGGAGTACCTCGGGGCATGTCTACATAGTTCTCGAACCCGCAGGGTCTGCACACTTAAGGTTCGTGGATGTTTTAGTATAGTTGAGTTATATGTGTGTGGTTACCGAATATTGTTCGGAGTCCCGGATGAGATCACGGACGTCACGAGGGTTTCTAGAATGGTCCAGAGACGAAGATTGATATATAGGATGACCTCATTTGATTACCGGAAGGTTTTCGGTCTTTACCGGGAATGTACCGGGAGTGACGAATGGGTTCCGGATGTTCACCGAGAGGGGGCCAGCCCACCCGAGGAAGCCCATAGGCCCTAGGGGTGTCGCACCAGCCCTTGGTGGGCTGGTGGGACAGCCCAAGGGGGCACTATGCACCAAGGATAAGAAATCAAAAAGAAAAGAAAAAAAGGAGGTGGGAAGGAGGAGAAGGACTCCACCTTCCAATCCTAGTTGGACTAGGATTGGAGGAGGACCCCTCCTATCCCTAGCCGGCGCACCAAGGGGGCCTTGGCCCTCAAGGCAAGCCTCCCCTCCCCTCCTCCTATATATAGTGGAGTTTTAGGGCTGATTTGAGACAACTTTTGCCACGGCAGCCCGACCACAAACACCACGATTTTTCCTCTAGATTATATTTCTACGGAGCCCTGCAGGAGTAGATCCTTCACCACCACCAGAGCGCCGTCACGCTGCCGGAGAAATCATCTACTTCTCCATCTTGCTTGCTGGATCAAGAAGGCTGAGATCATCGTCGAGCTGTACGTGTGCTGAACGCGGAGGTGCCGTCCGTTCGGCACTAGATCAGAGCGGATCGTGGGACGGATCGCGGGACAGTTCGTGGGACAGTTCGCGGGGCGGATCGAGGGACGTGAGGATGTTCCACTACATCAACCGCGTTTCTTAATGCTTCCTGTTGTGCGATCTACAAGGGTACGTATATCCAAATCTCCTCTCATAGATGGACATCACCATGATTGGTCTTCGTGCGCGTATGAAATTTTTTGTTTCCCATGCGACGTTCCCCAATAGCTTTGAGCGTCATGGAGCATTTGATATGTTCCAGGAGTTGAAGTTTATATTTCAGAAGAACGCCCAGATCGAGAGGTATGAGACCTCCGATAAATTCTATGCTTGCAAGATGGAGGAGAATTCGTCTGTTAGTGAACATGTGCTCAAAATGTCTGGGTACTCAAACCGTCTAGCTGAGCTGGGTATTGTACTCCCGCAAGAAGCTATCACTGATAGAATTCTTCAATCACTGCCACCTAGTTATAAGATCTTTGTGCTGAACTATAACATGCAAGGGATGAACAAGTCACCCGATGAGTTATTCGCGATGTTGAAAGTCGTAGAGTCAGAACTCCAGAAAGAGCATCAAGTGTTGATGGTCAATAAGACCACTAGTTTCAAGAGAAACGGAAAAGGCAAGGAGGGTAACTCCAAGAAGAGCGGCAAGCCTGTTGCCAATCCGACGAAGAAACCCAAGGCTGGGCCTAATCCTAAAAGAGAGTGTTATTATTGCAAGGGACTAGGTCACTGGAAGCGCAACTGCCCCAAGTGTTTGGCAGATAAGAAGGCGGCCAAGGAAAAATCAGGTATATTCGATATACATGTTATTGATGTGTACTTAACCAACTCTCGTAGTAGTGTCTGGGTATTCGATACCGGTTCTGTTGCTCATATTTGCAACTCGAAGCAGGAACTGTGGAATAAACGAAGGCTGGCGAAGGATGAAGTGACGATGCACGTGGGAAATGGTTCCAAGGTTGATGCAGTCACTGTCGGCACCGTTTTACTTCAGTTACCATCAAAATTAGTTATGAACTTTAATAATTTGTATTTAGTGCATGCGTTAAGCATGGACATTGTATCTGGATCTTGTTTATTACGAGATGGTTACTCGTTTAAGTTAGATAATAATGGTTGTTTTATTTCTATGAGTAATATCTTTTATGGTCATGCACCCAATGTGAGAGGATTGTTCATATTGAATCTTGATAGCGATAATACACATATACATAACATTGAGACCAAAAGATGTAGAGTTAACAATGATAGCGCCATGTTTTTGTGGCACTGCCGTTTAGGTAATATTGGTGGAAAGCGCATGAAGAAACTCCATTCTGATGGGCTTTTGGAGTCACTTGATTTTGAATCACTTGACACGTGCGAACCATGCCTCATGGGCAAGAAGACTAAGACTCCATTCTCCGAAACAATGGAGCGTGGAAGTGACTTGTTGGAAATCATACATACCGATGTGTGTGGTCCGATGAGTGTGGAGGCACGTGGCGGATATCGTTAGTTTCTCACCTTCACTGACGATTTGAGTAGGTATAGATATATCTACTTGATGAAGCACAAGTCTGAAATGTTTGAGAAGTTCAAGCAATTTCAGAGTGAAGTTGAAAATCATCATAACAAGAAGATCATGTTCCTACGTTCTGATCGTGGGGGTGAATATTTGAGTTTCAAGTTTGGTGCTCACTTAAGACAATGTGGAATTGTTTCACAGTTGACACCGCCTAGAATACCACAGCGTAATGGTGTGTTCGAACGTTGTAATCGTACTTTGTTAGAAATGGTGCGATCTATGATGTCTCTTACCAATTTGCCGTTATCGTTTTGGGGTTATGCATTAGAGACAGTTGCATTCACTTTAAATTGGGCACCATCAAAATCCGTTGAGACGACACCATACGAACTGTGGTATGGCAAAATACCGAAATTGTCGTTTCTTAAAGTTTGGGGATGTGATGCCTATGTCAAAAAGCTTCAGCCTGAAAAGCTGGAACCCAAAGCGAAAAAGTGCATCTTCATAGGTTACCCAAAGGAGACAGTTGGGTACACCTTCTATCTCAAATCCGATGGCAAAGTGTTTGTTGCTAGAAACAGAGATTTTCTTGAGAAGGAGATTCTCTCGAAAGAATTGAGTGGGAGGAAGATAGAACTTGATGAGGTTGTCGAACCTCTAGTTCCTCTAGATGGTGGCGCAGGGCAAGGGGAAATCCCTGTTGAAGCGACGCCGGTTGAGGAGGAAGTTAATGATGATGATCATGAAACTTCGGATCAAGTTCCTATCACACCTCGCAGGTCGATAAGATCACATACTACTCCTAAGTGGTACGGTAATCCTGTCTTATCAATCATGTTGTTAGACAACAATGAACCTGCGAATTATGAAGAAGCAATGGTGGGCCCGAATTCCAACAAATGGCTGGAGGCCATGAAGTCCGAGATAGGATCTATGTATGAAAACAAAGTGTGGACTTTGGAAGTATTACCTGAAGGCTGCAAGGCCAGTCAGAACAAATGGATCTTTAAGAAGAAGACGGTCACAGACGGTAATGTGACCGTTTATAAAGATCGACTTGTGGCAAAGGGGTTTTCACAAGTTCAAGGAGTTGACTATGGTGAGACATTCTCACCGGTAGCGATGCTTAAGTCCGTCTGAATCATGTTAGCAATAGCTGCATTTTTCGATTATGAAATCTGGCAGATGGATGTCAAAACGGCGTTCCTTAATGGTTTTCTGAAGGAAGAGTTGTATATGATGCAACCCAAAGGTTTTCTTGATCCAAAGAATGCTAACAAAGTATGAATGCTCCAGCGATCCATTTATGGACTGGTGCAAGCATCTCGGAGTTGGAATAAGCGCTTTGATGAGGTGATCAAAGCATTTGGGTTTATACAAGTGGTTGGAGAATCTTGTATTTACAAGGAAGTGAGTCGGAGCTCTCTGGAGTTTCTAATATTATATGTGGATGACGTATTGCCGATTGGAAACAACGTGGAGTTTTTGGAGAGCGTAAAGGATTACTTGAATAAAAGTTTCTCTATGAAGGACCTAGGAGAAGCTGCCTACATTCTAGGCATTAATATCTATAGGGATAGATCGAGATGCCTGATAGGACTTTCACAAAGCACAGACCTTGATAAAGTTTTGAAGAAGTTCAAAATGGAACAGTCCAAGAAAGGATTCTTGCCAGTGTTACAAGGTATAAAATTGAGTAAGACTCAGTGCCCAGCAACTACGGAAGATAGAGAACAAATGAGTTATCTCCCCTATGCTTCAGCCATAGGTTCTATCATGTATGCAATGTTGTGAACTAGACCAGACGTCTGCCTGGCCATAAGTATGGCAGGCATGTTTCAAAGTAATCCAGGAGTGGATGACTGGACGGCGGTCAAGAATAGTCTGAAGTACCTGAAAAGGACTAAGGAAATGTTTCTTGTTTATGGAGGTGACGAAGAGCTCGTCGTAAAGGGTTACGTCGATGCAAGCTTTGACACCGATCTGGATGACTCTAAGTCTCAAACTGGATACGTATTTATTCTTAATGGGGGTGCGGTAAGCTGGTGCAGTTCCAAGCAAAGCGTCGTAGCAGATTCTACATGTGAAGCGGAGTACATGACTGCCTCGGAGGTAGCTAAGGAGGGTGTCCGGACGAAGCAGTTCATGACGGATCTTGGAGTTGTGCCGAGCGCACTAAATCCAATAACTCTCTTATGTGACAACACTGGTGCCATTGCCTTTGCAAAGGAACCAAGGTTTCAAAAGAAGACCAGGCATATCAAACGACACTTCAACCTCATTCGTGGCTACGTCGAAGGAGATGACTGATACGTCCATTTTGCATCATGCTTTCATGTTGATATTTATCGCTTTTTGGGCTATTATTTCACTTCACGGTACAATACTTATGCCTTTTCTCTCTTATTTTGCAAGGTTTACATGAAGAGGGAGAATGCCGACAGCTGGAATTCTGGCCTGAAAAAGGAGCAAGTTTGAGATGCCTATTCTGTGCAACTCCAAAAGCCGTGAAAATCAACGTGGATTTTTTTGGGAATATATGAAAAATACGGGGCCGAAGAAGTGTCAAAGGAGCGCAACCAGGGGGCCACAAGCCTGGTAGGCGTGGCCACCCCCCTGGCCGCGCCTAGGGGGCTTGTGGGCTCCATGCTGGACCACTGACTCCCCTCTTATGCTATATGAAGGGTTTCGTTCCGACAAAAATCAGGAGCAGGATTTTTCGAGGATTCGCCACTGCCACGAGGTGGAACTTGAGCAAAACCAATCTAGAGCTCCGGGAGGATGATCGGAATCTTGAGCCGGGGAAACTTCCCACCCGGAGGGGGAAATCATCGCCATCTTCATCACCAACACTCCTCTCATCGGAGGGGACTCATCACCATCAACATCTTCATCAGCACCATCTCATCTCCAAACCCTAGTTAATCACTTGTAACCAATCTCCGTCTCGCTACTCCGATTGGTACTTGTAAGGTTGCTAGTAGTGTTAATTACTCTTTGTAGTTGATGCTAGTTGGATTACTTGGTGGAAGAGTTTATGTTCAGATCCTTGATGCTACTCATTACCTCTCTGGTCATGAATATGATTATGTTTTGTGAGTAGTTACTTTTGTTCCTGAGGACATGGGATAAGTCATGCTAATAGTAGTCATGTGAATTTGGTATTCGTTCGATATTTTGATGTGTTGTATGTTGTTTTTCCTCTAGTGGTGTTATGTGAATGTCGACTACATAACACTTCACCATTATTTGGGCCTGGAGGAAGGCATTGTGTAGTAGTAAGTAGATGATGGGTTGCTAGAGTGACAGAAGCTTAAACCCTAGTTTATGCGTTGCTTGGTAGACAACCTCATGAAAAAGAGTTTCCTAGTAGGGATGAAACTATTGCCTTAGCTTCTATTGTCGTGCCTCCTACTGATCCTTTAGAGCAATACTTGCTTGAGCATGAAAATGACATGCATATGGATGAAAGGGATGAGATAGATAGAGTTGTCTTAGAACAATATCCTATCCTTAAGAATAATTTGCTTGTTGAACTGCTTGGGGATCCACCCCCACCAAAGGGTGATCTTGTGTTCGAGCTTTAACAGTTGCCTGATACTCTTAAGTATGCTTATCTTAATGAAAAGAGATATATCCTGATATTATTAGTGCTAGCCTCTGAGACCATGAAGAAAAGAAGTTACTAAAAACTGCGAGAAAGCACCGTGCTGCCATTGGATATACTCTTGATGATCTTAAGGGCATTAGTCCCACTCTATTCCAGCACAAGATCAAAACTGATCCTGATTCTAAACCAGTTGCTGATCATCAAAGGAGATTAAATCCTAAGATGAAAGAGGTAGTAAGAAAAGAAGTACTAAAGCTCCTGGAAGCAGGTATTATCTATCCTGTTGCTCATAGTGATTGGGTGAGTGTGGTGCATTGCGTCCCTAAGAAGGGAGGCATTACCGTTGTCCCTAATGATAAGGATGAACTGATCCCACAAAGGATTATCACTGGCTATAGGATGGTGATCGATTTTAGGAAATTGAATAAAGCCACTAGGAAAGATCATTACCCTTTTCCTTTTATCGACCAAATGCTAGAGAGACTGTCTAAACACACACACTTCTGCTTTCTAGACGATTATTCTGGTTTCTCCCAAATACTAGTTACACAATCTGATCAGGAGAAAACCACTTTCACCTGCCCTTTCGGTACCTTTGCTTATAGACGTATGCCTTTTGGCTTATGTAATGCACACCTTTCAAAGATGTATGATGGCTATATTCTCTGACTTTTGCGAAAAGATTGTCGAGGTTTTCATGGATGACTTCTCCGTTTACGGGTCTTCTTTTGATGATTGCCTCAGCAACCTTGATCGGGTCTTGGAGAAATGTAAAGACACCAACCTTGTCTTGAATTGGGAGAAGTGCCACTTTATGGTTAATGAAGCCATCGTCTTAGGTCATAAAATTTCTAAAAGAGGTATTGAAGTCGATAAGGCTAAGGTTGATGCAATCGAGAAAATGCCATACCCCACAGATATCAAAGGTATAAGAAGTTTCCTTGGTCATGTTGGTTTCCATAGAAGGTTCATTAAAGACTTCTCTAAGATTTCTAGGCCCCTTCCCAATCTCTTGCAAAAGGACATTCCTTTTGTTTTTGATGATGATTGTGAGGAAGCCTTCGAAATACTTAAGACGACTTTGATAGCCGCACCTATTGTTCAACCACCTGATTGGAACTTACCTTTTGAAATCATGTGTGATGCTAGCGATTATGCTGTTGGTGCTGTCCTAGGGATAAGAGTTGATAAGAGGTTGAATGTTATTCACTATGCTAGTAAAACTCTAGACAGTGCCCAAAGAAACTATGCTACTACGGAAAAGGAGTTTTTAGCAGTCGTGTTTGCATGTGAAAAGTTCAGGTCTTACATAATTGATTCCAAAGTCACTATTCACACTGATCACGCTGCTATTAAATACCTCATGGAGAAGAAAGACGCTAAACCTAGACTTATCAGATGGGTTCTCTTGCTACAAGAATTTGATTTGCACGTTGTCGACTGGAAGGGTGCTGATAACCCCGTAGCAGATAAGTTTTCTAGGTTACAGAACGTTCTTGATGAGCCACAACCTATTGATGATAGCTTTCCCGATGAGCAACTGAATGTCATCAATACTTCACGTAGTGCACCCTGGTATGCTGATTATGCAAACTATACCATTGCCAAATATATACCACCTAGTTTCACATACGAGCAGAAGAACAAATTCTTCTTTGACTTGAGACATTACTTTTGGGATCATCCTCACCTTTATAAGGAAGGATTAGATGGTGTTATTAGACGTTGTGTACCTGAACATGAACAGGGACAGATCCTACAGAAGTGTCACTCTAAGGCCTAAGGAGGATACCATGCGGGAGATAGAACTGCACAAAAGGTATTGCAATCAGGTTTCTATTGGCCCACTCTCTTCAAGGATGCCCGTAAGTTTGTCTTGTCTTGTGACGAATGTCAAAGAGTAGGTAATATCAGTAAACATCAGGAAATTCCTATGAACTATTCACTTGTTATTGAACCATTTGATGTTTGGGGCTTTGATTATATGGGACCTTTTCCAAAATCCAGTGGGTATACTCACATCCTAGTTGATGTTGATTACGTCACTAAGTGGGTAGAAGCTACCCCCACTAGTAGTGCTGATCACAACACCTCTATCAGGATGCTTAAAGAAGTTATTTTCCCTAGATTTGGAGTCCCTAGATATCTAATTACCGACGGTGGTTCACATTTCATTAATGGTGCTTTACGTAAAACGCTTTCTAAGTACGATGTCAACCATAGAATTGCGTCTCCCTATCACCCTCAGTCCAGTGTTCAAGTAGAGCTAAGCACTAGAGAGATTAAACTAATTCTGCAAAAGACTGTCAACAGGTCTAGAAAGAATTGGTCTCAGAATCTCGATGATGCACTGTGGGCTTATTGAACTGCCTATAAGAATCCCATGGGCATGTCTGTTTACAAAATGGTGTACGGTAAAGCATGTCATTTACCTCTTGAGCTAGAGCATAAAGCTTATTGGGCAATCAAAGAGCTCAACTTTGATTTCAAACTTGCTGGTGAGAAGAGGTTATTTGAGATTAGCTCGCTTGATGAATGGAGAGCTCAGGCATCTGAAAATGCCAAGTGGTTCAAAGAAAAGGTTAAGAGGTGGCATGATAAAAGGATACAAAAGCGTGAGTTCAATGTAGGTGATTATGTCTTGCTATATAATTCTCGTTTAAGATTTTTTGCAGGCAAGCTTCACTCTAAATGGGAATGTCCTTACATTGTTGAGGAAGTATATCATTCCGGTGCTATCAAGATCAACAACAAGGAAGTTAATTGTCCGAGAGTTGTAAATGGGCAGAGAATCAAACATTATATCTCACGTACTCCCATAAATGTTGAAAGCACTATTATCAATACCATAACTCCGGAAGAATACCTAAGGGATATTTATCAGCCTGTTTCAGACTCCGAAAACAAAGAGGTATGTGATTCGGTAAGAAAACAGACTCCAAAACTTTTCCAGTAGGAATTTTTCTTCGTTTTGGAATATTTGAAAAAATAGAAAAATTGGAAGTAGACCGGAAAGCGCGCGAGGAGGCGACAAGCCTGCCAGGCGCGGGCCCACTCCCTGGCCGCGCCTGGGGGGCTTGTGGCCACCTCGTGTGCCTCCCGGACTCCATTTTCGTGTGAAGTACTCCTTCTGGTCTGGAAAAAATAATTATATATTCTCTCAAAAGGTCTAACCCTCGTATCACGCAAATTTCCTCTGTTTTCGTTTTGAGCCTGTTTTCTGCCACATATTTAGAGCAAGATGTCGTCTCAGGAATACGTGGGGGAGAACAATCTCCCTCAAGTCTATGGAGAAGTAAATGCTAATCTAAAAAGAATGGAGGTCATGGAGGCCAGGGAAAGGCTACCTAAAGAAACCAAGGGTAAAACTAAGGAGAAGAATCAGGCATGGGACGAAGTGCAATCTGTGCTCAACAAGGAAGAAGTTGAAGAAGTGGATTTCCTCCAACCCTACCTCCACCTACTGTCTCCATCCTTGATTGAACTCTTGAGGTTTTTTGAAACAACTCGTGCTTGCAATACTTATCTCACTCGTGAAGTTGTTTTGCTGGAGAAACATATCACGGATCTCCAAGGTATAAATCAAAGATTAATGGCCCTCTTGGAATCAAAGATTGCAACAACTCCACCACCATCATCTCCGAAGGAAGACAACTAAGCATGGGTATGGGCAATCCCCTTGGCTTGTGCCAAGCTTGGGGGAGTTGCCCCGGTATCGTATCACCATCACATCTTTTGTCTTTACCTTTGTTTTAGTTTGTTCCTTTTTAGTTTTCTCTTTCTCAAGTAGAATAAAGGTCTTAGTGTTTTAGGCTTGAGTTTTGCTTTGTGTCACCCCCGATGTATTCGAGCTCGGGAGCCATATAATAAAGAGTGTCTTAGTTCAAGGGCTTGCCTCTTGCCATGATCAAAAGATTGAGAAAAGAACAAAAGCATGAAAGATCATGTAATGATCTTATGGGAAGTGATGGCTTCACATATAAAAAGAATGTTGATCGAAACTTGTTGAGGGTAGACAAACGTAGACCTTGGTCATTGTTGCAATTAATAGGAAGTGATAAAGAACGAGTGGTTCACATATAAATATATCATCTTTGACACCATCTATGATTGTGAACACTCACTAAACTATTGCATGCTTATAAGTAGATGTTGGACAAGGAAGACAACATAATGAGTTGTGTTTACTTGGTTCCGAACAATGTTATATGATTAGATATCCCTTAGCATGTGACGATTGCTTCCACCTCATATTAGTCAAAACTCCAGCACTAAGTAGAGATACTACTTGTGCGTCCATAAACCTTCAACCCAGTTTTTCCATGAGAGTCCACCATACCTACCTATGGATTGAATAAGATCCTTCAAGTAAGTTGTCATCGGTGCAAGCAATAAAAATTGCTCCCTAATATGTATGATCTATTAGTGTGTGGAAAATAAGCTTTGTACGAACCTGTGATGAGGAAGACATAAAAGCGACAAACTGCATAATAAAGTTCTTTATCACACGAGGCAATATAAAGTGACGTTGCTCCGCACTAAGGACACGCATCCCAACCTCAAAAGCACATGACAACCTCTGCTTCCCTCTATGAAGGGCCTATCTTGTACCTTTACTTTTTGCCCTTGAAAGAGTCATGGTGATTTTCACCAATTCCCTATTTCGCCTTTATCTTGGCTAACGTCATATGCTTGGGAAAGATCTATATTCATATGTCAACTTGGAGCTAAGTATTCATGAATTATTATTGTTGACATTACCCTTGAGGTAAGCACTTGGGAGGCAAAACTATAAGCCCCTATCTTTCTCTGTGTCCAACTAAAACTTTGATCTCATGAGTACCACGTGAGTTGTAGCAATTGTAGAGAACGAAAAGATGATTGAGTATGTGGATTTGCTTTACAAGATCTTATTTGACTCTTTTTGATGTTGTGATAAATTGCAATTGCTTCAATGACTAAAGGCTATCGGTTGTTAATTCCCGGTAAGGTTCTTGATCCAAGCTTTACTTTGTGAAGGAATTGTCACTTTAGCATGAGAGATTATATGTTGGTATTGTTGTTCTGACATTGATCATGATGCCTGCATGTTCGTATCTTGTTTTGTCGACACCTCTCTCTCTAAACATGTGGTCATATTTATTGAGCTCGGCTTTCGCTTGAGGACAAGCGAGGTCTAAGCTTGGGGGAGTTGATACGTCCATTTTGCATCATGCTTTCATGTTGATATTTATCGCTTTTTGGGCTGTTATTTCACTTCACGGTACAATACTTATACCTTTTCTCTCTTATTTTGCAAGGTTTACATGAAGAGGGAGAATGCGGGCAGCTGGAATTGTGGCCTGAAAAAGGATCAAGTTTGAGATGCCTATTCTGCGCAACTCCAAAAGCCGTGAAAATCAACGTGGATTTTTTGGGAATATATAAAAAATACTGGGCCGAAGAAGTGCCAGAGGAGCGCAACCAGGCGGCCACAAGCCTGGTAGGTGCGACCACCCCCCTGGCCGCTCCTAGGGGCCTTGTGGGCTCCATGCTGGCCCAGCGGCTCCCCTCTTCTGCTATATGAAGGGTTTCGTTCCAAAAAAATCAGGAGGAGGCTTTTTCGAGGATTCACCGCCGCCATGAGGCGCAACTTGAGCAGAACCAATCTAGAGCTCCGGCAGGACGATCCTGCCGGGGAAACCTCCCTCCCAAAGGGGGAAATCATCGCCATCGTCATCACAAACACTCCTCTCATCGGAGGGAACTCGTCACCATCAACATCTTCATCAGCACCATCTCATCTCCGAACCCTAGTTCATCACTTGTACCCAATCTCCGTCTCGCGACTCCGATTGGTACTTGTAAGGTTGCTAGTAGTGTTAATTACTCTTTGTAGTTGATGCTAGTTGGATTACTTGGTGGAAGAGTTTATGTTCAGATCCTTGATTCTACTCATTACCTCTCTGGTCATGAATAAGATTATGCTTTGTGAGTAGTTACTTTTGTTCCTGAGGACATGGGATAAGTCATGCTAATTGTAGTCATGTGAATTTGGTATTTGTTTGATATTTTGATGTGTTGTATGTTGTTTTGCCTCTAGTGGTGTTATGTGAACGTCGACTACATCACACTTCACCATTATTTGGGCCTAGAGGAAGGCATTGGGAAGTAGTAAGTAGATGATGAGTTGCTAGAGTGACAGAAGCTTAAACCTAGTTTATGCGTTGCTTCGTAAGGGGCTGATTTGGATCCACTAGTTTAATGCTATGGTTAGACTTTGTCTTAATTCTTCATTCGTAGTTGCGGATGCTTGTGAGAGGGGTTAATCATAAGTGGGATGCTTGTCCAAGTAAGGGCAGTACCCAAGCGTCGGTCCACCCACATAACAAACTATAAAAGTAACGAACGCAAATCATATGAACATGATGAAAACTAGCATGACAGAAATTCCCTTGTGTCCTTGGGAGCGTTTTTCCTCCTATAAGACTTTGTCCAGGCTTGTCCCTTGATAAAAAAGGGATTGGGCCACTTTGCTGCACCGTTGTTACTTTTGTTACTTGTTGCTTGCTACGAATCATCTCACCACACAATCACTTGTTACCGATAATTTCAGTGCGTGCAGATATTACCTTGCTGAAAACCACTTGTGAGATCCTTCTGCTCCTCGTTGGGTTCGACACTCTTACTTATCGAAAGTACTATGATAGATCCCCTATACTTATCTCGGGCAAGTAACATACCAAAGGACAAAGGGAATGACATACGGGATTATATGAATCCTTGGCACCGAGGTTCAACCAATAAGATCTTCGGAGAATATGTAGGATCCAATATGGGCATCTGATAACCCACAAGTATAGGGGATCGCAACACTTTTCGAGGGTGGAGTATTCAACCCAAATTTATTGATTCAACCAAAGGGGAAGCGAAAGAATATTCACAAGTATTAGCAGTTGAGTTGTCAATTCAACCACACCTGAAAGATTTAGTGTGTGCAGCAAAGTATCAGTAGCAAAGTAGGGTGATAGCAGCAGTAGCAACAGTAACCAGTAGCAGCAAAGTAACAGTAGCAGCAGTAGGAAAAGCTCATAGGCATTGGATCGGTGATGGATGATTTTGCCGGATGTGATTCATCATCTAACAGCTATAACACGGAGAGATACGTAACTAGCTCACGTTCGTCAATCTAATGTAGGCATGTATTCCATATGTTATCATACGTGCTTAGGAAAAGAACTTGCATGACATCTATTGTCCATCCCTCCCGTGACAGCGGGGTCCAAATGGAAACTACGGGATATTAAGGTTATCCTTTTCATAAAGAACCGGACCACCGCATTAAAACTTGGTGAATACATGAACTCCACATACTATGGCCGTCTCTCGTAGTGGTTCCGGCTATTGTCACTCCGGGGTTGCCGGGTCATAACACATATTAGGTGACTACAACTTGCAAGATAGGATCTAAAACACACATATATTGGCGACAACATAATAGGTTCAGATCTGAAATCATGGCACTCGGGCCCTAGTGACAAGCATTAAGCATGGCAAAGTAGTAGCAACATCAATCTCAGAACATAGTGGATACTAGGGATTAATCCCTGTCAAAACTAACTCGATTACATGATAGATCTCATCCAACCCATCACCGTCCAGCAAGCCTACGATGAGATTACTCACGAACGGTGTAGAGCATCATGGAATTGGCAATGAAGGAAGGTTGATGATGAAGATGGCAACGATTTCCCCTCTTCGGAGCCCAAAACGGACTCCAGATCTGCCCTCCAGATGAAGAACAGGAGGTGGCGGCGCCTCCGTATCGTAAAACGTGATGAACTCTTCTCCCTGATTTTTTTTCTGGGCGAGACAAACTAAATAGAGCTGGAATTGGAGGCGATGGAGCAACGTGGACCCCACAAGCCTGGTAGGTGCGGCCTGGGGGGTGGCCGCGCCTCCTGGGCTTGTGGCCCACTGGCTCACCTCCTCTGGTGGATCTTTGCGCAGGTATTTTTCATTAATTCGAGAAAAATTCTCCATAAATTTTCCGGTCATTCCAAGAACTTTTATTTCTGCACAAAAACAACACCATGGCAATTCTGCTGAAAACAGCGTTAGTCCAGGTTAGTTCCATTCAAATCATGCAAATTAGAGTCCAAAACAATGGCAAAAGAGTTCGGAAAAGTAGATACGACGGAGGCGTATCAGCATCCAGGTCCCGCTATTGGATATTGACCGAGGAGTGTCTCGGGTCATGTCTACATAGTTCTCGAACCGGTAGGGTGTGCACACTTAAGGTTCAATGATGTTTTAGTATAGTTGAGTTATATGTGTGGTTACCAAATGTTGTTCGGAGTCCCGGATGATATCACACACGTCACGAGGGTTTCCAGAATTTTCCGAAAACAAAGATTGATATATAGGATGGTTTCATTTGGTCACGGGAAAGTTTCGGGCATTACCGACAGTGTACCGGGAGTGACGAATGGGTTCCAGGTGTTTACCGGGAGGGGCCCACCCACCCGGGAGTGAGCCCATGGCCTTAGGGTGGCCCACTAAGTCCTTAATGGGCTGGTGGAGTCAGCCCAAGAGGGCTATGGCGCCACAAGAAAAAACACCAAAGGAAAGAAGAAAAAAAGGAAAGAGGAAGGTGGGAAGGAAAAGGAGGACTCCTCCTTCCCAAACCGAATTGGAGGAGGAGTCCTCCTCCACCCCTTCGGCCGGCGCACCCTTGGGGCCCTTGTGCCCCAAGGCTAGCCCCTCCCCTCCTCCTATATATATTGGTGGTTTAGGGCTTTTTGAGACACAACTTTGCCACGTGCAACTCTAGCCTATTCCACATAGTTTTACCTCTAGATCAGATTTCTGTGGAGCTCGGGTGGAGCCCTGCAGGAGTAGATCATCACCACCACTGGAGCACCGTCACGCTGCCGGAGAACTCATCTACTTCTCCATCTTGCTTGCTGGATCAAGAAGTACGAGATCGTCATCGAGCTGTACGTATGCTGAACGCGGAGATGCCATCCGTTCGGTGCTAGATTGGAACCGTTCGTGGGACGGATCGTGGGACGACGGTGATTGGAATCACGAAGTTGTACCACTACATTAACGGCATTTCTTAAAGCTTCCCGCTTAGCGATCTACAAGGTTGCGTAGATCTAATCTCCTCTCGTAGATTGACATCACCATGATAAGTCTTCGTGTGCGTAGGAATTTTTTTGTTTCCCATGCAATGTTCCCCAACACCTACACGGGGTGGAGAGTGTTGGAAATATGCCCTAGAGGCAATAATAAAATGGTTATTATCATATTTCCTTGTTCATGATAATCGTCTATTGTTCATGCTACAATTGTATTAACAGGAAACAGTAATACATGTGTGAATAAACAGATCACAATGTGTCTCTAGCAAGCCTCTAGTGGGCTAGCTCGTTAATCAATAGATGATCATGGTTTCCTGATCATGGGCATTAGATGTCACTGATAACGGGATCACATCATTGGGAGAATGATGTGATGGACAAGACCCAATCCTAAGCATAGCATTAGATCGTATTGTTCGTATGCTAAAGCTTTTCTAATGTCAAGCATCTTTTCCTTCGACCGTGAGATTGTGCAACTCCCGGACACCGTAGGAGTGCTTTGGGTGTATCAAACGTCACAACGTAACTGGGTGACTATAAAGGTGCACTACGGGTACCTCCGAAAGTGTCTGTTTGGTTGGTACGAATCGAGATCGGGATTTGTCACTCCGTATGACGGAGAGGTATCTCTGGGCCCACTCGGTAGAACATCATCATGAGCTCAATGTGACTAAGGAGTTAGTCACAGGATGACGTGCAACGGAACGAGTAAAGATACTTACCGGTAACGAGGTTCAACAAGGTATAGGTATACCGACGATCGAATCTCGGGCAAGTTTTATACCGACATACAAAGGGAATTGTATACGGGATTGATTGAATCCTTGACATCGTGGTTCATCCGATGAGATCATCGTGGAACATGTAGAAGCCACAATGGGTATCCAGATCCCGCTAATGGTTATTGGCCGGAGAGCGTCTCGGCCATGTCTGCATGTTTCCTGAACCCGTAGGGTCTACACACTTGAGGTTCGATGACGCTAGGGTTATAGGGAAATGTTATACGAGTTTACCGAAAGTTGTTCGGAGTACCGAATGAGATCCCGGACATCACGAGGAGCTCCGGAATGGTCCGGAGGTAAATATTGATATATAGGATGGATGGTTTTGGATGCCAGAAATGTTTCAGGCATCACCGGTAGCATACCGGGACCACCGGGACCACCAGAAATGGTCCAGGGGGTCCACCTGGAGGGGCCACCAGCCCTAAGAGGTAGCATGGGCCAAAAGGTGGAGGGCAACCAGCCCAAAGTGGGCTGGTGAGCCTCCCACAAAGGGGCCCAAGGCGCAGGAGGTGTTGAGGGGGGGGACCCTAGGCGCTGGTGGGCCTAAGGCCCACCTCGGGGTGCGCCACCCCCTCCCCTGCCCTGGCCGCCGCACCTCCCATCTGGGGGGCTGCTGCACCACCTAGGGTGGGAACCCTAGGGGTGATACCTCCCTCCCCTCCTATATATACCTAGGGGTTTGGGGCTGTTTTGCACACCGTTTCTTCTCTCCCTCGGCGCAGCCTTGCTCCTCTCCTTCCTCCTCCTCCCACGGTGCTTGGCAAAGCCGTGCCGGGAGACCTCGTCTCTCCATCGACACCATGCCGTCGTGCTGCCGGAGATCTTGCCAAACCTCTCCCTCCTCCTTGCTGGATCAAGGTGCGGGAGACGTCACCAGGCTGCACGTGTGTTGAACACGGAGGTGTCGTGGTTCGGCACTAGATCGGAATCACACCGCAATCTGAATCGCCGCGAGTACGACTCCATCAACCGCGTTCTAGAAACGCTTCCGCTTAGCAATCTTCAAAGGTATGAAGATGCACTCACCCCTCTCTCGTTGCTGGTCTCTCCATAGGAAGATCTGAATATGGCGTAAGAAAATTTTGAAGTTATGCTACGTTATCCAACAGTGGCATCCGAGCTAGGTTTTCTATGTGTAGATTCTATGCACGAGTAGAACACAAAAGGTTGTGGGCGATGATTTGTCAATTGCTTGCCGCTACTAGTCTTATTATTTTCCGGCGGTATTGTGGGATGAAGCAGCCCGGACCGACCTTACACGTACGCTTACGTGAGACTGGTTCCACCGACAGACATGCACACCGTGCATAAAGGTGGCTAGCGGATGTCTGTCTCTCCCACTCTAGTCGGATTGGATTTGATGAAAAGGGTCCTTATGAAGGGTAAATAGCTTTGGCATATCATCATTGTGGCTATCACATAGGTAAGAAGGTGTTCTTGCTAGAAACCCAAATCAGCCACGTAAAACTTGCAACAACAATTAGAGGACGTCTAACTTGTTTTTGCAGGGTTTGACATGTGGTGTCATATGGCCAAAGTTGTGATGTTGCATGTGTGATGTATGAGATGATCGTGTTATTGTAATAGGATTCACGACTTGCACGTCGATGAGTATGAGAACCGGCAGGAGACATAGGATTTGTCTTAATTTATTGTATGAGATGCAACGCCATGTGTTTACTACTTTTACTTCATTGCTAACGGTTAGCTATAATAGCAGTGATAGTAGTAGTTGGCATGATGACTTCACGGAGACACGATGATGGAGATCATGATGATGGAGATCATGGTGTCACGCCGGTGGCAATGATGATCATGCGATGCCTGAAGATGGAGATCGAAAGAGCAAAGATGATAATGGCCATATCATGTCACTATATGATTGCATGCGATGTTTATCATGTTTTTTATCTTATTGCTTAGAACGACGGTAGCATAATAAGATGATCGCTCTTAAAAAATTTCAAGAATGTATTCCCCTAAGTGTGCACCGTTGTGAAGGATCGTTGTCTCGAAGCACCACGTGATGATCGGGTGTGATAGATTCTAGCGTTCGCATACAACGGGTGTAAGCCAGATTTACACACGCGAAACACTTAGATTGACTCGACGAGCTTAGCATGTACATACATGACCTCGTATACAAGAGACCGAAAGGTCGAACATGAGTCATATGGTTGAATATGATCAGCGTGAAGTTGCTCACCATGACGACTAGTCCGTCTCACGTGATGATCAGACACGGGTTAGTCAACATGGATCATGTATCACTTAGATGACTAGAGGGATGTCGATTTAAGTGGGAGTTCATACTTAATTTGATTAAATGAACGTAATTGCCATGAACTTAGTCTAAAAGTTGTCTTTATAAATATTGTAGATGGCCAACGTCAACCTCAATTTCAACGCATTCCTAGAGAAAAACAAGCTGAAAGATGATGGTAGCAACTATGCGGACTGGGTTCGCAACTTGAGGCTCATCCTTGAAGCAGCTAAAAAGGCTTATGTCCTTGATGCGCCGCTAGGTGACCCTCCTGCTCCCGCAGCAGCCCAGTACATTCTGAACGTGTGGCAAACGCGGAGTGATGACTACTCTCTGGTTAGGTGTGGCATGTTATACAGTTTGGAAACGGGGCTCTAAAGGCGTTTTGAGCAACACGGTGCATATGAGATGTTCCAAGAGCTGAAACTAGTTTTTCAAGCTCATGCCTGTGTCGAGAGATATGAAGTCTCCAACAAGTTCTTTAGCTGTAAGATGGAGGAGAACAGTTCTGTCAGTGAGCACATACTCAAAATGTGTGGGATACACGGTCGTCTGACTTCACTTGGAGTCGAACTTCCGGATGATGCTATAATTGTCAGAATCCTCCAGTCTTTCCCACCAATCTACAAAGGTTTCGTGCTGAACTACAACATGCAAGGGATGGAGAAGACCATTCCCGAGTTGTACTCGATGATCAAGTCTGCAGAAGTAGAAATCGAGAAAGAGCATCAAGTGTTGATAGTCAACAAGACCACCAGTTTCAAGAAGGGCAAGGGTAAGAAGAACTTCAAGAAAGACGGCAAAGCCGTTGCTGCGCCCGGTAAACCAGATGCCAGGAAGAAGAAAAAGAATGGACCCAAGCCTGAGACTGAGTGCTTCTATAGCAAGGGAAAAGGTCACTGGAAGGGGAACTGCCCCAAGTACTTAGCGGACAAGAAGGCCGGCAACGTTAAAGGTATATATGCTATACATGTTATTGATGTGTACCTTACCAATGCTCGTAGTAGCTCCTGGGTATTAGATACTGGTGCTGTTGCTCACATTTGCAACTCAAAGCAGGAACTGCCGAATAAGCGGAGACTGGCCAAGGACGAGGTGACGATGCGCGTTGGGAATGGTTCCAAGGTCGATGTGATCGCCGTCGGCACGCTACCTCTACATCTACCGTCGGGATTTGTTTTAAACCTTAATAAATGTTATTTAGTACCAGCTTTGAGCATGAATATTGTATCAGGGTCTTTCTTAATACGAGACGGCTACTCATTTAAGTCGGAGAATAATGGTTGTTCTATTTATATGAGTGATATGTTTTATGGTCATGCTCCGCTGGTGAATGGTTTATTCTTGATGAATCTCGATCGTGATGGTACACATATTCATAGTGTTAGTACCAAAAGATGTAAAGTTGATAATGATAGTCCCACATACTTGTGGCACTGCCGCCTTGGTCATATCGGTGTTAAGCGCATGAAGAAGCTCCATACTGATGGACTATTAGAGTCTCTTGACTCTGAATCATTTGACACATGCGAACCGTGCCTCATCGGCAAGATGACTAAGACTCCATTCTCGGGAATAATGGAGAGAGCGACCGACTTATTGGAAATAATACATATTGATGTGTGTGGTCCAATGAACATTGAAGCTCACGGTGGCTACCGTTATGTTCTCACTCTCACCGATGATTTGAGTAGGTACGGGTATATCTACTTGATGAAGCACAAATCTGAGACGTTCGAAAATTTCAAGGAATTTCAGAGTGAGGTTGAGAATCAACGTGACAAAAAAATTAAGTGTCTACGATCTGATTGTGGAGGAGGATATTTGAGTCACGTGTTTGGCACACACCTAAGGAAGTGTGGAATCGTTTCACAACTGATGCCGCCTGGCACACCGCAACGCAACTGAGTGCCTGAACGTCGTAATCGCACTTTATTAGATATTGTACGATCTATGATGTCTCTTACCGACTTACAGCTATCATTTTGGGGATACGCATTAGAAACTGCAGCATTCACTTTAAATAGGGCACCGTCTAAATCCATTGAGACGACACCGTATGATCTATGGTTTGGCAAGAAACCTAAGCTGTCGTTTCTCAAAGTTTGGGGCTGCGATGCTGCTACTGCAACAAAAGACCTTCCAACGGCGCCAAAAATAGGCACGTCGACGGGAGAATACTTGGCTTTATCTTTCTGTTGCGGCTACGCCTTAAGGGAATTCCTAGGCAAGTATGCAAAGGATTTCCCCCGTGGCCTTGGAGCCTTGCGTTGGTGTTCCCTTGAAGCGGAAAGGGTCATGTAGCGTAGCGGTGGTAAGTATTTCCCTCAATTTGAGAACCAAGGTATCAATCCAGTGGAGGAGTATATCAAGATCCTGCACAAACATAAAAACTTGCTCCCAACGCTATGAAGGGGTTGTCAATCCCTTATAGATTGTTTGCCAAGTGAGAACTGAAAGCAACAAAGTAACAAAGCAAAGTAAAAGCGGAGGTGTAAACGATGGATGTGAATAGACCCGGGGCCGTAGTGTTTACTAGTGGCATCTGTCATGAAAGCAAGTAGACGGTGGGTGAACAAATTACTGTCGAGCAATTGATAGAGCCGCGCAAAGTCGTGACAATATCTATGCAATGATTATTTCTGTAGGCATCACGTCCAAAACAAGTAGACTGATACTGTCTGCATCTACTACTATTACTCCACACGTCGACCGCTATCCAGCATTTATCTAGTGTATTAAGTCCATAATAACAGAGTAACGCCTTAAGCAAGATGACATGATGTAGAGGGATAATGTCAAACCAATGATAAAACTCCCATCTTTTTACCGTTGATGGCACCTACTTGATGTGTGCCTTGCTGCCCCTACTGTCACTGGGAAAGGTCACCACATGGCAGAACCCAAAACCAAGCACTTCTCCCATTGCAAGAATCATAGATCTAGTTGGCCAAACAAAACCCAAGACTCGAAGAGACTTACAAGGATATCAAATCATGCATATAAGAAATCAGCAAAGACTCAAATATATATCATAGATAATCTGATCACAAATCCACAATTCATCGGATCTCGACAAACACACCGCCAAAGAAGATTACATCGGATAGATCTCCATGAAGATCATGGAGAACTTTGTATTCAAGATCCAAGAGAGAGAAGAAGCCATCTAGCTACTAACTACGGACCCGTAGGTCTGAAGTGAACTACTCACAAGTCATTGGAGGGGCGATGAGTATGATGAAGAAGCACTCCAACTCCAAAGTCCACTCCGGCAGGGCGCCGGGAAGGGTCTCTAGATGAGATCTCACGGAAATGGAAGCTTGCGGCGGCGGAAAAGTATTTTCGAGGCTCCCCTGATTTTTTGCGGAATATTTGGGAATTTGTAGGCCAAAGACCTAGGTCAGGGGGCGGCCAGGGAGGCCACAAGCCTGCCCACCGCCGCCTCCCCCCTGGTGGCGGAGTGGGGGCTTGTGGGCTCCCTGGAGCCCACCTGGCTTGGCCCAAAGGCCCCCTGATCTTCTTCTGTTCAGGAAAAAATCATTTCGGGGTTTTTCTTCCGTTTGGACTCCGTTCCAAAATCAGATCTGAAAAGAGTCAAAAACACGGAAAAAACAGGAACTAGCACTTGGCACTGAATTAATAAGTTAGTCCCAAAAAAGATATAAAAGGTACATAAAACAACCAAAGAAGACAAGATAACAGTGTGAAACCATCAAAAATTATAGATACGTTTGAGACGTATCAAGCATCCCCTAGCTTAACTCCTGCTCGTCCTCGAGTAGGGAAGTGATAAAGAATGATTTTTTGATGCTTTCATGCTACCTAGCATAGATGTCCTTTGTAATTCCTCTTATGTGACATGAATGTTCAGATCCATTAGGTTCAAAACAATAGTTTGCTATTGATGTGGAAACAATAATAATTCAAGCAAACTAGCAAGGTAATCAAGAACTTTCAAAATAACAAGGCCAAAAGAAAGTTATCCCAACAAAAGCATATAGTCTGGCTATGCTATATCATCATTACACAACAAATTTAAATCATGCACAATCCCGGTATTGGCCAAGTAATTGTTTCACACCTTTACTTTCTCAAACCTTTTCAACTCTCACGGAATACATGAGCGTGAGCCATGGTTTAAGCACTATAAGTGGTGTGAAGTGAGGTGGAGGTTGCAAGACAAAAAGGAGAAGATGGTCACATTAACTAGGCATATCAATGAGCTGTGGAGATGCTCATCAATAGATGTCAATGTGAATGAGTAGGGATTGCCATACAAATGATGCACTAGAGCTAAGAGTATGTGAAAGCTCTTAAGAGAAACTAGTGGGTGTGCATCCAACTTGCTTGCTCACGAAGACCTAAGGCAATTTTGAGGAAGCCTATCACTGTAATATACAAGCCAAGTTATATAATGAAAAATTCCCACTAGCTATATGGTGGTGAAAAAACGAGAGACTCTCAATCATGAAGATCATGGTGCTTAATATGCACAAGTGTGGAAAAACTGGTAGCATTGTCCCTTCTCTCTTTTTCTCTCATTTTTTTATTTTGGTGGGCTCTTTGGCCTCTTTTTATTATTATTTTTATTTTGGTGGGCTTCTTTGGCCTCTTTTATTTCCTCACATGGGACAATGTTCCATTAATGATGATCATCACACATTCAACTCAAAACTTAGAGTAACGATGACTCTATATGGAATGCCTTCGGTAGTGTACCGTGGCAATAATCTAGCATGGCATAAACATCAATGGAAATATCATGCTAGCTATCTTACGATCATGCAATGGCAATGTAGACGTGGTGGCACATGTCATGGTGGTAGTTGCATGGCAATATATCTCAGAATGACTTTGAAAAAGCCATAGTAGGTAGGTATGGTGGCTGTTTTGAGGGAGGCTAATGGTGGGTTTTGTGCACCGGCGAAAGTTGCGCGGCACTAAGAAGATAGTGATGGTGGAAGGTGAAAGTGCATCTAAACTATGGACTCAACATTAGTCATGAAGAACTCATATACTTGTTGCAAAAGTTTTATTAGTAATCGAAACAAAGCATTCAACGCATACTCCTAGGGGAAGGGTTGGTAGGTATAAACCATGGCGCGATCCCGACCGCCACACAAAGGATGAGAATCAAAAGACTAATCATGCTCAGACTTCATCACATAGCAGTTCACCATACGTGCATGCTACGGGAATCACTAACTTCAACACAAGTATTTCTAGATCCATAACACCTTACTAGCATAACTTCAATATTACCACAACCATATCTCAAAACTAATTGAGAGGAATCAAACTTCTCTAAGTATTCAATGCACATGAAGGTGGAAGTTTTCGTATCAATTTGGATAACTACCCCTTTTGAGACTACTTTCAAAGCATAGATCAACTACCAAGCCACGCACCGTTGTGCTCTAAAAGATATAAGTGAAGCACATGTGAGCTGAATTGTCTACCAAAGGATATAAGTGAAGCTCGACAAAATCACGGTGAGTGCATGTCTCTCTCTCTCTAGGTGTGCAGCAAGGATGATTGTGACACAACAAAAATAAAAGACTCCTACGATACAAGACGCTCCAAGCAAAAACACATAACATGTGGTGAATAAAAATATAGCCCCAAGTAATGTTACCGATGGATTGAAGATGAAAGAGAGGATGCCTTCCCGGGGCATCCCCAAGCTCAGGCTTTTACGGCATCCTTGAATCTCTTGGGGTTCCTTGGGCATCCCCAAGCTTGAGATCTTGCCACTCTTTATATCTTTGTCCATAAGAACTTCACCCAAAACTTGAAAACTTCACAACACGAAACTTAAACAGAAACTCATGATAACATTAGTATGAGAAAGCAAACCACCACTTCCTTAGGTACTGTAGCAAACTTAAATTCTACTTATGCTGATGTTGGGTTACTGTATTTTCAATCTTCCATGGCTAATACCCCCTGATACTATCCATAGTTTCATCAAAATAAGCAACCAACACAACAAAAACAGAATATGTTAACAGCAGACCAGTGTGTAGAAATCTGTATACTTCGTATACTTCTGGTACTTCAAAAAATCTGAAAAATTACGACAGTCTGAAGAAATTTCATATAAATCAGCGGCAAAAAGAATCAACTCAAAACATCTTACAGAGTAAAAATGAAAATTCTTTTTGTGAGCATAAAGTTTCTGTCTTTTTCAGGCATGATCAAACGATCATCACCAAGACTAATCATAACGGTTTTGCTTGGCACAAACACAAAAAGAAACACAAAAGACACAATCATAACAGAATTATGATGGTTTGGAGAAAAACAAACAGGAAGCAAAAAGCAAAAAAAATATATTCATTGTGTTGCCTCCCAACAAGCGCTATCGTTTAACGCCCTTAGCTAGGCATTGATTTCAATGATGCTCTCATTAAAGGTAAGGATTGAAACACAACGAGAGCATCATGGAGCAAATGGCTAGCACATTTAAGTCTAACCCACTTCCTATGCATAGGGATTTTGTGATCAAACAATTTATTGGAGCAAGAATCAACTAGCATAGGAAGGCAAAACAAGCATAGCTTCAAAAATTTCAACATATGGAGAGGAAGCTTGATACTATTGCAATAAGTAGAAGCATATGATCCTCTCTCATAGTAATTTTTAGTAGCATCATGAATGAAGTCAACAATATAACCAGCACCTAAAGCATTCTTTTCATGATCTACGAGCATAGAAATTTTACTACTCTCCACATAAGGAAGTCTATTCTCAAGAATAGTAGTGGGAGTATTGTAAAAGACTTGAGCACCACAAATTGTGTCCACAATGAAAAGGCAAGGTTTAGCAAAGGGGTTCTCGAGAGTATGACAAGTTTTATCATCCCTCTTCTTTAAAGCATAAGTATCCTCACAATAATCATCATAGATAGGGGGCATGCTTTCATCAAAATGATGTTGATCATTCAAAGTGGAAGAACTAAAAAGATCATCTTCATCAAATATAGCATCCCCAAGCTTGTGGCTTTGCATATCATTAGCATCATGGGTATTCATAGAATTCATGCTAACAACATTGCAATCATGCTCATCATTCACATATTCTATGCCAAGCATTCTATGTAATTCTTCTTCCAGAGCACAATTTTCCTTCCCATCATGCTCACGAAAGACATTGAAAGGTGGAGCATATGAGGCATCCTCAATTCCATTTTTTCGTAGTTTTCCGCGAAAGAACAAGAAACAAAAAGATTCGATTGCAAGATCTAAAGATATACCTTCAAGCGCTAACCTCCCCGGCAACTGCGCCAGAAATACTTCTGCTACTGCAACAAAAGACCTTCCAACGGCGCCAGAAATAGGCACGTCGACGGGAGAATACTTGGCTTGATCTTTCTGCTGCGGCTATGCCTTAAGGGACTTCCTAGGCAAGTATGCAAAGGATTTCCCCCGTGGCCTTGGAGCCTTGCGTTGGTGTTCCCTCGAAGCGGAAAGGGTGATGTAGCGTAGCGGTGGTAAGTATTTCCCTCAATTTGAGAACCAAGTTATCAATCCAGTGGAGGAGTATCTCAAGATCCTGCACAAACACAAAAACTTGCTCCCAACGCTATGAAGGGGTTGTCAATTCCTTATAGATTGTTTGCCAAGTGATAACTGAAAGCAACAAAGTAACAAAGCAAAGTAAAAGCGGAGGTGTAAACGATGGATGTGAATAGACCCGGGGCCCGTAGTGTTTACTAGTGGCTTCTCTCATGAAAGCAAGTAGATGGTGGGTGAAGAAATTACTGTCGAGATATTGATAGAACCACGCAAAGTCGTGACGATATCTATGCAATGATTATTTCTATAGGCATCACGTCCAAAACAAGTTGACCGATACTGTCTGCATCTACTACTATTTCTCCACACGTCGACCGCTATCTAGCATGCATCTAGTGTATTAAGTCCATAAGAACAGAGTAACGCCTTAAGCAAGATGACATGATGTAGAGGGATAATCTCAAACCAATGATAAAAACCCCATCTTTTTACCCTTCATGGCAACTACTTGATGTGTGACTTACTGCCCCTACTGTCACTGGGAAAGGTCACCACATGGTAGAACCCAAAACCAAGCACTTCTCCCATTGCAAGAATCATAGATATAGTTGGCCAAACAAAACCCAAGACTCGAAGAGACTTACAAGGATATCAAATCATGCATATAAGAAATCAGCAAAGAGTCAAATATATATCATAGATAATCTGATCACAAATCCACAATTCATTGGATCTCAACAAACACACCGCCAAAGAAGATTACATCGGATAGATCTCCATGAAGATCATGGAGAACTTTTTATTGAAGATCCAAGAGACAGAAGAAGCCATCTAGCTACTAACTACGGACCCGTAGGTCTGAAGTGAACTACTCACGAGTCATTGGAGGGGCGATGATGATGATGAAGAAGCCCTCCAAGTCCAAAGTTCCCTCCGGCTGGGCGTCGGGAAGGGTCACCATATGAGATCTCGCGGAAACGGAAGCTTGCGGCGGCGGAAAAGTATTTTCGAGGCTCCCCTGATTTTTTGCGGAATATTTGGGAATTTATAGGCCAAAAACCTAGGTCAAGGGGCGGCCAGGGAGGCCAGAAGCATGCCCACCGCCGCCTCCCCCTGGTGGCGGAGTGGGGGCTTATGGGTTCCCTGGAGCCCACCTGGCTTGGCCCAAAGGCCCCCTGATATTCTTCCGTTCGGGAAAAAATCATTTCGGGGTTTTTCTTCCGTTTGGGCTCCATTCCAAAATCAGATCTGAAAAGAGTCAAAAACACGGAAAAAACAGGAACTGACACTTGGCACTGAATTAATAAGTTAGTCCCAAAAAAGATGTAAAAGGTACATAAAACAACCAAAGAAGACAGGATAACACCGTGAAACCATCGAAAATTATAGATACGTTTGAGATGTATCAGATGCTTATGTGAAGAAACTTCAACCAGAGAAGCTTGAACCCAAAGCGGAAAAATATGTATTCATAGGATACCCTAAGGAAACTATTGGGTATACCTTTTATCTTAGATCCGAAGGTAAAACCTTTGTTGCCAAGAATGGATCCTTTCTAGAGAAAGAGTTTCTCTTGAAAGAAGTAAGTGGGAGGAAAGTAGAACTTGATGAGGTAATTACACCCCCTCTCGAACCGGAGAGTAGCGCAGAGCGGGAAATTGTTCCTGTGGTGCCTACGCCAACTGAAGAAGAAGTTAATTATGATGATCATGAAGGTTCAGATCAAGTTGCTACTGAACCACGAAGGTCCACAAGGGTACGTTCCGCACCAGAGTGGTACGACAACCATGTGATGGAAATCATGTTGTTAGACAACGGTGAACCTTCGAACTATGAAGAAGAAATGGCGGGCCCGGATTCCAACAAATGGCTTGAGGCTATGAAACCCGAGATAGGATCCATGTATGAGAACAAAGTATGGACTTTGGTGGACTTGCCCAATGATTGGTGAGCCATAGAAAATAAATGGATCTTCAAGAAGAAGACTAATGCAAACGGTAATGTGACCGTTTATAAAGCTCGACTTGTCACAAAGGGTTTTTGACAAATTCAAGGAGTTGACTACAAAGAGACTTTCTCTCCCGTAGCGAAGCTGAAGTCAGTCCGAATCATGTTAGCAATTGCCGCCTTTTATGATTATGAAATTTGGCAAATGGACGTCAAAACAACATTCCTTAATGGGAATCTTAAGGAAGAGTTGTATATGATGCAACCAGAAGGTTTTGTCGACCCTAAGGGTGCTAACAAAGTGTGAAAGCTCCAGCGCTCCATCTATGGGCTGGTGCAAGCATCTTGGAGTTGGAACATTCGCTTTAATGAGGTGATTAAAGCATTTGGGTTCATACAGGTTTATGGAGAATCCTGTTTGTACAAGAAAGTGAGTGGGAGCTCTATAGATTTCCTCATACTGTACATGGATCACATATTATTGATGGGGAATAATATAGAGATGTTGGAGAGCATAAAGGCCTATTTTAACAAGAGTTTTTCAATGAAGTGCCTTGGAGAAGCTGCATACATATTAGGCATCAAGATCTATAGAGATAGATCGAGACGCCTCATAGGTCTTTCGCAAAGCACATACCTTGACAAGATATTGAAGAAGTTCAATATGGAAAACTCAAAGAAGGGGTTCTTGCCAGTTTTGCAAGGTATGAGATTGAGTAAGACTCAGTCACCGACCACGGGAGTAGACAGAGAGAAGATAAGTATTGTCCCCTACGCTTCAGCCGTAGGCTCTCTAATGTATGCCATGCTGTGTACCAGACCTGATATAAACCTTGCCATAAGTTTGGTAGGGAGGTACCAAAGTGATACCGGTATGGATCACTGGACATCGGTCAAGAATATCCTGAAGTACCTGAAGAGGACTAAGGAGATGTTTCTCGTTTATGGAGTTGACGAAGAGCTCGTCATAAAGGGTTACGTCGATGCTAGCTTCGACACAGATCCGGATGACTCTAAGTCACAAACCGGATACGTGTATGTTTTGAATAGTGGGGCAGTGAGCTGGTGTAGCAACAAGCAAGAATTCGTGGCAGCATCTACATGTGAAGCGGAGTCCATAGCTGCTTTAGAAGCGGCTCATGAAGGAATTTGGATGAAGGAGCTCATCACCGACCTTGTAGTGGTTCCAAGCCCGTCGGGTCCAATGACACTCTTCTGTAATAACACTGGGGCCATTGCCATAGCCAAGGAGCCCAGGTTTCACCGGAAGACCAAGCACATCAAACGCCGCTACAACTCCATCCAGGACCATGTCCAGAGTGGAGTAATAGATATTTGTAAAGTACACACGGATCTGAATGTTGCAGACCCGTTGACTAAACCTCTTCCTCGAGCAAAACATGATCAACACCATAATGCTATGGGTGTTCGATATATCACAATGTAACTAGATTATTGACTCTAGTGCAAGTGGGAGACTGTTGGAAATATGCCCTAGAGGCAATAATAAAATGGTTATTATCATATTTCCTTGTTCATGATAATCGTCTATTGTTCATGCTATAATTGTATGAATAGGAAACAGTAATACATGTGTGAATAAACAGATCACAATGTGTCCCTAGAAGCCTCTAGTTGGCTAGCTCATTAATCAATAGATGATCATGGTTTCCTAATCATGGGCATTAGATGTCACTGATAACGGGATCACATCATTGGGAGAATGATGTGATGGACAAGACCCAATCCTAAGCATAGCATTAGATCATATTGTTCGTATGCCAAAGCTTTTCTAATGTGAAGTGTCTTTTCCTTCGACCGTGAGATTGTGCAACTCCCGGACACCGTAGGAGTGCTTTGGGTGTATCAAACGTCACAACGTAACTGGGTGACTATAAAGGTGCACTACGGGTACTTCCGAAAGTGTCTGTTGGGTTGGTACGAATCAAGATCGGGATTTGTCACTCCGTATGACAGAGAGGTATCTCTAGGCCCATTCGGTAGAACATCATCATGAGCTCAATGTGACTAAGGAGTTAGTCACAGGATGACGTGCTACGGAACGAGTGAAGAGACTTACCGGTAACGAGATTGAACAAGGTATAGGTATACCGATGATCGAATCTCGAGCAAGTTTTATACCATCAGACAAAGGAAATTGTATACGGGACTGATTGAATCCTTGACATCATGGTTCATCCGATGAGATCATCATGGAACATGTGGGAGCCACCATGGGTATCCAGATCCCGCTGATGGTTATTGGCCGGAGAGCGTCTCGGCCATGTCTGCATGTTTCCCGAACCCGTAGGGTCTACACACTTAAGGTTCGGTGACGCTAGGGTTATAGGGAAATGTTATACGAGGTTACCGAAAGTTGTTCGGAGTCCCGGATGAGATACTGGACTTCACGAGGAGCTCCGAAATGGTCCGGAGGTAAAGATTGATATATAGGATGGACGGTTTTGGACGCCGGAAATGTTTCGGGCATCACCGGTAGCGTACCGGGACCACCGGATATGGTCCCGGGGGTCCACCGGGAGGGCCCACCAGCCCCAAGAGGTAGCATGGGCCAAACGGTGGAGGGCAACCAGCCCAAAGTGGGCTGGTGCGCCTCCCACAAAGGGGCCCAAGGCGCAGGAGGTGGAGAGGGGGGGAACCCTAGGCGCTGGTGGGCCTAAGGCCCACCTAGGGGTGCTCCTCCCCCTCCCCCTGCCCTGGCCGCCGCAACTCCCATCTGGGGGGCTGCCGCACCACCTAGGGTGGGAATCCTAGGGGTGGCACCCCCCCTCCCCTCCTCCTATATATACCTAGGGGTTTGGGGCTGTTTTGCACACCGTTTCTTCTCTCCCTCGGCACAGCTGTGCTCCTCTCCTTCCTCCTCCTCCCACGGTGTTTGACGAAGCACTGTCGGCAGACCTCGTCTCTCCATCGACACCACGCCTTCATGCTGGCGGAGATCTTCCCCAACCTCTCCCTCCTCCTTGATGGATCAAGGTGCGGGAGACGTCACCGGGCTGCACGTGTGTTGAACGCGGAGTTGCCGTGGTTCGGCACTAGATCAGAATCACACCGCGATCTGAAACGCCGTGAGTACGACTCCATAAACCACGTTCTAGCAACGCTTCCGCTTAGCGATCTTCAAAGGTATGAAGATGCACGCACCCCTCTCTCGTTGCTGGTCTCTCCATAGGAAGATCTGAATATGGCGTAGGAAAATTTTGAATTTATGCTACGTTACCCAACAGAGAGAATACCCAAGAGAGCTCAAGAAGACACGGGGCGATGTGGGCACACGCCATGGCGGATCCAGAGAGATTTAGGTCACGGACGCGGCCATAGCACTGCGTAGGAGGTGACTTGAGAGGGGGTGAGGGGTCCAGAGCAAAGGCAACAACAAGGGCGAGCTCCTAGACATGGGTGGGTGGCACGAGCTCGAGGGAACGAACGAAACTAAGGGGGTCCATCTGCCAGAGCATGCGGACACGCATGTCGGGCACATAGTCACCGCGTGAACTCGACGATGACCCGTGCTCTCATCAGCCAAATAATGTCTGGGCGATATGACATTCACCACTAAGTGTCAAAGAGCCAATGAACAAGCACATGAACTATGTATATGACCACAACTTGCTCCAAGACAACAGAATAACAAAGTGTTCGTTGCTTGCTGGGGAGCCACAACTGGTGAATGATGCTGAGCTTTAGTTGAGCTTGATAAATCACTAGGATAACCATCTGTAACATCCCAATTTTCTTAAATTCGGATGTTAATAGATCATTCATATGCATCTCATATTTTATGCATATTTGTGTTCTTCTGAAAATTCTAATCGTTATGTGACTACGGGCAATTTATTGGAATGGAGATAATATGACTTCTCCCCTCTGAGTTAAAGTCACCAATTTGGTTTTGCAATTTTTCTAAACTCCAAAGTATTTTTTTTTTGAGTTTTTCAATCGAGTTGTGTGACCTATTGCATAAAACTCATTTTCGAAAGGTTTGCATTAGGTGGAACTAGGGTTCCCATAGATATTGTATGTATATGTATATATATATATATATATATATATATATATATATATATATATATATTAGTTGTATATATTATTCTATTTTTTTCCTAAGTATTCTAGTGTACATATATTAGTACCTATTTTCTAGTATTTGTTAGCTAGGAAATATATTTTACTGTTTTTTTTTCTTTTTTGCTCCTGTTTGTTCTTTTTTTCAAAAAAAAAAGAAAAAAAAGGGAACTCGCCAGGCCGAGCCAGGCTCAGCCCAGCCATGCACACAAGCCCCATGCACGAGGCATGCATCCACGTACACAGCATTCCCCACCGAACTCTCTCTCCCCCACGTTTTCTTTCCTTCCTCTCCTCCCTTATTCTCTCCTTTCTTTCTCTCTCTCCCCCGTCACTTTCCTTTTCTCTCTCTCCTCTCTTTTCTTTCTCTGCCCAGACCGAGTTCTTCCTCTCCTCTCTCCCTGTTTCCTTTCTTTCCTTCCTCTCTCTCCTCTCCTCTCCTCTCTTTCCTTTCCCAGTGCAGGCCAAGACCGAGCAGCTCCCTCTCTCCTGCGATCTCCTTCCTCCCAGTACTCCCTCTCCTCCCTATTCTCTCCTTCTTTTTCTCCTGCCTTGCCTCCCCCTCTCCTGCCAAGCTCCCTTGATCTCTTCCTTCCTCTCTCTTCTATCTTTCCTTCCTCTACAGCGAGACCGAAACTGAGCCGAGAAGCTCGCGATTCCTTCCCCGTTCTCCCTCTCCTTCCTTAGCTACCACCCCCACCTAGCCTATATAAAGCCCCACCCCCCGGAGACCCCGTTCTCAACCATAGCCGCCACCGCCGCCACGCCCCCTCGCCGCCCGAAGCCTCGCCGGTGCAGCAGCAGCCCGAGGCTGCGCCACCTCTCGGCCTCGCCTGGGAGAGCCTCCCCCGACCCCCCTTCACTCCACCGCCGCCTCCCCCTCGGAGGAGCACCCCGCCGCCGCCTCCCCGAAGCCTTCAACCCCGCCCCAGAGCTCCTCCCTCGCCGGCAGCGACGTCCCTCGCCGGTGCAAGCTTCTGCAGCAGGTAGCTACCTCCCTCTCTCTCTCTATTTGCATGCATTAGATTCTAGCCTTTAGATCTCCATGCAACGGCCAAGATCAGATCCCTAGTACCCCTTCGGTTTATTCCAGAAAACCAGTAGGTTCTTTTAGTCACTTATGAATTAACCGGCGACTTTTCTAGCCTTAGGCCGTTTGCCCGAAGTCACGAAACAAACAGCCCCGCAGCCACTAATAGCTTGCCACGCGTACATCTCTTCTAGCACTAGTAGTATTGCATTTTTCTGTCCTGATTTCAAAAACAGAAACTTTCTGTTTTGTTTTGGCCACAACTTTTTATCCATAAGTCCAATAACATTGATTCTTTTTCCAGTAGCTCACAAATTTCCTGTAGGTTTTAAAAATATATAATTTGAAATTTGAAATATAAGTTAGAGCAGATTTAGTTTAAACACTGTTTTGCCTATTCCAGGAGTTTGAAAAATGATTTTTAGTTGATTCTTTTTGCTACTGTTTTCTAGTGATAAAATCTTAGTGTGCTAGAATTTTCAGAATTTGTTTAGTATTTTTACTGGTGTTTTCAACAGAAACAAGTTTCTGCCCTAACCGGCGCGCGATAAATTCTTTTGCGTAGTCTTTTGCAAATCATTGCATGTGATGTTATTTTTGCTTGTGGCATGATTGAATTGCTTATGGTGTGCTTCGTGTTTGTATCGGTAGATCATCCGGAGTGCGAAGCGTGTTACTTAGAGACGCTCGAGCAGGACAACTATCATCAAGGCAAGTCAACTTTGATCATGTTATTTTACCTATGTTTTCCATGCATAGTAGATCACCTTCTTTGCCCAATTGCATGCTGCCTAGGTACTTGGAAACTTTAGCTTAAGTTGTAGTATCATGTGGTAGGAACACAACAACCCCGACACTTGGCCCCGGGACGACAATTTCTTAATGCTATGCTTGAGTAGACGGGTTATCGGTTGAGTGTATACCACGAGTGATGCGAGATTGATATTATAATCAAGACCGGACTAAGACAAGACTTTCAAGACCTCGGACGCAATGCAACACTGGGTGAAGGACGGTTGACCGGCTCCCTGGAAAACCCAGTGGATGCCCGGGATGCTGGAGAGGCCATGTCATCCTGCGGAAAGCTTCACCCAGGCTCAAAGAGACGGACGGATATTTTCAAGACTCAAGGCTTACCTGCACAGCCACAAGTCATTATGGGCTCTGGCTTGGTTGGACAACGCGGCGACTCTGGACAGGCGGTGCTAGCAGATGTAGACGAACGGTAGGAATGGATGGGCACCGACAGGGATTCAGAGGGACCCGTTGAAAGACCATGTTTTGATCATCCGGTCTTCAAACACCCTGAAGTGCGAGGACATACACGGAGGCGATCAAATCTTGTGGGGAACGTGTGCAAAACTCTGCAGAGTACCCAACCTAATCGATTAGCCGTGTCCACGGTCATGGAAAACTTGAGCCGAAGGCATTGAATTTCCCCTGAACTCTCGACACAACTTAATAATGATGTGGGTGTTAACAACTATTCGGGTACGAGAACTGGTTGGCGGAACCATCTCGTTAACAACAAACTATGTAGTAATATTTTGCTTATAACCCATTTTGTTGTAGGATAAAACTGGCTTTATGCAAAACTTAGCTCCACCGGCCAAATATGCATGTAGAGATAGTTGATTATTATTTTACTCCCTCTCTTGATGATATGCCAGCATATTCAATATGCTGACCTACACGGCTGCAACGTATCATGTTGCATAGTACTTTTCCGACCAGGAGTGAGGCTACGGTTCTACGCTCAGCGACATGCCTTTGGAGTCGGATGGACTCGTCTACCTGATGCTTCCGCTTAGTCTTCGCTAGATAATCTCATGAGATGGCCTTCAGCCACTTTATTGTACTCCTTTATTTTAATAAAGTACTCTTTTTGAGATTTCGATTAATAAAGCTGTGTGATTGCACTCTTGAATATATACATTATGTACTGTGTGTGTACCAGCATGATCTTGGGATGGTACGGAAACACCAGAGGCTTGACTCGTTGAGTCGGGTCGCTACAGAAATGGTATTCAGAGCACACGCTGACCTTAGGACGTAACCTCTAGGAATGGAAAAGCCTTAGGAAGAAAACTATTTTCTCTTATATCTATAAATCTTCTATTTCCCCCTCTGATCATTTCTGACTTCTCTCTGATTTTCCAATGTTTAGATGGCCACCTTCGTCCGTGCTAAGTTCACGGAGTTTTGCCAGCCCGACACCACTATGCCGTTCAGAAAAGAGCTGGTGCAGATCACCAAGGATTTGAGGATTGCTCTGCCGTCTATCACAGCAAAGCCAACTTCGTCTTACCCGGAGGATTCACGCTACAGGATCGAGGTGCATATTCCCGGAAGGACATTCGAGCCGCGCACTGAGCCGATGGATTTCAAGTTCATCGCACCCAACTGGATTCTCGGAAGGGACATGGCGATCCATTGTGCGCTCGGACGTATCAAGGATGAATACAAAGGCTGCCCTATTTCTCCAGACTTATTCGCCGTATCCCGGAGAAATGAAGATGGAGATATCATCTCAAGCAAGACCAATGACGCTCTCTTGTCTTATGCCCAGACCTTGGAGAAGCACAGCGGAACTCTGGAGTATCACGCGATCAAGGACGCCAGGAAGATCAAGCAACTGTCACTCCGCGAGCTTGAACTTGAAGATGCAGCCCGGGAAGCCCACTATGAACATGAACTGGAAGTGAAGGACTTTCTGGAGCGGATCGAGAAGCTGAAGACTCGAGTTGCATACCTGGAGGAGGAACTGGACATGGGCGAGAACCTTCATCCCGAAGGAGACGTAGCCCCCGTGATCAGCAACGAAGAGGACTATGAAGAAAGCTCCACCGAAGGACCCGACACCATGCTATTCTGAGGAGGACACTTAGACTAGACCACCAAATTTACTTTATCGTTTTACGTTTTAGGCCGATGTTTAGGATTATCGAATTTTGTATCCCCGTGTGAACCTTTGTGATGATATTGAATGAAATGTGTGGTGTGATACTTGTGTGTTGCATTCATATGGGTAGTGTAATTCCCTCTAGACCATTGTTCTATGCTAATCTCACCCCTCTACAAACATCACATGCCTCCAAGATGCGCCCCTGAGTCGAACTTTCCGCCGGAACTCACCCAGTTGATCCAGCAACAAAACACCCTGATGCAGCTGATCATCCTGAACCAGAACAACAACAACAACCATCATCCACCCCAGGCTGACAATCTCACCCGTTTTCTGAGGTTGAACCCTCCAACTTTCTCCAGCAGCATTGAGCCCATTGTGGCAGATGATTGGCTTCGCAAGATGGAGCGTGAACTCATCACCGCTGGTTGTACTGAAGCTGAGAAGGTGCGTTTTGCCGCGCACCAACTTGAAGGCCCTGCAGCTGCTTGGTGGGAGAACTACACCACCACTTATCCCATTGCTGGACTCACTTGGGAGCAATTCAAGCAAGCCTTCCGCACCGCGCATGTCTCAGCTGGTGCAATGAGTCTGAAGAAGCGTGAGTTTCGCAACTTACGCCAGGGGAATCGCACTGTGGCCCAGTACGTTGATGAATTCAGCATGCTCGCCCGTTATGCACCTGGAGATGTGGCCGATGATGCGGCCAAGCAGGAAAAGTTCTTGGAAGGACTGAATGATGAGCTGAGCATTCAGTTGACGGTAGCCACCTTCAACAACTACCAGGAGCTGGTTGATAAGGCCCTCATCTTGGAGGGGAAACATCAGCAGATGGAGAACCGCAAGCGAAAGTATGGGGTTGGAAAGTTCAACTCCGGCACTCAGCAGAAGCCTCGCTACACCCCTTATCCAGGGAATACCGGGATGGGATCCGGTAAGTTTGGAGCACACGTTCAGCATAACCACCCTGTGCACAACCATGGAGGCCACAACCATGGAGGAAATGGGAACCACCGCAAGAACAGCAACTTCAAGAATGGCGGTACTGGCACTCAGCAGCATTCAACTCCAGCTCAGAAGGATCTGACTCACATCACTTGCTTCAAGTGTCAGAAGAAGGGACACTATGCCACTGATTGTCCCGAGAAGAAGCAGGGAAATGGAAACGGCAACGGCAACGGCAACTCTGCAGCTAAGAAGCCCAATCCTTTTCCTCGAGATCAGGTTAACCACATTGATGTGGAAGAGGTCTATGATCACCCCGATACTGTGGTTGGTAAGTTTTTGCTAAATTCACATCCAGTATTGGTACTTTTTGATTCTGGTGCAACGCATTCATTCATATCAAGGGTAGTTGTGGAAAAGTATAATTTGCCAACTAGAACCCTCAGCCAACCTATTAAGGTCAGTTCCCCAGGAGGCATGATGATAGCCGGGATAGGATGCCATGCTTTGAGTCTCAACATCGGGAACCATAATTTTCCCACCGACCTCATTGTATTAGAGTCCCTAGGATTGGATGTAATCTTAGGCATGGATTGGTTGGCCAAGTATGAAGGGAATATCGATAGTGCCCTTAAGTCTAATTTGCTCACCACCCCCGAGCAGAAGCAGATTAAGTACGTGTCTCAGCGCCCGACACGGAGTAAGCGAGTAAACTCTCTCACGGGAGTAGTCCAGGAGGAAGTACCGATTGTACAGGAGTACCCAGATGTATTTCTGGAGGAATTACCGGGCATGCCACCCGATAGAGAGATTGAGTTCTTGATTGAACTATTGCCCGGAACAGCCCCGATATCCAAGAGACCTTATCGGATGCCCGCAAATGACTTGATAGAGATCAAGAAGCAAATTAAGGAGTTATTGGACAAAGGGTATATTCGCCCAAGTTCTTCACCTTGGGGAGCCCCAGTGCTCTTGGTTGAAAAGAAGGACAAGTCCTTGAGAATGGTTGTCGATTATCGTGCATTGAACGATGTGACCATCAAGAACAAGTACCCCTTGCCGATGATCAATGATCTGTTTGATCAGTTAGTTGGAGCTCGCATATTCTCAAAGATCGATCTTCGATCCGGGTATCATCAGTTGAAAATTCGTGAACAGGATATACCCAAGACAGCCTTCACCACTCGGTACGGCTTGTATGAGTACACGGTCATGTCATTTGGACTGACTAATGCTCTGACATATTTTATGAATCTGATGAACAAGGTATTCATGGAATACTTGGACAAGTTTGTTGTGGTGTTCATCGATGACATACTAATATTCTCCAAGAACGAAGAGGAACACAAGGAACATCTGCGTCTAGTTCTGGAGAAGCTTCGAAAGCATAAACTATATGCAAAGTACAGCAAATGTGAGTTTTGGTTGAAGGAAGTCGGATTTCTCGGACACGTCATCTCAGGAGAAGGAATAGCAGTGGACCCTGCCAAGGTCGCAGCAGTCACCGAATGGGTAACGCCCACTTCAGTCAAGGAGATCCGCAGTTTCCTCGGACTTGCCGGATATTACCAGAGGTTCATTGAGAATTTCTCAAAGATTGCCAAGCCCATGACAGAGTTATTGAAGAAGGAATCCAAGTATATTTGGACTGAGGAATGTGAAACCAGTTTTCAAGAGCTGAAGAAACGTCTTGTGACAGCCCCAGTGCTGATATTGCCTAACATTCAGAAGGATTTCCAGGTTTACTGTGACGCTTCTCGTCAAGTACTTGGAGGAGTGCTCATGCAAGAAGGCAAAGTGGTAGCCTATGCATCCAGACAGCTCAGACCTCATGAGTTGAATTATGCCACACATGACTTGGAACTAGCAGCCGTAGTGCACGCTCTCAAGACCTGGAGACATTTCCTGATCGGAAATAGTTGTGATGTTTACACTGATCACAAGAGCCTGAAATATATCTTCACGCAGAAGGAGTTGAACCTCAGACAGAGGCGATGGCTAGAGTTGATCAAAGACTATGACATGAGATTACATTATCACCCAGGCAAGGCAAATGTTGTAGCCGATGCGTTGAGCCGCAAGAGTTATGTGAACACGCTCACAGCGGGAGGATTACCCCAGGAGTTAGTCGATGACCTCCGAGAGCTCAAATTGGAGATAATTCCAAGAGGATTTGTTGCCACTCTGGAAATTCAGTCTACTTTGACGGAAAAGATCCGCGAAGCACAGAAAGCAGACAAGGAGATAGCTGAGATTAAGCAAAAAATGGAAGACGGGAAAGCTAAAGGTTTTCGTGAGGATGAACATGGAACTTTATGGTTTGAGGATCGCATCTATGTGCCCAATGATCCCGAACTCAGGAAGTTGATACTTCAGGAAGCTCATGATTCCCCGTACTCGATACACCCCGGTAACACCAAGATGTATCTGGATCTGAAAGAAAGTTTCTGGTGGACAGGATTGAAGAAAGACATTGCTGAATACGTGGCTATATGCGATGCTTGTCAACAAGTAAAAGCCGAGCATCAGAAGCCAGCAGGTTTGCTCCAACCTCTGCCGATACCCGAATGGAAATGGGAAAAGCTTGGTATGGACTTCATCACAGGATTACCTCGGACCCGTTCTGGCTATGATTCTATTTGGGTTGTGGTCGATCGTTTGACCAAGGTAGCTCACTTCATTCCGGTGAAAACTACTTACACGAGTGCCAAGTTGGCCAAGATATATATGACGAGGATCGTATGTCTGCAAGGAGTAACGAAGAGCATTGTGTCCGATAGAGGGACTCAGTTCACATCGAAATTTTGGCACCAACTGCACGAAACCTTGGGAACAAGATTGGAGTTCAGCACAGCATTTCACCTGCAGACAGATGGACAGACCGAGAGAGTTAATCAGATTCTGGAAGACATGTTGAGAGCTTGCACCCTAGACTATGGGTCTAGTTGGGATGACAATTTACCGTATGCCGAGTTCTCATACAACAACAGCTACCAGACCAGTCTGAAGATGGCCCCTTTCGAAGCTCTATACGGAAGGAGGTGCAGAACACCGTTGATGTGGGATGGAGTTGGAGACCGACAACTTTTTGGTCCCGACCTCATCCGAGATTCTGAAGAGAAGGTCAAGCTTATTCGTGACCGACTCAAGATAGCTGAGTCCAGGCAGAAGAGTTATGCCGACAGCAAATGCAAGGAAGTAACGTACGAAGTGGGAGATCGAGCATATCTTCGGGTGTCTCCACTTCGAGGAATCAAGAGATTCGGTGTGAAAGGAAAATTAGCCCCATGTTTCATTGGCCCCTACAAAATTCTTGAATGTAGAGGCGAAGTTGCATACAAACTGGAACTGCCGGAAGGATTGTCCGGAGTTCATGATGTCTTCCATGTTTCCCAGTTGAAGAAATGCCATGCTGAGATGGCCGATGTTCCGTTGAGAGATACAGTGCCCCTAGAGGCCATACAGCTTGACAGTGATCTGACGTATGAAGAGAAACCCGTCCGGATTCTTGAGACTGCCAACAGAGTTACCCGCAGCAAGATCATCAAGTTCTGCAAGGTGTTGTGGAGCCACCACACCGAGGAAGAAGCCACCTCGGAACGAGAAGAGGATCTTCGTCGAGACCACCCGCACCTATTTTCTAGCCAACCCGAATCTCAAGGGCGAGATTCATCTTAAGGTGGGTAGGGTTGTAACATTCCAATTTTCTTAAATTCGTATGTTAATAGATCATTCATATGCATCTCATATTTTATGCATATTTGTGTTCTTCTGAAAATTCTAATCGTTATGTGACTATGGGCAATTTATTGGAGTGGAGATAATATGACTTCTCCCCTGTGAGTTAAAGTCACCAATTTGGTTTTGCAAATTTTCTAAACTCCGAAGTATTTTTTTTGAGTTTTTCAATCGAGTTGTGTGACCTATTGCATAAAACTCATTTTCGAAAAGTATGCATTAGGTGGAACTAGGGTTCCCATAGATATTGTATGTATATGTATGTATGTATATATATATATATATATATATATATATATATATATATATATATATTATATATATTAGTTGTATATATTATTCTGTTTTTTTCCTAAGTATTCTAGTGTAAATATATTAGTACCTATTTTCTAGTATTTGTTAGCTAGGAAATATATTTTACTGTTTTTTTTCTTTTTTGCTGTTGTTTGTTCTTTTTTTCAAAAAAAGGGAACTCGCCAGGCCGATCCAGGCTCAGCCCAGCCATGCACACAAGCCCCATGCACGAGGCATGCATCCACATACACAGCATGCCCCACCGAACTCTCTCTCCCCCACGTTTTCTTTCCTTCCTCTCCTCCCTTATTCTCTCCTTTCTTTCTCTCTCTCCCCCGTCACTTTCCTTTTCTTTCTCTCCTCTCTTTTCTTTCTCTGCCCAGACCGAGTTCTTCCTCTCCTCTCTCCCTGTTTCCTTTCTTTCCTTCCTCTCTCTCCTCTCCTCTCCTCTCTTTCCTTTTCCAGTGCAGGCCAAGACCGAGCAACTCCCTCTCTCCTGCGATCTCCTTCCTCCCAGTACTCCCTCTCCTCCCTATTCTCTCCTTCTTTCTCTCCTGCCTTGCCTCCCCCTCTCCTGCCCAAGCTCCCTTGATCTCTTCCTTCCTCTCTCTTCTCTCTTTCCTTCTTCTACAGCGAGACCGAAACCGAGCCGAGAAGCTCGCGATTCCTTCCCCGTTCTCCCTCTCCTTCCTTAGCTACCACCCCCCCACCTAGCCTATATAAAGCCACACCCCCCGGAGACCCCGTTCTCAACCCTAGCCGCCACCGCCGCCATGCCCCCTCGCCGCCCGAAGCCTCGCCGGTGCAGCAGCAGCCCGAGGCTGCGCCACCTCTCGGCCTTGCCTGGGAGAGCCTCCCCCGACCCCCCCTTCACTCCACTGCCGCCTCCCCCTCGGAGGAGCACCCCGCCACCGCCTCCCCGAAGCCTCCAACCCCGCCCCGGAGCTCCTCCCTCGCCGGCAGCGACGTCCCTCGCCGGTGCAAGCTTCTGCAGCAGGTAGCTACCTCCCCCTCTCTCTCTATTTGCATGCATTAGATTCTAGCCTTTAGATCTCCATGCAACGGCCAAGATCAGATCCCTAGTACCCCTTCGGTTTATTCCAGAAAACCAGTAGGTTCTTCTAGTCACTTATGAATTAACCGGCGACTTTGCTAGCCTTAGGTCGTTTTCCCAAAGTCAGGAAACAAACAGCCCCGCAGCCACTAATAGCTTGCCACGCGTACATCTCTTCTAGCACTAGTAGTATTGCATTTTTCTGTCCTGATTTCAAAAACAGAAACTTTCTGTTTTGTTTTGGCCACAACTGTTTATCCCTAAGTCCAATGACATTGATTCGTTTTCCAGTAGCTCAGAAATTTCCTGTAGTTTTTAAAAATATATAATTTGTCTATGTTTGAAATTTTTAAATATAAGTTAGAGCAGATTTAGTTTAAACACTGTTTTTCCTATTCCGGGAGTTTGAAAAATGATTTTTAGTTGATTCTTTTTGCTACTGTTTTCTAGTGATAAAATCTTACTGTGGTAGAATTGTCGGAATTGTTTTAGTATTTTTACTGGTGTTTTCAACAGAAACAAGTTTCTGCCCTAACCGGCCCGCGATAAATTCTTTTGCGTAGTCTTTTGCAAATCATTGCATGTGATGTTATTTTTTCTTGTGGCATGATTGAATTGCTTATGGTGTGCTTTGTGTTTGTATCGGTAGATCATCCGGAGTGCGAAGCGTGTTACTTAGAGACGCTCGAGCAGGACAACTATCATCAAGGCAAGTCAACTTTGATCATGTTATTTTACCTATGTTTTCCATGCATAGTAGATCACCTTCTTTGCCCAATTGCATGTTGCCTAGGTGCTTGGAAACTTTAACTTAAGTTGTAGTATCATGTGGTAGGAACACAACAACCCCGACACTTGGCCCCGGGACGACAATTTCTTAATGCTATGCTTGAGTAGACGGGTTATCGGTTGAGTGTATACCACGAGTGATGCGAGATTGATATTATAATCAAGACCGGACTAAGACAAGACTTTCAAGACCTCGGACGCAATGCAACACTGGGTGAAGGACGGTTGACCGACTCCCTAGAAAACCCAGTGGATGCCCGGGATGCTGGAGAGGCCATGTCATCCTGCGGAAAGCTTCACCCAGGCTCAAAGAGACGGACGGATATTTTCAAGACTCAAGGCTTACCTGCACAGCCACAAGTCATTATGGGCTCTGGCTTGGTTGGACAACGCGGTGACTCTGGACAGGCAATGCTAGCAGATGTAGACGAACGGTAGGAATGGATGGGCACCGACAGGGATTCAGAGGGACCCGTTGAAAGACCATGTTTTGATCATCCGGTCTTCAAACACCCTGAAGTGCGAGGACATACACGGAGGCGATCAAATCTTGTGGGGAACGTGTGCAAAACTCTGCAGAGTACCCAACCTAATCGATTAGCCGTGTCCACGGTCATGGACAACTTGAGCCGAAGGCATTGAATTTCCCCTGAACTCTCGACACAACTTAATAATGATGTGGGTGTTAACAACTATTTGGATACGAGAACTGGTTGGCGGAACCATCTCGTTAACAACAAACTATGTAGTAATATTTTGCTTGCAACCCCTTTTGTTGTAGGATAAAACTGGCTTTATGCAAAACTTAGCTCCACCGGCCAAATATGCATGTAGAGATAGTTGATTATTATTTTACTCCCTCTCTTGATGATTTGCCAGCATATTCAATATGCTGACCTACACGGCTGCAACGTATCATGTTGTAGAGTACTTTCCCGACCAGGAGTGAGGCTACGGTTCTACGCTCAGCGACATGCCCTTGGAGTCGGATGGACTCGTCTACCTGATGCTTCCGCTTAGTCTTCGCTAGATAATCTCATGAGATGGCCTTCAGCCACTTTATTTTACTCCTTTATTGTAATAAAGTACTCTTTATGAGATTTCGATTAATAAAGCTATGTGATTGCACTCTTGAATATATACATTATGTACTGTGTGTGTACCAGCATGATCTTGGGATGGTACGGAAACACCAGAGGCTTGACTCGTTGAGTCGGGTCGCTACACCATCCATGCAAATTTTCAACTCAATTGGATGAATCTAGATAACACTTGTTGTACAATGTACCCCACTTGACAGAAATGCAAATTAGGAATAGACACTCACATTCTTCCTTGGATTGAGTTGGAATTTGGGGGATATGAATTATTTAGGAATATGGATACACTGCAAAATATTCATACCAACTAGTTACACCAAAATGGTACTTGCTTCACAATGGATCTCTCTGGACAAAAACTAAGAAAAATTCTATAGAAATATTGTCTCAATAAAATAATCCCAAATTTTGAGGACACGGAATATATGGGAAGGAGAAGGTCCAGGTAAATGTTCAGCAAAAACGAAGCAGTAGTGAATATAGTTGCTCCAGAAACTAAAAATTTGACCAAAAACTAAGATTTGATGCTGGGCTCACATGGATAGAGGGGAAATGCTCAAATTAGTAGGAGAGCTTTCTTTGAGCATATGAACGGCATGTAAAAATTTCAAATTATTTGGATATTCCTAGCCAGTACCTCCTTCACAAAGTTTCTTTGTGGACAGAAACTTTAAAAATTAGCTGATGAACATTTACTAGGCAAATGAAGTTGAATTTTGGCTTGATGCCACAATATGGATAAGAAAGAGTCCACAAATGTTTTTAGGGAAAACAAGAATATAGAAATGACACTTCCTTTAGAAAGTGCCATTCAAGCGAAGGTAAATAAATATCTTTGAATTATTTTTGAACTAGACAAGGAAGAATTTTGACATATTTTAGGAAGATATGACCCAAAAAAATTATGATAATCATTTGGGAATTTTTGGAGAGACAAAAATATAGGTTGCTTCACAACCTAGAGCAATTAGGGTGATTCCTCTAATAAAAAAGGAATATTACCAAGAAAAATAATATGGCTAA